>NC_053160.1:14196225-14796225 GCF_016835505.1 Polypterus senegalus
CGGTCTGGAGGAGGCACAAGCCCTCCTCTGGTCCTCCTGGGCATCCGGCCGGGGACCACAGTACATAATACTGAAGAACTGAATTTGGTTGTTGTAGAGAAGAGCGAAGTCTGGTATTGATTTCTGTGCAAGCCCTGATTGTGAAACACGCCTGAATATGCAGTTTTACTGATTTTGCAAGGGGGGCCTAGAAATGAAGAGTAATGTTTGCAAAGTTTCCGATTTCCAATCCACAGTAACTGGTTTGAGAATTGACACCATTTGCTGGAATTATTCTCAGATCAGTGGATTGATGAAATTCTTGCTCTAGCAAGAAGTTATGGTTTTGCCAGGGTTTCATTATTGGGTTTAGACTTTTTTAATCCTTGCTGGTTCATTTTTCTGTTTTTTTTTGTGGATATTATTTTGATACCAGTAACAGCGGACTGCACAATAATGTGCAGTGAATACACTTGACTTGAGCATTCCTAGTTTTCATCCTCTTTCTCTGTACGTTTACCATTCGTTTGCTCAGAGGTTGATGCGCTTGCTGCTTCCTGAGCAGCTCTTCTTGTCTAAACCTAGTGGCCCGCTTCTTCTCTTCTTCCGTCTGCATCTTTTCGCGTTAAAACTGATTAAGTCAGTCAGTGTTTGTGTTGCGATTACTTAGTACGTTTTCTTTAATTTTTCACTTAACCTGGCACTGAAGTCTTCACTCTGCCTCAAGAATGATTTAAGATATGAAGAGGTAGGGGAAGTGACGGCGAAGGTGGTAGGGATGAGAACGGCGCCTGTACACGTGCCGCACAGTCGCCCTGCTGCCCACTGCTGAGAGTTTATTCTACAATAAAATAAAAATAAAAAGAGGAACAAAAATCATCACCCAGAAAGCGGACAGCAGAGTTCACTTAGTGTATGTGTACCAAATTTCAGGTCAATATTTCAAACAGTTTGCGAGCGACAGGTGATTTAAAATCCTGGACAGACAACCAGACAGCCACAGTAGCATATTATATAAGAAGATAATTTTCAATTAAAGTGTTTTTGTTCTTTTTAACTTTTTGTGTTCACTTATTTTTTTAAGTATTTTTCTGTTTTTCAATTATTTTGCTATTTTTCTTTATATCGTTTAGTATCCATCCATCCATCCATTTTCTAACCCGCTGAATCCGAATACAGGGTCACGGGGGTCTGCTGGAGCCAATCCCAGCCAACACAGGGCACAAGGCAGGAACCAATCCTGGGCAGGGTGCCAACCCATCGCAGGACACACACAAACACACCCACACACCAAGCACACACTAGGGCCAATTTAGAATCAAAAATCCACCTAACCTGCATGTCTTTGGATTGTGGGAGGAAACCGGCGCCGGAGGAAACCCACGCAGACACGGGGAGAACATGCAAACTCCACGCAGGGAGGACCCGGGAAGTGAACCCAGGTCTTCTAACTGCGAGGCAGCAGCGCCACCGTGCCGCCCATCGTTTAGTATTGTCTGTTTAATTGCTTATGGCTTGTGAACGTCTTTGGATGCCTCTTAACTTTTTTGCTTTGGGTTTGATTGTAATTCATGGCACATGACCGCACCCCCGACACTTTCTCTATGGCATTTAGCTTCTGTTCATGTTGTTCAGCTCTTTTTTGGTCTTCTTTCATTTCTCACGTCTAGTTTTTGAGGTTGAACCCATTTTCGAGCTCCCTGGATCTGGACATTGTAATACTAGTCTCCAAGTTATGGAGATTAGCAAGGAAACAGAACGTATAAAAGCTAAAAGTGATTTACCTAATGAGGAATACAACAGTCATTTATTTAAGGCTCTTTGCTTTATTGTAGAGATCATGGGCATTTCCTGAGCAATTCTTTTAAGTTTAAACACAAATATTAGCATGCCTCAGAGTTAGAATTAGGAGCCACCAGAGACAATAATAGAACAACAGCATACTGTAATTTGTCAATCTTGTGCCACCTAACAATGGCAGGGCTTTATTAGTCTTAATTGACTATGGCTTAGCAGAGAGTTTTATGAGCACAGGTTTAATTAGGCATTATGTAAAATGAAGTTATGTATTTCTTTGGTGGACTGTGATTAGATAGATAATGGATTAAATGAATATGTTAACGTTCAAATGGGTGTTTGCAACACAAACAAATATTTTCTACTCCATTAGAAGCCACTGACTAAAAAAATCATTCTGGGGTCTGAGTTTTTGAACTGAAGCAAAGGCTCTGGAATAATGAATGTGGGGAAGAGGTGGATTTTCAATTCAAAAACTCTGTCCCATGAAAACTACATTTTCTGTTTATAATGAGCACTTCCAGAATTTATCTATATCTGAAAAAGTAGCCCTGCAACACATCTCGTGTTTTTATTTGATATATGGGTGGTCCATTTGGTCTGATATAATAATGTGCACCAGATCTGTTTCCCTTACGTTGGCCTTTTCCTCTTCAGATTGAGCCACATGTTCTCATTGCTTTCTCTCAGCATCTATCATCAAACTGACCATTCTTATTGTCAAGGTGTTTGGCTGGGAAATGTACCGGTGGTCGCTACTGTTTCGGCCTGGTTTAACAACTCTAGCCTAGTAATGTCAAAGCTTTGGTTTCTCTGTATGCGTGTCGATTTATTTTTATTTTCACACATCCGTTGACTACCACACAAAGTTATCAGTCATTAGCATTACAACTATAAACCTTGTTCATGTGGCCTGAGTGGGTGTAAGAACAGCACTGCCATGAAGCTGTTGCAAGGAAGGCATCACTACGCTGCTGTATAACATTGGACAACAAAATACAGAGCATCCGGAAAGTATTCACAGCGCATCACTTTTTCCACATGTTATGTTACAGCCTTTTTCCAAAATAGATTAAATTCATTTTCTTCCTCTGAATTCTACACACAACACCCCATAATGACAACGTGAAAAAAGGATACTTGAGGTTTTTGCAAATTTATTAAAAATAAAAAAATTGAGAAAGCACATGTACATAAATATTCACAGCCTTTGCCATGAAGCTCAAAATTGGGCTCAGGTGCATCCTGTTTCCCCTGATCATCCTTGAGATGTTTCTGCAGCTTAATTGGAGTCCACCTGTGGTAAATTCAGTTGGTTGGACAGGATTTGGAAAGGCACACACCTGTCTATAGAAGGTCCCACAGTTGACAGTTCATGTCAGAGCACAAACCAAGCATGAAGTCAAAGGAATTGTCTGTAGACCTCCAAGACAGGATTTTCTCAAGGCACAAATCTGTGGAAGGTTACAGAAAAATTTCTGCTGCTTTGAAGGTCCCAATGAGCACAGTGGCCTCCATCATCCGTAAGTGGAAGAAGTTCAAAACCACCAGGACTCTTCCTAGAGCTGGCTGTCCATCTAAACTGAGCGATCGGGGGAGAAGGGCCTTAGGTCAGGGAGGTGACCAAGAACCCGATGGTCACTCTGTCAGAGGTGCTCTGTGGAGAGAGGAGAACCTTCCAGAAGGACAACCATCTCTGTAGCAATCCACCAATCAGGCCTGTATGGTAGAGTGGCCAGACGGAAGCCACTCCTTAGTAAAAGGCACAAGGCAGCCCACCTGGAGTTTGCCAAAAGGCACCTGAAGGACTCTCAGACCATGAGAAACAAAATTCTCTGGTCTGATGAAACAAAGATAGAACTCTTTGGTGTGAATGCCAGGTGTCACGTTTGGAGGAAACCAGGCACCGCTCATCACCAGGCCAATACCATCCCTACAGTGAAGCATGGTGGTGGCAGCATCATGCTGTGGGGATGTTTTTCAGCGGCAGGAACTGGGAGACTAGTCAGGATAAAGGGAAAGATGACTGCAGCAATGTACAGAGACATCCTGGATGAAAACCTGCTCCAGAGCGCTCTTGACCTCAGACTGGGGCGACGGTTCATCTTTCAGCAGGACAACGACCCTAAGCACACAGCCAAGATATCAAAGGAGTGGCTTCAGGACAACTCTGTGAATGTCCTTGAGTGACCCAGCCAGAGCCCAGACTTGAATCCGATTGAACATCTCTGGAGAGATGGCTGTGCACCGACACTTTCCATCCAACCTGATGGATCTTGAGAGGTGCTGCAAAGAGGAACGAGTAAAACTGGCCAAGGATAGGTGTGCCAAGCTTGTGGCATCATATTCAAAAGCACTTGAGGCTGTAATTGCTGCCAGAGGTGCATTGACAAAGTTTTGAGCAAAGGCTGTGAATACTTATGTACATGTGTGTTTGTGATGTGGGATTTTGCATATAACTTGATAAATGTTTTGTATGTCTTTATTTATAATTTAGGCAAACCAAGTGGTGAGAGGTATTTGTGTTTGCCCCCCCTTTCCGACTGTCTCTTTGAAATTTTATGACAGGATTTGGGGGGGATGTGTCTTAAACCAGATTGAGTGTTTCTCTGCTAAAGTCTTTGTCTCATTCCCCATACAAAGCCAGGTTAGCTTAACATATGGTCTTGGGGGGTTGAGGTGTTAAAATGTATTATTTCTCTTATTGGTCTGAGATGTGGCTGTTTGGAATTGGCTTGTCTCAGAGGCCTTTAAGTACCATGATGTCCTATTGGTTCTAGGAATTGGAGAGAACCTATAAATTTGCCTACTCAACCACATTCTCTCTCTCTAACCAACATATGATGAAGAAGCATCTCTCTTGCTAACCTGTGATGATGAAGACAACACAATGAAGAGCACAGCTCAGCAGCCATATTGAACAGACATGTGGATGAAAGCTGAACACCAACGATGCCTTAACTAGAGACATTTTAAGTAACTGCAAGTCTGTGTGCCACCTGAATTACACATCACCATTTTATCAGGTTGTATGGTTGCCAATATTCAAATGTACTTTGCATTTTGTTATTATTTATGAATGTTATCAGTAATACATTATTTTATGTGTAACTTAACTCCTGCTTGTCTTTTTACTACATCTAATTGCCTGAGGTTATAGATAGAGAAGGGAAGGTGGGGATAAATTATATAGAATAATACCTTATAAACAGTGGTAAGTCTGTGAGATTAGGCATTCTAAGGCTACATATTAGTAATACAACATGGGAAAGTAGAGCAATATATATATATCACTCTACCAAGATAAAACAATGTGATTTCTCAGTTTTTTTTATTTTTAATAAATTTGCAAAAACCTCAAGTAAACTTTTTTAATGTTGTCATTATGGGGTGTTGTGTGTAGAATTCTGAGGAAAAAAATTAATTTAATCCATTTTGGAATAAGGCTGTAACATAACAAAATGTATAAAAAGTGATGCGCTGTGAATACTTTCCGGATGCACCGTAGGCCAATGCAACAATTTTTTTTTATTTTTAGACAATAATTTTGGTGTTTTCATAGACATTTTGATTTTTTGACCCTCATTTTATATGTTTTGCCTATTTTTACATTTTACTCCTAATCCCAGCAACTGAACAGCCAGACACAGACACTTGTCCTTTTACTAAGGTGGACGTCTGTCTGTCACACAAAACTAAACAACTGGGCCTTGAAACTTCATTTTGATCTTCCAATGATGCAATATGTGTAATGCAACCAAAAGAAATAAAGAAAGTCAAAGAGTTGGAGGTGCAGACTTCCTCCACCATTTGATTGGGCTTCAGGCCCTTCTCACGGCAAGCTGCGGCACAGCCACACGACTGAGGTCCAAGTTTTGTTATTATTTTGTAATTAAAAAAAACATTGTATGAAAATGTCACCCTGACCACAGTTTCCCCTGAAATGTTTGCCTCGTCTCTTCACCTTATGCCCTGAACCTCCATATACACAATATAACAACAACAACATTTATTTATATAGCACATTTTCATACAAACAGTAGCTCAAAGTGCTTTACATATTAAAGAATAGAAAAATGAAAGACACAATTATAAAACAAAATAAATCAACATTAACATCGAATAAGAGTAAGGTTCAATGGCCAGGGGGGACAGAAAAAACAAAAAACTCCAGACGGCTGGAGAAAAAAATAAAATCTGTAGGGATTCCAGACCATGAGACCGCCCAGTCCCCTCTTGGCATTCTACCTAATATAAATGAAACAGTCCTCTTTGGATTTAGGATTCTCACGGAAGGACTTGATGATGATGATGGTCACGTAGACTTCTGCCTTTTAATCCGTCCATCATTGTTGGAGCATCATGAAGCTTTGAGTAGGTGGAGGTGGCGCAGGCCACCACCACAAAAACGGAAAAAGAAACAGAAAAGAGAGTAGGGGTCAGTACCGATTTTAGAGCCACCATGAATAGTTATTTTGAGGAGATTGAACATATAGAGTATCAGGATTAAGTTAAATTACGATTAAAATGAAGTTATAAAAAGGCCATGTTAAAGTAATGTGTTTTCAGCAGTGTTTTAAAGTGCTCTACTGTATCAGCCTGGCGAATTCCTATTGGCAGGCTATTCCAGATTTTAGGTGCATAGCAGCAGAAGGTCACCCGCCTCACCACTTCTTTTAAGTTTTGTTCTTGGAATTCTAAGCAGACACTCATTTGAGGATCTGAGGTTACAATTTGGAATATAAGGTGTCAGACATTCCGATATATAAGATGGGGCGAGATTATTTAAGGCTTTATAAACCATAAGCAGAATTTTAAAGTCAATTCTGAATGACACAGGTAACCAGTGTAGTGACATTAAAACTGGAGAAATGTGTTCGGATTTTCTTTTCCTAGTTAGGATTCTAGCAGCTGCATTCTGCACTCGTTGCAAGTGATTTATATCTTTTTTGGGTAGTCCTGAGAGGAGTGCGTTACAGTAATCTAGTCGACTGAAAACAAACGCGTGAACTAATTTCTCAGCATCTTTCAGTGATATAAGAGGTCTAACTTTACTTATGTTTCTTAAGTGAAAAAATGCTGTCCTAATGATCTGATTAATATGTGATTTAAAATTCAGATTACAGTCAACAATCACCCCTAAGCTTTTTACCTCCGTCTTGACTTTTAATCCTAATGTATCCAGTTTATTTCTAATAGCCTCATTGTATCCATTATTGCTGATCACTAAAATTTCAGTTTTCTCTTTATTTAACTTGAGAAAATTACTATTCATCCATTCTGAGATACTATAGATACTATAGATGAATATCATTCATATTACTCTATTTGTGTATTATAAATAATTCATTATCTAGTTGGCATCACACATTTTTATTATTTAAATGCAGCTTAAACATTGATAATTTACGGTTAAGAAATATGGTTTATTGTTGTAGAAGGTAAATATAGCAGACATGCTTAGGGTTTTTAATTAACTTGATCCATAACATTCAGAGAAGAACTCACACTCTTCTCTTTCTTGCTGTGTGTTTGACAGATCCATGTTTTGTTGTCAATTGTGTTGTGAAGAATGCCCCCCAGGATGCTATTGGTAGCAGCTGTATTCTGCACAATAAAATATGCATCTGAATCCAGCAATCTGTTTCTATTCTGTCAACTGCTGCTTCAAAACCATGTGCATTTAAGCTATCATAAATTTACCACATGGTAACCTTTGTTGTAAATCTATCATGGCATTAAAACCCAGAGGAATGCCTTCTGGACCATTATCACTAATCAAGCATCTTTCTTTAAAATGTAATCATACAGGGTGTCCACAAAGTCTCTTTATAATTTCAAAATATTACTAAAAAGGCAATTGAGGAGATATGTTATTCAAATTTGTCCTATATACGCAGTCGTTATCAAAGTTTGTTTTAGTGATGAGGCAACCTTCCATGTTTCAGGGAAACTGAACACACATAATGTGAGAATATGGGGCTCAGAAAACCCCCATGTGACTAGGGAACTTCACCGAGATAGTCCAAAGGTGAATGTGTGGCATGGAATCATGTGCAATCGAATCATTGGTTAATTTTTCTTCAACAAGAGATCAATTACTGCAAATGTTTACCTTTACCTTTTGACTGAATATGTGACACCACAACTGGATGACCTTCAACCAACCGTCATTTTCCAGGAAGACAGAGCACCACCACATTGGGGACTGCATGTTCATGGGTTCCTGAATCAAACATTTCCAGATCAGTAGATTGGAAGGGGTGGCCCAATTTCCTGGCCACCTCGTTCACCAGACTCCCCTGGACTTCTTTCTGTGGGGTTATGTTAAAGATATCATGTATTGAACAAAGATACAGGACATTAATAACCTGAAGCAAAAGATCACTGATGCCATTGCCACCATTGATGATGCTGTGCTACAGAGAACATGACAAGAAATCGAGCATCATCTTGATGTGCATTGTGCAACTAATGGTGCCCGTATAGAGTTGTATTAAATGAGGCAAAAAAAACTTTAATATCTACTCCTAATTTTGTAATAATTTCCACAGATTTGTCTATTAATTTGTTTTTTTGATAAAATTTTGAAATTGTAAAGAGACTTTGTGGACATCCTGTATTATTGTAAGTTTGTCTTATTTTAGCTTCATAAATACCGGCTGACTGATGCACTTCCATTTATTTTATAGTGTGTGTCATGGGACACAGCTTAACACTAGAATTACCAGAGCCTACGACAAAACTCGTAAATCCATCCCACTTTAAATCACTTCTTAAAATCGTTCACAGCTCTCCACCAGCGTCTTTTGTCATCTAAATGTGCTGATAAAAATCAGGCTGCAAGCAGTCGGCTATTCCATCCGCCCACCGACTTAGAATGTACACAAACTTCTCCCAGCTCACGCCTTGATTGATTTTCTGGGAGTGAAGTGGAGTTTTAGAGTGGAAATAATAGATCGTTATTTGGAACACACGCATTTCATGTCTGTTCCGTTTCTACAGTAATCTGTGTAAACACATTGTTAAAACAGAAACGTTTTTATATTCTAGTAGTAGATGACAAAATGTAGGCATAAACTATATAATGTATGAAGCCTGAAGTATCAAAGAAATACTTTCACAAAAGGTACAAATCTAACACAACAATTGCGCTATTATTCAAAAATATAACTGCAGAAACAAAAAGCCGCCTTAACATGTGACATTGACACCCATTTATTATGACTTCCTCCGTGGCGCAATAGAATCACCTGCTGACTGGGAATCAAAAGGTCGCGAGTTCAATCCTGCACCATGTTTTGAGAAGTAAACTGCTCTTAGTCTTACTATTTTAGAATAAAAACATACATTCGATTTCAGTCTGTAACAGCCGGTGTAATTTATGATACTTGTAAAGTTTAGCTTTGTTTTTTTTTAGTCAGTTTTATTATCTCAGCCGTGTTCACGAGCCCAAACACACCCCAACCCCACATTTGACACTGCTGTTTTCACAGAGATGCGCTGTAACAGAGGTCACCTCAGCTCCCTTCTACATCAGAGCAAGAACGCACATACCATTGCTTGAATAATAAAGTGTCAGCAGGCACTTTTCGTGGCATTACACACATTTTTGCACATGCCCTCTGCACACTACTTGTGACTTTAGGCTTTAGGAAGTAAGTAAATAAATAAAGGTAAATCGTGTCATAAAATGATTTCTTCAAAATGTCGAATGTTATTTATTTGGCACGGACATGCTCAAAAAATACATGTGTAATGCCACAAAAAGTGCATGCAGACACTAAGAGAATGTATCGTGATCGTGATACACTGCATATCTAGTGTCGGAGCAAGAATGCACATCGCACGTTTGCATTCGCTGTACTTTGTATATGTATATGGGAAGCTCTGCATTTTACATGTGCCTTTACGCTGTAGGAAGTGAGTAAATAAATAAAGGTAACTAAAGGTAAATAAAGAACTGAAGCTTGTTGATGCTGCATCATCTTTTCTTTTTCCATCACCTTTTCCTGTAAGAAGCGTTGTACACGCTTCTCTCTATGCTGTGGTTTCTATTACTACTCTGAAAGAAAGAGACAATATATGTGAAAACATCATCGCACAAAGGCAATATTATTTGAAATGATCAGCTGTAAAAGTATGGCATTTCTAAATGTTTGCTTTTTTTCAGTCTGATTCTCTCAGTCAGACTGTATATTTGTCTCTTATTCAGTGCGCGCAAGAACATGCAGGTAGCCAGATGCTGTGTGCTACAACATGCTGGTGGTGATCAACGCACATTTTAAAAAAAGAAAGAGTCAAATATATGTGACGTTTTGAAGAAATCATTTTATGACACGATTTACCTTTATTTATTTACTTACTTCCTAAAGCCTAAAGTCACAAGTAGTGTGCAGAGGGCATGCTCAAAAATGTGTGTAATGCCACGAAAAGTGCTTGCTGACACTTTATTATTCAAGCAATGGAATGTGCATTCTTGCTCCGATGTAGAAGGGAGAAGTTTACCTCTGTTACAGCGCGTCTGTGTGAAAACAGCAGTGTCAGATGCGGGGGTGGGGTGTGTTTGGGCTCATGAACGCGGTTGAGATAATAAAACTGACTAAAAAAAAAACAAAGCTAAATTTTACAAGTATCATAAATTACACCGGCTGTTACAGACTGAAATCAAATGTATGTTTTTATTCTAAAATAGTAAGACTAAGAGCAGTTTACTTCTCAAAACATGGTGCAGGATTGAACTTGCGACCTTTTGATTCCCAGTCGGCAGGTGATTCTATTGCACCACGGAGGCAGTCATAATAAATGGATGTCAATGTCGCATGTTAAGGCGGCTTTTTGTTTCTGCAGTTATATTTTTGAATAATAGCACAATTGTGTTAGATTTGTACCTTTTGTGAAAGTATTTCTCTTCAGGCTTCATACATTATATAGTTTATGCCTACATTTTGTCATCTACTACTAGAATATAAAAAACGTTTCTGTTTTAACAATGTGTTTACACAGATTACTGTAGAAACGGAACAGACATGAAATGCGTGTGTTCCAAATAAGGATCTATTATTTCCACTCTAAAACTCAACTTCACTCCCAGAAAATCAATCAAGGCGTGAGCTGGGAGAAGTTTGTGCACGTTCTAAGTCGGTGGGGGGATGGAATAGCCAGCTGCTTGCAGTCTGATTTTATCAGCACATTTAGATGACAAAAGACGCTGGTTGAGAGCTGTGAACGATTTTAAGAAGCGATTTAAGGTGGGACGGATTTACGAGTTTGTTCGTAAGCTGTGGTAATTCTAGTGTTAATGGCTTTGGTGATGGTAATTATCTGCCAGACCATGGGTTGGTGCTGTTGTCTCTTGCCTTCTCTTCTCTTCTCTTTCCTCTGCAGAACATAAAATTGACAACAACTCCATTGCTGACATCACTTCCATGCCATTCTGCCTAGACCCCCCCCCACCTTCCAGCCAAGTGATTATATAACCCAGTAACTGGCTATCTTGTTCTCAATTTTGTTCTGAACTTGCATCTGGAAGGATGTCTCCGCTAATTATTGCATGTTGCATTTTGCTCATTCTTTCAAATTATACAGTGTCACCAAGGTGGTGTCCCAACTTTGGTGTGTCTCCTTTTTACAGCTGGCACTAGGCTGGACTCCTGACCGATGAATGAGATGGTGAGCCAAATCTTCAATACAAATGCTTGGCCGCATATTAGCATTTTCCATTTTCATTCATGAAGGCGTTTCCCAGAAGTGGGAACTTAAAAGTATTTTAGTAAAAATTCATATATTGGGGACATTGTGTGTATATCACTGGATGACTTGACATGTAGATTATGCAATACGAGAAATGTGTTGTCTGTTTGCTGGTCACCATAGATCCCTAATCTTTCATAAATTTTGTTATCTCCTTTCTGCTTGAATACGTGAAATTACAGCCAGTGCTACAAATTACATGGGTTAGAAACATATAAATAATGTAATTTTGAGGTTCAGTACTTGTTTAAGCCATCAACATTCACACCATGATGGGTGTTTGTTTCGTTGTTTCACAGACACTGACGAGTTAACAAGAAGCTATAGACGAATATACAAATTTGGGCACAGTTGAAGGGGTGTGTTAGGAGCATTTAAATTATTTCTTAGATGATGGAAGATACTTAACCTTTCTAACTGATAGATTTCAAGTAAACAGCTGATGCCTGAAAAAAATGTCAGACTAAAAAGGAATACAGTGTATTCTGGGAAAACTGAAAGGTAAAGCCGGACCTTTGTATGTTTTATATGGCCAGTCTGTTTGGAGCTTAGTGCAGTTTTTGATTCCCAAAGAAATCGACCTTGAGTTTGTGTGATAAATTTCCTGTGTTTTGAGAAACTGTAAGAAGTGTTAGCTGCTTTAGTAGCAGATAGTTTTAGTGTGTACGCTTAGTTTGGGTGAGGCAGAGAAGAGGGTGGCTGCCTTTTATTCGAATATTTTTCAAAAAGAATCTCAGTTCAGTTTTTAGTTTAGTTCATTTGATGCTTTTTTGCAAGAATGGAGTGTATGGTTCATTTGATGCCTTTCCAACACTTTGAGAGAAGACACTGACATTTAAATGGAGTTTGCTATCTGCTTAACTGCTGGACACTTTTCACGGAGCTCTGTTTTAAGTATATATAATCTGTTACTAAGGAACTAGACCATCTGGGACATGTCATCTGTGACGGAATGAAGACTGCATGAACTCTGCAAGGCTCTATAATTTTTTGTATTGCTGATATTTGCTACTATTGGTTAGCATGTAAAAAAATATAATTTTTTTTAAGTAAAAGCCTAAATTCAGTGTTTCTGTCTGATTATTGATTGCTAGTGAGCTAAGCGGCTAAGATTAATCATTCATTGTCTAACTGTGCCCCCATAAGGACAAAAAGGATGGTTTGTAATGTCTTTTGGTGGCAGTTCTGGTAAGGTAAATCTGCGATAAAAACTGCAAACTGTTTATATAATTTTTTAAATATTTTGCACAAATGAACCAGGATGAACTGAATTTACACTTTAATTACAGGTATTGAAAGCATCTTTTTGTATTGTAATTTACGCATTTGTTCCAGTCACTTTCTTTTTCAATTACTTTATGACCTCGGAATAGGAAATAAGCACATACCATTGAACCTGTTTTAATTAATTTATAACCTGTGAAATTATCGAATTAGTTTACAGCTTTAAAAAGAAAGGAGTGCTGAGGTACCTAAAAGACCAATTACATTGATCAGAGTCATTTGTCATCAGGGCAAGATAGTCAATCAAATGTGTGTAAATGTAACATGCATTTTAACGTAAATACAGCTCAAATGATGGACTGAGAAATAAGAAAAGAAAAAGAAACAGAGGCAGAAAGGCAACAACAGAGATCAAGAAACGTGAGATTTGAACATCAGAAAATGTAACCAATGAACAGCAGTGATCGCTAAACCAAAAGTCGCCCAGGACACTAACTCCTTGATATTTCTGATTTTCAGTAAGCTTTTTTAAGACTGTTCAGATCCAGATTTTGCTCTCTATTTTATATTATATTATATTTTCTTCTATTTTGTATTTTTATACATTAAAAAATACCATGTTACTTTTATATTTTCTATCCTTTGTGTTTTATCTAGTGTGATTAAAATAATAAGTTGATACCAAGTGTTAGTTATATAGCTACTGTAAATATTCACAGGGCTTATCAAGGCTACTGAGGTCGCTCCTCAATAATTAGAACAACTGTGGTAAAAGCAACACAATGTTTGGTTAGTAAGCAGCATTTAACCAAAAGAGTTGCGTTTTCATGGGTGACGAGCCGGCGAGAGTGTGAGAATGTAGAGAATCTTAATCAGAATATTGTGTAGTGATGGGCAATTGGCACCATTCGAGATAAGATTGCTATGTGTATGTGTGTGTATATCTATGTGTGTGTGTGTTAATCTTCAAGGGCAAGAGTGGGTGCACCTAATAAACATTCCTGGTAAGTCTGACAAATTTCATGATAATATAATGTGGTGGACGGCCAAGACCCATGCCCAGCTGGGACACCACTTTGAGATTGAAAAGTCATAGGATCCACGCTGCGTCCCGCAAAACCCTTTGTTGGCAGCCCCCCTGGGTTGCATCGGGGCCACTATCCTGGAACACTGGGCTCCGTGGCCACCGCCAGAGGGATCTGCAAGGCTTCCTGAGCTGTGTGGGTGGTAATGCCAGGTAGGCTACAAAGGGAGCCTGAGGTCACTACTCAGGGCACCAGAGTCAGGAGGAGGAGGAGGACAAAGCTGCCTGGGAGGAGTGGATGAAGAGATGTAATTTTTGCAGTGTTTTTGGGTTTTCTGTTGCGTGTCTTTGTGGGGACTGTGTTGTGTCTGTGGGTACGAGGAAGGTGTATCCCACAGATGAAGAACAAATAAATATTTTGTTAATTTTCACCTGTGCCTCTGGTGTCAGTTTGTGTCAGGTCAGCAACAACAAAGCACTTCTGCCACAATAATGATAACTGGGTTGAAGTAAAACAATAAACGTAAAAGAGTGAGCAGCCTGCCATTAGTGGCCCGTATCGTTAAATATGCGATATACAATATGGACAGTGAGACATGTAAGAGGTTAGAGGTAACTGTTTCAGCTGGTTTTGACATTTCTTCCTATTCCTCATTAAGGAAAGGGCATAACAGGTTATATTGATGCCTTTTGTGTTGGGTGCACCTCACAGTTGATCTAACAATGGAATAAAAGTCATTTACATTTGTTGTTTTTTGTTATGCCGCATTTTTAATGTTTGTTTATGTTTTACTGCTATTTCATTTAACTGTAATTTTTTATTTCTTGATGTAATGGATGGTGCCATTTTGTCTGTCTAGTTGCTATTTGTGTTATCATATCCAACGTGGTAATTTTATATAAATTATCTGCTCACATTAAACAGTGTGCAAATAATTTTATTATATGATTTAGTTTTGTTCTGAATATGACTTTGGTTTTATCCTTCAAACTTATTTAACAAATCTAATGTCTTGTGTACCGACCTTAGTTAACATCTTTGATTATTCTTCCGGAAAGCCCTCACAGTAAGACCTCTGTTGACCTCAGCTACTGGTTATTTTCAGTCTTTCTTATAGGACATGTCTATTTCTGTTTGAACACAGCACTGTGAGGCAACAGCGTTAACTATTGCTCTTCTCCCCTGCCATCTCTACTCATTTCATGTCTCCCTTTTCATCTCAGTTTGCTTAAGCAGAAAACATTCAAATCTTTTGCAAATAGATTACACAAATTCTACCCAGGCAGAGATCAAGCCAAAAAAAGTATTCAGGTCCCTGGAATTGTGAGACAACATCACAAACAATTATTTTTTCTGTGGAATCCATTTTTAGAATCTGCATCATCACGTGGACCTTCATCCAGTTTTTGATTCCCAAAGAAATCGACCTTGAGTTTGTGTGATAAATTTCCTGTGTTTTGAGAAACTGTGAGAAGTGTTAGCTGCTTTAGTAGCAGATAGTTTTAGTGTGTACACTTAGTTTGGGTGAGGCAGAGAAGAGGGTGGCTGACTTTTACTCAAGTTTTTTTTCAAAAAGAATCTCAGTTCAGTTTTTAGTTTAGTTCATTTGATGCTTTTTTGCAAGAATGGAGTGTATGGTTCATGTGATGCCTTTCCAACACTTTGAGAGAAGACACTGACATTTAAATGGAGCTTGCTATCTGCTTAACTGCTAGACACTTTTCACGGAGCTCTGTTTTAAGTATATATAATCTGTTATTAAGGAACTAGACCATCTGGGACATGTCATCTGTGACCTTCATCCATCCCAGCAGAATCAGACAATTATACAGGAAGCAGCACTGGACAGGAGGCTAGTTACTCATACAGGGCCAGATTAAAGTACTTAACCAAGAATGCCATGCAATGTAATGATTGGACCAGGATACCGATTTTTTACTCACATTGGATTTGCCTGTCTTGGCGATTCACGTTCACAGGTACAAGTGACCTAGATCTAAATATAATGTGAACGCCTCTGTCCTCCAAAAACAGCATGCATGCGCACGTTGATACGTTATGTGTGCACACGGTGTCTGCGTCACCAACAAAACAATTTGTGAGACGACAAAATTTGCAGTTCGTCAGCTGTACATGATTACTGTATATACTTGCGTATAAGTCAATCAATCAATCAATCAATCAATCAATCAACATTTATTTATATAGCACATATTCATACAAAAAAATGTAGCTCAAAGTGCTTTACAAAATGAATAGAGAAATAGAAGACACAATAAAAAATAAACATAAGTCAACATTAATTAACATAGAATAAGTAAGGTCCGATGGCCAGGGTGGACAGAAAAAACAAAAAGAACTCCAAAGGCTGGAGAAAAAATAAAATCTGTAGGGTTCCAGACCAAGAGACCGCCCAGTCCCCTCTGGGCAATCTACCTAACATTAGTCAAACAGTCCTCTTTGTATTTAGGGTTTTCATGGAAGGACCTGATGATGATGGTCACGTAGACTTCTGGCTTTCAGTCCATCAATGTTGGTGCATCATGATGCTTTGAGTAGGTGGTGGTGGCACTGGAAAAAGAAACAGAAGAGAGAGTTGGGGTCAGTATGGATTTTGGAGCCACTGTGAATAGTTATTATGAAGACTTGAACATACAGAGTATCAGTATTAAGTTAAAGTGAAGTTATAAAAAGGCCATGTTAAAGTAATGTGTTTTCAGCAGTGTTTTAAAGTGTTAAAGTCGGGTCTTGAAACCCAAAAAATCGATCATAAAATCAGACCCCGACTTATACACCCATTCAAAAATGCGACACCTAATTTTTTCGTTTTTTTCATCTTCTCACCTCCTCCAATTTCGCATCTGTTTCTCAGACAAACTGAATTTTGTTGCAGCAGTGCAGTTACCAATTTATTTTGGTACTTCATCAATGTTTCATTTAAAACCAGTTTCATATTTTCTTCTGATCGAACGCTCCATCGTAGATAAGGGATGCTCTTACGATAAAGGTGTATGAGAGTGTGAGATGCAAAAAACACAAATCAGTGCAAACATTGCTTTGGCATAGTTCAGGTATTACCGTGTGGTCACACAGGCACAATAGGGAGCAAGAGGTTAGGAGCACACGTTGATACAGTGCATTGCCGCAACCACATAGGAAAAAAAAGGCAGTGTGCTCCAGGTGGGCGTTAACATATCATAATCCCTAGCCAATAGTGTGAGTTTTCCACCTTCGACTTATATGACCGACATTATAAAATACCAGAAATTACACTGTAAAAGCAAGTCTCGACATATCCACTGGAGAACTTATCCACGGGTATATAGGGTATGTCAAGTCACCAGACACCTAGTTTTTGCTGTTTTCACAGCTATTGTTGGTACTGCTGTACTAGGAGATGTGTTTATTTTTAGAAATAAACTGGATACATTAGAATTAAGAGTCAAGACGGAGGTAAAAAGCTTAGGGGTAATTGTTGACTGTAATCTGAATTTTAAATCGCATATTAATCAGATCACTAGGACAGCATTTTTTCACCTAAGAAACATAGCAAAAGTTAGACCTCTTATATCACTGAAAGATGCTGAGAAATTAGTTCACGCGTTTGTTTTCAGTCGACTAGATTACTGTAATGCACTCCTCTCAGGACCACCGAAAAAAGACATAAATCATTTGCAACGAGTGCAGAATGCAGCTGCTAGAATCCTAACTAGGAAAAGAAAATCCAAACACATTTCTAAAGTTTTAATGTCACTACACTGGTTACCTGTGTCATTCAGGATTGACTTTAAAATTCTGCTTATGGTTTATAAAGCCTTAAATAATCTCGCCCCATCTTATATATCGGAATGTCTGACACGTTATATTCCAAATCGTAACCTTAGATCATCAAATGAGTGTCTCCTTAGAATTCCAAGAACAAAACTTAAAAGAAGTGGTGAGGCGGCCTTCTGCTGCTATGCACCTAAAATCTGGAATAGCCTGCCAATAGGAATTCACCAGGCTGATACAGTAGAGCACTTTAAAACACTGCTGAAAACACATTACTTTAACATGGCCTTTCTATAACTTCAATTTAACTTAATTTAACTTAATCCTGATACTCTGTATGTTTAATTCATCATAATAACTATTCATGGTGGCTATAAAATCCGTACTGACCCCTACTCTCTTTTTCTGTTTCTTTTTCCAGTTTCTTTGTGGTGGTGGCCTGCGCCACCTCCACCTACTCAAAGCTTCATGATGCTCCAACAATGATGGATGGATTAAAAGGCAGATGTCTACGTGACCATCATCATCATCAAGTCCTTCCGTGAGAACCCTAAATCCAAAGAGGACTGTTTCATTTATGTTAGGTAGAATGCCCAGAGGGGACTGGTTGGTCTCATGGTCTGGAATCCCTACAGATTTTATTTTTTTCTCCAGCCGTCTGGAGTTTTTTTTTGTTTTTTCTGTCTCCCCTGGCCATTGGACCTTACTCTTATTCGATGTTAATTAATGTTGACTTATTTTGTTTTCTTATTGTGTATTTTATTTTTCTGTTCTTTATTATGTAAAGCACTTTGAGTTACTGTTTGTATGAAAATGTGCTATATAAATAAATGTTGTTGTTGTTGTTTACGAGAAAGGAGCCAGCAGCAGTGTGACTGTTACTGTTGTCACAACTGTAGCTCTACGCCATTGTTGTTTTGCTGTGCTGCCACTGCTGGCTGATGACTGTAGTGCTCAGCTCATGTGTATAGGCAGAACAAAACACATGAATTCTAATCTGACTGTTGTCATTGTTGTTGCATGGGCAATGTTACAGCCTACCAAAAGGCCTAGGGGTATTTATATAGGCTGCATACAAGTGAGAGAGAGGGAAACAAAAGACAGAAAAAAACTAAACCAGCTAAATAAAAATAGACTCCATTTATTGTCAAAAAGAAAATAAACTCACAAAATATGGTGAAAGTTACACAAAACAGAAACAAGGCAGGAGGACAACACTAACTTAGCTATCGTGCTTCACAAAGTTTACACAGCTAGATACATACTATCCACATTTATCACACAGATGGCTAACTTACAACAATTTCATTTCTTTAGTAAGCAACAAGAAACACAAACGCAAAGCCAGGCCATCCAACCCTGACTCTCCATATCTTGCTTTGTCCTTCTCCTCTCACACACACTCTCTGACCTAAAACCCAAAGAAGCTTATTTTATCATCTACAACCCCCCCACAGCCCAGGTGATTTATTAACAATGGGCAACTCAATAGGTGGGTAATTAGGGCAGGACTCACTTGTCATCAGCACCAAATTAGAGTTTAACAAAAAGATCTAGAGTAGGTCGTAACTGGCACAAATCAAAAACGTGTCATCAAGCTTGGGTCACAAAGTTGCACAGGACAGAGTTCAGCAGGTTTTCCAAGCAGTGGAAACTTTATTGCTGTTCTGCCAGTTACAAACACAAGTCTCTTACAGAGGTGATCCGGCCTCACAAGGAACAGCTGGCAAACTTGACACATTGGCCCCGACTCCTGCTCATAAGAACCCAAAGTCTTCTTCAATAATGGGATCCAGTGGGCCGGTAGCAGTTTCTTGTGCAGAGGGAGTCTTAGGGAAGAAAAGCAGGAGAGTGAGAGAACCCAGGATGGCCACGTCTTGATCTTTTAAATGTTCATAGCCCTGCGCGAACAGCATGTCAAACAGCAAGCCTGCAGATGCTCCCACAAAGAGGTACTGAAAGAGTGTGTTTCTTTTCCATTGAAAAACTGTTAAGAGGGGGTTTCTGCAGCGGTAACAGTGTCTGATCTAGGGCCTCATATGAAATCTGATTTGATCGGATTTCTGTGTCCAAACAGCCCTGAAAACAACAATTTGAGTCACTTCAGCCTGGTAATGTGAACATAGCCTAATTTCCTAACAGTAGTTAAAACTTTTAAAATTCTGACAGAGCCATGAACGTTTTCCAAAGCTGACTGGATTGAATCCATCGCGAAGGTTTTGATCAGTGGTAGCCCAATGGAAAATCAGCTGCAGGGTGCAGCGTGGATGGAGCAATTGGAAGAAAATATCATGAGATCAGAGAATGAAGGCAAAGGTTAATGGTCAGGTTTTTAAGACAGTGTAAGACCAACAATGAAGTATGGAGTTGAGACATGGGCAGGAAAGGAGAAAAGTTATATGCGTCGGAAATGAGAATGTTGAGAGGGATGTATGGAGTTACAAAAAAGAACAGAGTAAGAAATTAGACAATGAGAGGTACAACAAAAGAGGGAGAGATATCTAAGAATAATTAAGAAATACAGGGAGGGAGGCTGAAGTGGTATGAACATGCAATGTGGAGAGACAATGAATATGTGGGCAAAAGAATGATGGGAATGGAAGTACAGGGGAAGAAAGAGTGAGAGAGGACAAAGTACAGGTGGATGAATAAAGTAAAAAAAGATCTAAATGATGAAGGTTTGACCGGTGAGGAGATGCAGGACTGAGCAGCTTGGAGAAGGTTGATCAAGCACATCGAACCCACATAGAAGTAGGAAAAGATTAAAAGGATGGAGAACAAGAAGAAGACTGAACCATGGAAGGTTAAAGGTGCTAAATAATTCTCATGGAGTTTTATTCTATTTGATCTAGTGTCCCTTATCATTATCTAGAGCTTTGTAATGCAGCCTTATGATGGTCATCTATCTGTAAAAGGCACTGGAGAAAATACAGTGGCAAAAAAACTTGTCACTAATACGAGGGATATTCAAAAAGTTTCTGCACTTTTATATTTTCGTTGAAAATGGTGAAGGCAGGAGGAGTAGTAATCTACCTGTATATATATAAAAGTCAGTGTATGTGTGTATATATGTGTGTTCCAGCATTACTTTTGAATGGCTGGAGTGATTTTCATGAAACTTGGTACACGTTTCTCATTTGGTCGACTAAAAATACTGTAGGGTGAAATCAACCCTAACCCACCCCCTTCTGGGTAGGGTGAGGGGTGATCTTATGGTCTTGTATGCATGTTTTCATCCAGTTGACACTCGGAATGACCACCAGAAGGCAAACTGGAGGTGACTGGCAGCATTCTTTATGTTTAAGCACCACCGCGCCCCTGTTGCTTTTGAAATTAAATAGAGTTGGCCAGTTCTGAGCGTCATACAAGACTGCAAGACAAGCACGTTAGTGAGTCTTCATTGTCAGTCAGTCAGTCATCATCCAACTCACTATGCAGTGGAACCTCGGTTCACGACTATAATTCGTTCCAAAACTCTGGTCATAAACCGATTTGGTTGTGAACCAAAGCAATTTCCCCCATAGGATTGTGTGTAAATACAAGTAATTCGTTCCAGACCATACGAGCTGTATGTAAATACATATTTTTTTAAGTTTTTAAGCACAAATATAGTTCATTAAACCAGAGAATGCACAGCATAATAGTAAACTAAATGTAAAAACATTGAATAACACTGAGAAAACCTGCAATAGTTCACGCTATAGCGCTACCAACTGCTGGCTAAAAGCACTTTTTTTAATGAGTTTTAAGCACAGGGAAAAAAATGAACATTTGAAAAAATCCGTAATTTAATAAACCACCAAGAAAAATAACATTGCAACAATGCACGCTACGAACCGATCGCTGGAAACAGAAGTGAAAACAAAATCAAGCCCAGTGCATTCTTTAACTGCCTTCCTACCTTAATACATCCAGTTTTCTCTCGCGCTGCCTGTGTGTGTGCGTCTCTCTCGCGCTGTCTGTGTGTCTGCGTCTCTCGCGCTGTCTGTGTGTCTGCGTCTCTTTCGCGCTGTCTGTGTGTCTGCGTCTCTCTCGCGCTGTCTGTGTGTCTGCGTCTCTCTCGCGCTGTCTGTTTGTCTGCGCTCTCTCGCGCTGTCTGTGTGTCTGCGGCTCTCTCGCTGTCTGTGTGTCTCGTCTCTCGCGCTGTCTGTGTGTCTGCGTCTCTCTCGCGCTGTCTGTGTGTCTGCGTCTCTCTCGCGCTGTCTGTGTGTCTGCGTCTCTCTCGCGCTGCCTGTGTGTCTGCGTCTCTCTCGCGCTGCCTGTGTGTCTGCGTCTCTCTCGCTCTGCCTGTGTGTGTGCCGCTCTCTCGCTCTCTCTCTTGCTTGCTGCACAGGGAGGGACTGAACATGTACAAACCGAAAGGGAAACTGGCTTGTTCATATACCGAGTGTGTGGTCGTGAACAGAGGCAAAAGTTTGGTGAACTTTTTGGTCGTAAACCGAGTTGTACGTGTACCGAGATGTTCGTGAAACCAAGGTTCCACTGTATCCTAATATAGGGTCACGGGTGTCTGCTGGAGACAATCCCAGCCAACACAGGGTGCGAGGCAGGAACAAATCCCAGGCAGGGTGCCAGCACACCACAGGGCACACACACACACACGCACACCAAGCACAATTTAGGATCGTCAATGCATGTCTTTGGTCTGTGGGAGGAAACCGGAGGAAACCCACGCAGACACGGGGAGAACCTGCAACCTCCAAGGAGGGGGGAGCCAGGAAGCGAACCTAGGTCTCCTAACTGCGAGGCAGCAGCGCTACCACTGCACCACCGTGCCACTCAGCCTTCATTGTTTGTTAATTTATTTTTATTTTTAAAGTTGTTTAAGTTTAAGTTGTAAGTTTTATTTAATTATATTTTTAAAACAAACAAAAAAAACTATTTTCCTCCCGGTCAACGCCAGGTATTTTAGTTAGTTGGGCATAAAAAAGTTGGTATGATGCTGGAAAAATTGCATCACAAACGAAGGGGACTATGTAGAAAATGTAATTTGTTTTTGAAATTCTTTAGAAATAGAGTTAAAAAAGTGTGTAAACTTTTTGAATGCCCCTCGTAATTTTCTGTAGCACATTTGCCTTCTCCTACATTTTATAATGATGATAAACTGAGAGGAATCAAAGTGATAGTGATTGTGACTATTTAATAATAGTGGCAAAAAGAATCTGAAGTCATGATTCTCATCTAGATAAGGGTGGAGTACCCTGTCCTGGTTGTGGAGGAAGTCCATTCTCAGGAGGAGGAGTTAAGTATTTCAAGGTCTTCTTCATGAGTTAGATCTGCCGGCGAATCAGAGCAGCATCTGCAGTGGACAGTCATTGTTAAGAGACAGCTGAGTTCTCGATTTCCTGATCGATCTATGTCTCTGTCCTCAACTACATTCACAAGAATTGGGCAGTGACCAGAAAAACTAAACAGCAGATACAAGTGGTTGAGGGAGTCTGAACTCAGCCTGAGGAACACAGGCATTCAGGAGGAGCTCAAAGTAGAGCTACTGCTCCTACACATCGACATTGAGGTGGTTTGGGTCTGCAAAGGTCTTCAAGCGTAGCCAACTGGGAGAAGACCTCAGGGCTGATCTACGACTGGAATGGGAATGCCTCAGCATCCCCATGGAGGAGCTGGAGGAGATGGAGGGGAAAAAGGACAACTGGGCATCTTTACTTAGACTGCTGCCCCTGCAACCCAGATTGAGTAAGTGGTAGAAAATAGATGGATGGCAAAAAGAAACTGCAGGGAGAAGAATATTTTCAATACTGTTTAAAACTGCATGCTATTCTACATAATAATAATAATAATATATTTTATTTATACAGCACCTTCCCAATTAACTCAGTTTAAATGGTGCTAGATAGTGCCAGGTCGGCAGCAGCAACAGCTTTAACTCGTAAGTTTTCTTTTTTTTTCTTTTAACCTTACAGTTCCATCCATACAAACTACACATAACAAGTACTCTTGTTAAAACCTTTTAAATGCTGTAATTCTTGCTTGAAGTCATTGCCTGTTTTCCTTTTACCTTACTGTTTGTGCACTCGCTCATTATTCGATTTTCTGTTTTTGAATGGCATATTTAAGGATGTGGATTAGGACAGGAGTCATTTTAAATTCAGAACATTAGAGTCATTGAAATTCCTTGGCATTCAGAAAGTGTCATTAAATTGTGCAAAGAGAGCACGTAGGCTGGAATAAATACAGGAGTGATGGAGAGCTGGGACTCTGGTGTGTGGTGAATCTGAGCTTATCAAGGAAATAGTAGGAGGCACAACTCGCCGCAGGTTCAGGATTGTTGTAGTCGCCTTCATAATGAAAGCTTTTAAATCAGTCACAAAATTTACCTATTTTCTTAAATCTTTATGCAGCTTTTACTCATTTTAGTCTTCTGCTTATTTGTCTTAGGAAATGCTGGGCCTTGTGGATCTAAAAAGTATTCAGAACCCTTCACTTTCTGCATACTTTATTGTTTTGTAGATTTACTTTTATTTTCTAATTTTGTAATTTTTAACCATCAATCTACTAACCAATAATGGCAAAGTGAAAACATGATTTTAAAAATGTTTGCAAATTTATTAAGCTAAATCAGTGGTTTCCAAACTCGGTCCTGGGGGACCCCCTGTGGTTGCAAGTTTTTGTTCCAACCAGATTCACAATTGGTAATGAAAATCTCATTTAATTAGCTGGTCTTTTTTCCTCTTCTCTTATTCTGCATTAAAAAAACACAACAGTATGGTTTTTACATTTATAAGACATTTAGAAATATTTTCTAAAGCTATAAATGCTTAAGTCTCTTTTGTTGTTTTCCTATTATTTCCCTTTTTCCTGTGTAATTTGCTCCCTTTATTTAACCCTAATAGTGATACCAGCATAGCAGACAGCCAGGATGATGAAAGCTGCAATGACTTCAGTGTCAGTCCTGCTAATCACCTGGACACCTGGAAAAGCAGAATGGAAAATTAGGTTGAAAATACTAGTAACGACTAAAAAATCTACAAATTCCCCATATAACTGCTTATTATATTTTAATAAAAATCTTTCAAACTTAGTTTGTAATTTCTACATTGACTCCAAAACACAGGAAGACTGGGAAATAATGGCTCACTTAATTAGACTAAGAGTCCAATGAAAAATGGAAGTTGGTTGGAACAAAAACCTGCAGCCACAGTGGGTCCCCAGGACCGAGTTTGGGAAGCGCTGAGCTAAATTACAGATGGGTTGAAAGCTAAACAATCAACATTGACCTATTCAGTGTTAATGATTGCAGTGCACCATATCTGGGAATTTATAATGTATGTAGTAATTAAACACATTTTATGTTTCATTCCAACAGATGGTGCACCACAAACATGTGTAGTAATAAAATGCATTGTGGAGTGACAAAGGTGGCACAGTAGTGGTGCTGCTGCCTCGCAGTAAGGACACCAGGGTTCACGTCTCAGGTCCTCCCTGTGTGGAGTTTGCACGTTCTCCCCATGTTAAAGTGAGTTCCCTCCAGGTGTTCTGGCTTCATCCCACTGTCCAAAGACATGCAGGTTAGGTGAATTGGCAATACTAAATTGTCCCTAGTGTGTGTGTGTGTGTGTTCACTTTGCAATGGACCAGCACCCAGTGCAGGGTTTGTTCCTGCCTTCTGTACTATCCTAGCTGGGATACGCTGCAACCACCACCACAACCCTCGTCTGGATTAAGCAGGTTAGAAAATGACATGTCATGACAAAATGCATTTCATCTTTCATTCCAACAGACGGAGCATCACAAACATTTATAGTAATAAAATGCATTGTGGCACGGTGGTAGCACTGCTGCCTTGCAGTATGGAGACCATGGTTTCCCTCCTGGGTCCTCCCTGCATCAAGTTTGCATGCTCTCCCTGTGTCAGATTGGGTTTCCTCCCACTGTCCAAAAACATGCTGGCTAGGTGAACTGGTAATGCTAAATTGGCCCTAGTGTGTGTTTGGTCGCCCTGCGATGATCTGGCGCCCTGTCTAGGGATTGTTCCTTCTTTATGCCCTATGCTAACTGGGAGAGGTTAGTTCAGCAGGGCCTCAGTGGGCTGGAGCCTCTCCCAGCAAGCACAGGGCTTAAGGCTCTGGACAGGGCGCCAGTCTATTGCAGGGTGAACAACACAGTCACATCCCCCCCACACACACACAAACACACACACACACTAGGGCCAGTACAGCATCCCAATCTACCCAAAAAGTGGATTGTGGGAGGAAACCGGAGCATCCAGAGTAACAACATACAGACTCCACAAAGGGAGGTCCCAGGATGTGAACCCTGGTCTCCTTGCTCTGAGGAAGCAGTGCTGCCACTCCACTACTCATTTTGGAAAATTTATAATTATTATTATTACTATGATTTACCTCCCTAACTGTAAAATATAATTGATATTAAACAACATTGTTATTATGTAACAATATGATTTAAAAGAAATTTGATTTTCTTTTTGATGGAAATCACACTACCTGAAATATTCTCCCAGTAAAAATCTTTAAACAAGGGAAATTGTGCTCTGTCAATTATTTCTTTAAATTCTTTTTTTTTGCTTCTAAAATATATTCTTTGCTTTTGCCTTAACAGTGGATGAAGACATTGATTGTCTTTTGTTACCCAGCACAATCTCAATAATTACCAGGCTTTCAAATGCTATCAAATGCAGTAGGGGCTGTCATTTGCCTTACAAAATGCAACATCTTTTGAGTTTATGGCATTTAAAGTAGCAGCTTCAACACCTCTCTAATTTTGATGGGCTTATCACATTCTAAAACACAATGCCTGATTTTTATTTAAATGTTATGAGCAGGTTTCTCCTTTTTCAAAGTCACCCACAGGCACAAACTGCTCAGCGATCTCAAAATGCAGTATTGGTGTAACTTGAATCTCTAATGTGATGGAGTCAACTGTGCTTTACAGAACTTAGTTGTTGTCTCCATTGATCTCAATCGACTGTTAATGCTGGTGTGGAGAGGCTCTTAGCACATCTTATTGTAAATGGGCCGCTGTCTCTGCTTGGGTGGACGGTAAGTGAAGTGGTCTACCATATTAACGTTCATTACATGACATAAGGAATATATAGCACTCTTATATGTCTGCGCCTTAACTCTGTTACTTGCAAAAGAGGCAAGGGGTCTGTTGTGAAGGTAGCAGGTACAAGTAAATCTGATTTCCTTCTTTATAGTCTAAAACAAATAAATTATAGTTCAAACATTAAAACTGCACCACCATCTGCCTCCTGTCTGACTTTCCATTGATACTTAGAAGCATATTGACTAAACCGACAAATTCTGAGGCTTACAAAGAACAAACTGCTTCACCAATCAATTTTCATTTAACAGCTTTCATAGACTGCCATTTCTTTAAATGTATTCTGGTGTGTTAAACGCACAGTTTAAAAGGTGTAAATGGAGACTGTTATGTGTCAGCCTGGATTTATATGCATTTTATGTTTCACTAGTCGCATGCATTTTTCTTCATCTTTGCTATTCTTGCATCCTGTATCCCGCAGCTGATGCTTATCAGTCTAGTCCCAGTAGTTACATGCGGACCCCCGGTCACATGCATTTCTCCGTCTTTGTCGTTCTTTCCTGTTTTCTGTTTTCAGCTTGGAGCACAGTAGTTGTCACTGCTCTTTTCTGGTTCTTTTTCTTCTCATTCTTATGGTGTTCTTTGTCAGATCATTAGCCTATGCAATTTTCTTGATGCTCAGCAGATGTCGCTGGTCTTCTTTTTGTTTCCGACATATCACTTTGTTTGCCTGTCACTTGGCTGTGAGAAACCCATGAGCACAGGTCAGTTTGCCACTACTTCAAATTTTTTGAGTTGTCAGAACATAGCTGTTCATAAGTTTAGAATAAGACCAAAAGCAAGATTTTAGCCCCAGCATTTCTCCATCTTTGTAATTCTTGCAATCTTTATTGCACTTGAGGCTCATCAGTCTAGCAACAGCAGTTACACGCAGAACCCTAGTCGAATGAATTTCACCGTCTCTGTCGTTCTTGCATTCTGTGTCCCACACTTGAGGATCAGAAGATGGTGCTTCTTGTTATGGTGTTCTTCATCACCTGAGTGGCAACTATGATTTGCTTGACACTCAGCAGATGCCACTTGTCTTCTTTTTCGCTAAACTATGTCACCTCATTTGCCTAACACTTTGCCATAGAAAATCCACAATCACAGAACAGTTTGATGAGTTTGCCACTACCTCAAGTTTCTTTTTTTTTCATTTCTAAAACATATCAGGTCATAAGTTTACAATCAAGACCAAGATCAAGATTCTAACCCCAGTAGGTCACAAGTAATAATGTGACAGGTGCAGACACTTTAGCATTGTATAGATTTTTGTTTTTGTTATATTTGAAAACATCATTCTCTTTAAACATTCTTATTTTACATGATCTTTGTCAGTGGAGCCCCAGGAGACAGGGTAGGGTCTCCCTGACAGAACCTTCTGGAAATAAAGGGCTGTGAACAGGAGTCAGACAGTAATGGTTCCTTTAGTTTGGTTGGAGAGTGTTTTCGAAGTATTGAATTTCATTTGGATTTACTGGTTTCCTGATTTATTTTATCTGCTGCCTTTTGTTTTGGTTACAGATTATGGAATTTGGATTTTTGGTTTGTTGAGCATTTTGTTTTATATATATATTGTAAGAAACGAAAGGACAAACAGAAAAGATTTGGGGATCCACCCCGAATATTGTGAAAAAATAATGAAAATTGAAGTCACCAGAGTAATCACAAAGGTCTGAGTCCAAACAACACTAACCAGATGAGGTGAGATGCTTGGCTTTTATAAACGGTGGGCAGGAAGAAGAAGGTCTGAGAGGGAAGTGGCGGAAGTGAGCTTTGTAGGAGTGCATGGTCTTTACGGGGATGTGGAAGTTGCTGTTGGTTTAGCTGGGTTTCCCTTCTGATGATATGTAGAAGAGGGAGAAAAGACTTTAGTGTGCTTCATCAACCCCCAGTTTGGCATCTTACTCTCAGTTAAGTCATTTCACTGCCTCCTATGCGCACATGTGTGGCAATATACAGTCTTGCAAGATCTTGCATGAAGCTCCAGACCAAGGGCGATTGATGGTTATTTTATATGTCTTCCATTTCTAAATAATCGCACCAAGAGTTGTCATCTCCTCACCAAGCTTCTTGCTGGTGGCCCATTCAAGCCTTGTGCAGGTCTTGTCCCTGACGTCCGTTGACAGCTCTTTCTTGTTGCACATGCTGGTGGAGAGGTTGGAATGGAAGAAATTGATTCTGTGGACAGGTGTGCTTTATACACGTAACGAGTTGAGATCAGGCGTATCTGGAATTGATCGATTGATTGTAATCTGTGTGCCACAAGGGCACACAGCCCATCTGTTTGAGCCAGAATTCTGGTTGGGCTGTAGGGATCAAATACTTATTTCACTTAATGACATGCAAATCAATTTATAACTTTTATGTAATGTGGTTTTTCTGGATTTTGGTTGATATTCTGTCTCTCTCCATTAAAATGAAACAACCATAACAAGTAGAGACTGTTCATTTCTTTGTAAGTGAGCAAACTTACAAATTCAGCAGAGGATCAAATACCTGTATATATATATATATATATATATATATATATATGTATATGTTTATGGTAATAAATATTTTGATTTATTGAAATTCTCTGTTTGCATTTCAAGCCATAATTCCTTGCAGTTGGAGGACTAGCTGGATTGAGGTGAAACTCTTATGGGCTGGATATTGAAGGTCTTGGCCTGCCCCTGGAATTCATTTTGATGGCTTCACACCCTCTACAATGATGGCCCCAAAGGGCAATAAACAAAACCTGGAAATGCTAAGAACAAAATAAAAGCTCAAACAAAAATGTAAATGCAAACAAAATTATGAAATTCCCAAAAAATGAAATGGCAAACAAAGAAAGCAAAACTGTAAAAAAATCATGAAAGCACAAACAAAACAACGAATGTTTGAAAAGGCAAAGAGAATAATGAAAGTGCAGAAAACAATGAAAAGCCAAATAGAACAATGAAAGTACAGAAAACAATGAAAAGGCAACCAGAACAATGAAAGTGCAAAAAACAATGAAAGCAGACAAAAAATGAAAGAAAAAACAATAAAAAAAACTTAAAGTGCAAAAAAAAAAAAAAATGAATCCGTAAGCCAAAAATTTAAAATGCCAACTAAAAAATCAATTCAGTCATTTAATCATTTAATTTAGTACTGCCCCATTTTAATTTCTATTACTTCCATTCTGCATTGTGGCCATTTAATCTTGATTTTGAAGATCAGGGCATTGCAATCACATGATGAAAAATCAGACCAGAGTTTGAAAGTAAACAGCAGAAACAGAAGTAGTTGCGTAGGTAAACATGGTCCCTTGGCATGTGTACACTGAAGTTTCCCTGCCCTTTTCTTCATTTTATTCCTTTATTTCCTAATAGTTTAATCCAAACCCTGCAGCCAGACTCTTAATTCGTCTTAATTTATTGGACTTGGGTTAAAACAAGGAGGCATACAAAACGCAATGTCAAATTGAACGTATAGAAGTGGCACTGTTCCTCGTTTACAGGCAATGATTCTTGCAAGTCTGGATGCAGCAAATCAGGACATCTGCTTTGACGCATACCTGAGACAGATGGGAGTGCCACTGCTGCCCCCAGACTTCCAAGAATGTCTGCCTCTGAACAAGGAGAGCCACTCTTAATGTTTAAACTGCAGCCTTGGGGAAAAATGTTTTTCGAAGAAGACCACTCAGTTTCAATGAAACCCATTTCTTGGATTTTCCCGTTTCTCACTATATATACATTAACTTCTCCGTTTTCTGTGGATGTCATTTCCATTTTAATTTTTCTTTTTGTGCATTCATTGCTTTTTGCACTTTATTTTTTTTAGTTTTTCTTTTTTTTTGCTTGCTTTTCCTTTTTTTGTATTTTCCTTTTTTTGTCATTTTCATTATTTTCCTCCTTTTTTTTGGGTTGTGCTTTGCTTTTATTTTTGTTTTTTCATTGTTTTGTTTGCGTTTTGCCCTGTATTTTCCCTTATGGTCCGAACTCCTAATCACACAAGAGGCAAAGTACTGAATAAGGGGTCTGAATTCTTATATCCATCACAGATTTTAGCTTTTTATCTTTAATAAATTTGCAAACATTTCTGAAAACATGTTTTCACTGTGTAATTATTGGTAACTGAGTGTAGATTGATGGTCCAAAATGGCAAATGTATCCATTGTGACCACTGGGGGACATTACATCCCCCCCAATCCTCAGACACAACTCACAGACACAAGTTCTGGTAAAAATAAAAGGTTCATGCACAAAAAATATCTTGCACAAAGGCTTGGTTTATGAAAAAAGTGTCATAAACCAGCCACAGTTTTTCTCTCTCTCTTGCCTTCTTCCACCAGACTTCAAGTGGAGTCTGGACACAAGATTGAGTGGCTTCTTTTATTTATGAGAAGTCCTGGAAAGTAGGGACTATGAATCCCAGCAGCCTCCCGGGTGACCCACATGGAATCCAACAGGGCTGCCTCACTCGAGCTACAGATCCCAGTATGCCCTGCGGGTGTCTGTGTGTGAATCCCAAACCAGGGCCACTGCCATCTTGTGTACTGGGGGAGACAACTCCCAGATCAGTTTAAATACCTAGGGGTAAACATTACAAGTAGACATAAAGCTCTCTATCAACAAAATTTCGCTGTCTGTATGGAAAAAATTAAGCAAGACTTGCACAGATGGTCAACACTTCATCTCACTTTAGCTGGAAAAATTAACATTGTTAAGATGAATAATCTTCCTAAGCTTCTCTTTTTATTTCAAAACATTCCAATATACAACAATAAATAATTTCTTAAGAAATTAGATTCAATCATAACCTCATTTATTTGGAATTCAAACACACATTTAATGGGCGACCCTACAAAGACGAAGATGAAGACAAAGAAGATGGCATGGCTCTACCTAACTTTAAACTTTATTACTGGGCAGCAAATATACAAACTATAAAAACCTGGACATGGACACAAATAGATGAACATATACAGGCTTGGTCTGCAATAGAAATAAATCCTGCTGTACTTCTTTATATTCTTTGCTTTGTACCCCAATAAATGCAAGTTATCACCAATACACTAACAACCCAATTGTGCTTCACTCACTCAGAATATGGAACCAATGTAGGAAGCATTTTAAGATAAAGAATCTTTTATCTGTAGCACCTCTGCACGAGAACCAGATTTCTCCACCCTCTCAAACATATGCTCTTTTTAATGTCTGGAAAACATTTGGGATTAAATCACTTAGAGATCTGTACGTAGACAACATCTTTACATCCTACGAACAATTACATTCCAAATTTAACTTCCCAGCAACACATTTCTTTCGCTACCTTCAAATCAGAAACTTTGTTAAACAGAACCTGCCCAATTTTCCTCACCTCCCACCTCCCTCTATGCCAGAAAAAATATTGCTCAGACTCAAGGACTCAGACAGCATTTCTGTAATATATAAAACTATTTTACAGTCACTCCCTATCAAAGATCCCAGAGTACAGTGGGAAAAGGATCTCTCACGCAACATCTCAGAAAAGGAGTGGAAAGTAGCACTGCAGAGAATCCACTTGAGCTCCATATGCGCAAAGCATACAATTATTCAACTCAAAATTATATATCAAGCACATCTGTCTCACTTAAAATTGTCCAAAATGTTTCCTGGGCGAGATCCAACCTGCAAATGCTGCAATCGAGCTCCGGCCTCACTGGGCCACATGTTTTGGGCCTGCACCAAATTAACATCATTCTGGACCAAAATCTTTAAGTGCCTGTCAGACAGCCTTGGTGTCACAATCCCTCATAATCCACGAACAGCTGTGTTTGGCGTTCTCCCAGATGGGCTTAAAGTAGAGAAGGACAAACAAACTGTGATTGCCTTTACTACACTATTGTCACGTAGACTTATCTTGCTCAACTGGAAGAATCCTAACTTTCCGCTTTTAAGTCACTGGGTAACTGATGTTATATACTATTTGAAATTGGAAAAAAACAAATTCTCACTTAGAGGATCTGTGCAGAACTTTTTCAGAACCTGGAAGGATCTAATCAATAACATTTTAGAATAAGTTTTTAAAGCACTGTGGATTTCTCCATTTATCATTATTCACTTATTAATTCATCTATTTACTTATTTTTGCTAGCTTTAAGTTTTACCAGCAGCCCCACCAACAGACCCCCATCTTATCTGCCTTGAGCAGCATCAGCCAGACTGCTCGGGTTTGTTGTCCTCCCATTATCCTTCTCGTTCCTGGTGTGCCTTGGATTCTTGGGGAGGACTCCTCCACAATTCCATCCAATCCTGGAGAAATATTCAAAGGGGACGATCAGCCCCTAGACTGCCAAAACTTGATTCATGAAGTCGGTACTAACCCCTACTTTCTCTGCTGTTTTTTTTATGTTTTCTGTGCCGCCACCACCACCTGATCAGGGCACCATGCAGTCCCCACACTGATAGACTGAAGGCCAGAGGTCCACATGACCATCATGGTCTAATTCTTCCACGTGAAGGCTGTAAACCATGAGGACTGATTGAGATCATTTATGTTAGGTAGAATACCTAGAGGGGGCTGGGGTGGTCTCCTGGCTTTGGAACCCCAACAGATTTAGATTTTTTTTCTCCAGCCCTCTGGAGTTTTTTTTTGTTTTTTTCTGATATCCTGGCCATTGGACCTTACTTTATTCTTTGTTACTTAGTATTACCTAATCTTATTTTTATATTTTTCTTTTTATAAACTTTTCTTTCTTCATAATGCAAAGCACTTTGAGCTACATCATTTGTATGAAAATGTGATATAGAATTAAATGTTGTTGTTGTCTCTGTCACACTTGCTGGCTGGCACATCCCTACCTCTCCACCCAATGCTGTTCTCACGGCTCTGCTTCTGTTCTTTCTGTCTCCCCCTCTCTGGCGTGCAGGCTTCTCTTATACTGCCTCTCAAATTGGGCACATGTGTGATGAGCTGCCTCCTCCGTGGCACCATTCAGACACCTGACTTATCTGCCATGGTCAGCCAGCACTTCAGTTAAACGCAGAGCAAAATGCACTCACACACCCACCTCCAATTGGAGCCTACACTTTTTGGGATGCGATCATTTATTTAACATTTACACAGCACCACAGACCACTAATCACAAACTGATTCTGTATATTGCCTGAACAATGAGAATACTGCATGAATGTAAGCCCCCCAAACCCTTTCCAGAGGGTGTTTCCCTCAGCTTAGCATCACCCATCTTCTATTTACCCCCTTGGAGGTTTTCACATTGTATTGTTACTCAACATTGAATTACAGTGGATTTCATTTGGCTTTGACGTTTCTGACCCTCATTAACAGAAACACAAATGTGCCCTTTGGCTGGCTGCAGCACTTGGCACGGCTCTATAATAAAACATTTTTAAAGGGTTTGTTCACTTTGAATATTGTCCAGGTTTATTTGAATTGTTTTTGCTGCCTACTCAGCATTTGCTATGCCAAAAAAAATATTAATTCCAATTCAGCATTTACTCATAAGTATGCATTTGCATGTTTTATGTAACATACAATACAATACAATATAATATGCCACAAAGCTACATTCCATCCAATGTTTACTTGTGATTAACCAATAAATAACTTAATTCATCCATATTATATTTGTATTGCATATCCCCTATTTTTTCTTATTTATTTTAATTCTTTATTATGAAAAATTACTATAAATGAAAAAATATTCTTTTTTGTTAACAAATAACAGTTTTGTTTTTAAGCAAACATAATCAATTTAAATCACCTGAATGATGTACAGCCCCTATAAAAAGTATTCACCCCCTTGGAGGTTTACATATTTTATTGGTGTAAAAGGTTGAATCTCAGAAGAATTAATGTCTTTTTTTCTTAAACTGATTGGATTGATTCCATCATTAAGATACTGCTGAAGTTTAACAGTCGGATGCCCTTCCTGACACTAACCTTCTCTATTTATCCAGGCTTCGGAGAGATAACTAAGAAAGTACAGGAAAGGAGGCTATGGACATGTGATGAGGAGAGACAATAACTATGTGGGAAATGAGTGGCGGGAATGGAAGAGTGTTTTGTCTTGGTAGAGTAATATTTTACTCTACTTTGCCCTTTTGTATTATTGTGTCGCCTTTGTCAGAATGCCTCATATCTCCCAGACTTACCCCTGTTTATAAGGTACTGTACCATATAACTTCTCCCCACCTTCCTTTCTACATCTATAACCTCAGGCAATTAGGTGTAGTAAAAGACAAGCAGGAGTTAAGTTACACTTTAAATAATGTATTATTGATAATATTCATAAATAATAACAATATGCAAAGTACATTTGAATATTGGCAACCATACAACCTGATAAATGGTGATGTGTAGTTTCAGGCGGCACACAGACTTGTTAGTTACTTAAAATGTCTCTAGTTAAGGAATTATTTGTGGTCAGCTTTCTTCAGAACAGGCCACATGCCTGTCTCAACATGGCTGCCGAGCTGTGCTCTTCATTGTGTTGTCCTTTTCAGTTCATGGTGTGAGTTATCTTTCATCATTTGGTAAGAGAGAGAGAGAGAGAGCAGGGTAAAGCAAGCAAATTTATAGATTTTCTGTCCAACTCCTACAGCCAATAGGGCATCATGGTACTTAAAGGCTTCTGTTACAAGCCAATTTTAAACAGCCATACTTTAGACCAATGGGGCACAAAACACCTTTACACCTACCACCATCAAGCTTGCCAGTTAGACAGTCTGGCTTTCCTGTGGGGGTTGACTGAGAGACTTTATCAGAGAAATATTAGCCAAATTTGTTTGAGGCACTTCACCCAACCCTGTCGTAAAATTACAAAGAGACCCATTCCTAAAAGGGGGGAAGGGGTTCTTAAACCATCAAACCATTCCTGTTATTATCGTTAATGTAACACTAATATGACATTGCTTTGTCTAAGTTACAAATAAAGACATACAAAATATTTATCAACTTGTATGCAAAATTTCACACCTCAACAAAGAGAAAACAAGGTTATGTCAAAATGGAGGTGGATAGATAAAATCAAAGAAGATCTGAAGGAATGGGTGCAGGTGGCAAGTAAATGCAGGAACGAGCTGTTTGGAGAACAAGCATATCAACCCCACATAGAAAAGAGAAAAGACGAAAAGGAAGAACATTAGAGCATAGAACAATCTGGATGAGAACAGGCCATTCAGCCTAACAAAGCTCACCAGTCCTATCCACTTATTTCTTCCGAAAAGCATCAAGTCGAGTTTTGAAAGTCCCTAATGTCTTACTGTCTACCACACTACTCAGTAGCTTATTCCAAGTCTCTATCATTCTTTGTGTAAAGAAAAACTTCCTAATGTTTGTGCGAAATTTACCCTGAACAAGTTTCCATCTGTGTCCCTGTGTTCTTGATGAACTCATTTTAAAATAACAGTCTCGATCCACTGTACTAATTCCGTTTATAATTTTAATCACTTCACTCATGTCACCTCTTAATCTTCTTTTGCTTAAACAGTAAAGGCTAATCTCTTCTAATCTTTCCTCATAACTCCCTCATTCAGCCTAGTCGCTCTTCTCTGGACATTTTCTTGTGCTGCTATGTCCTTTTGTAGCCTTGAGACCAAAACTGCACCCAGTACTCCAGATGAGGCCTCACCAGTATGTTATAAAGTTTGAGCAGAACCTCCTTGGACTTTTACTCCACACCGGAGGGCGCAATATAAATATAACCTGACATTCTGTTAGCCTTCTTAACAGCTTCTGAACACTGTTGGAAAGCTTAGAGTCCACTTCAACTCCTAAATCCTTCTCAGAAGGTGTACTCTCGATTTTCCCACCACCTATTGCGTACTCACACCTCATATGTTTACTTCCTATGTATAATACTTCACATTTACTGACATTAAATTTCATCTGCCACAAATCTGCCCAAGCCTGTATGCTATCCAAGTCCTTCTGTATTGATATAATGGATTCCAAATGACCTGCCAATCCACCTATCTTGGTATCATGTGCAAACTTAACCAGCTTGTTACTTATATTCTTATCCAATTCATTTCTATATATTAAAAATAGCAGCAGCCCTAGCACTGACCTGTGCTGGTGATCACTATTAACATCGGCCAGTTCTGATGAGGTTCCTCACACCCTCCATCTGCTTCCTGTGTCTGAGCCAATTCTGCACCCATCTAAAAATATCACCCTGAACTCCCACTTCTTTTAGTTTGATGCCCAACCTCTCATGTGGCACTTTATCAAATGCTTTCTGAAAGTCAAGATAAATAATATCAGAAGACCACATTGCAACAAATGCATCTGCAAATACTAGACAAACGAAAAAAAACTTTAAATGGGAGTTGTTTTGCTTTTACTTAGCAAAACAAAATCTACCATTAGGGTAAACAAAATTTACTTGACAAGATTTCCTAAAGTAAGCTAAATAATGGTAAATACACATTTTTGGCAAGTCAATAACTGTTATAATAAGGAAGAAAAAGATTTAATGTTATGATGTAGAATAGCTGCGTGTGGTCTTCGGGACGAAAAAACAACACAAAGACTCCCTAACAGTTTTACTAAATTGGTAAACTTGGAGAGGCATCAGCTACCTGTTAAGAATTACTGAGTGTAGAGGATGTGGACCCACCTTGTGCTTGTTGCCCCACTGGCTCTCATAAGAAGACACTGGTGATACCATATCATAGCCGTATCGGTGGCATTTGAGTCCTACTTTTTTTTTTCTCAAGAACATACCTCCAGATAGACAATGTGTTTAGTCAAGCCTTGCCCTCTGCTGCTGAGGGATTTCACTTGTACGTTGTTGAGCCGTGGCGTTTGCTTTGTTTCGACGTTTTGTCTCTTCATCTGTGTCATTAGCATGACGTTGTTGTTGCATGGCGGTGTTTGCTACACATGGATCTTTCGTATCAAGTGGCAAAAAAATTAAAAAGTGCAGGCATGCACCATCTAGTGGCTTTAGTTGAGCGTGAGCAGAGAGGACTGCTCCGTACACACACACACACACATACACAGGTCTTTTGTTTATATATGTCTAATACTTTTCCATCTGCTTAGATTTCATTTTTTGTAGTATGGAACACTGAACAGTGTACTCCAGGTGAGGTCTCACTAGTATGTTATATAACTTAAACATAACCTCCCTTGACTTGTACTCTGCATATTATGATATTTAGCCTAACATCCTATTAGACTTCTCGATCACTTCTTTACACTGTATGGATACTCACAGTGGTACAACAAAAGTGTGAGAGATATCTAAGAAAGTACAGGAAGGTAAGTTGAAGTGGTATGGACCTGTGATGAAGAAAGACAATGAATATGTGGACAAAAGAGTGATGGGAATGGAAGTACAGGGGAAGAGAAAGAAAGGGAGGCCAAAGATGAGGTAGATGAATAAAGACAAAGAGCTGAAGGGAAAGGGTCTGACTGGTGTGGAGGTGCAGGGCTGAGCTGTTTGGAGAAGGTGGATCAGGCACTTCAAGCACACATAGAAGTAGGAGATGAGGAAGAGGAAGAAAGAAGAAGATGGCATGTTTGAGCCTGATTGACAGAAAAGATTCTTTAATGTCAAATTGACAACAGATCTCTGCAAAGTGTTAACATTCTTTTACATGCAAACTTAATTTGTCTCTGTCAGTTTTGTTCTGAAAAGCAGTAATTAACAGAACAAGTCATAATTCTAAAAATTTTAAGAAAATCCTTAAAAAAAGTCTAACAAACCCCATGGCTACAGTCATCATGTTCTATGTTTTAATTAAAGCTACATTATACTTATATGCTCATAGTCATTCATTATCTTGTGCCAATTACCTTATTGGAACAATTGAAATACAGTGTCAATAATTAAATTTTTTTTTTAGGGCATCTTTCTTAGAAACTTACTCAACATGCTGTTGACTTGCTGAGTTAGAGTTCAGTGTCTGCATCTCACACTCATCTCTTGGTGTAACTTAGCAACAAACAGAGTTAAGCATTGAACCTGGCAATTCCAGTGCGGTGTTTCAATTTGAAGTATTGCTACAGGTCATGTCTCTTCTTGTTATACTGGCAGTTCTTCTTTTCCGCCTTACAATTAGCAAACAAACTGCCTTTTTATATCTGCTGGACATGACAAGTTTCTTAATAAATGAGAAACTTTATACCTGAGAATCTGATGATGTGGAGCTCAAAGGGGTGACTTGGAATATCATGTTTTATTTAGATAGATAGATAGATAGATAGATAGATAGATAGATAGATAGATAGATAGATAGATAGATATGAAAGGCACTATAGAGTAGATAAATAGTGTCATAATAACAGAACACAGACATCAAAAAGTTTTGGGGCTGCCATCCGTTTATTATGCCTTGCTGTAAATTGCTATTTTGGTTGAGTTGTTCACTGGTTGGAGTCCAAAACAGAACTTATTTATGAGTGCAAATATGGTGGCTTTAAAGGCTGGGACAGGAAGTGACGTCATCAGGCCCAGAACCGGAAATTATGTCATTGGGGGGAATAGAAGTGACTCATCTGTGGCACTTGAACCAGAAGTGACGTCTTCGGGATTGGAAGTAGCTACCACCTCAACCAGAAGTGATGTCATCAATGGTGCCGGGACCTATTGGGATTTCCCATGGATGGTCTGCAGAGGATTGAGAGAAAATCAGTGCAGCTCATCACCCCCTGGTCTGGCGTGGTACTACTATTATTCAGGCCCTTTTGCTGCCATCCAATCACACTTGTGTGACAAGACCCCTCTCTCAGCCCAGACCCATCGGGTTGGGAGGCTCTGCCCGAGAGGTCATGAAAACAATAAAGGGCACATCAGCATGGAGAGAACCCTTACGATGAACAAGCGAAAATTTATATGGTTGAAGGTCAAGAAACCATCTGGTGACCCTAGGATTTGACACCTTGTGTAGGGCCATCCACTGTAGGGATACTTGATCCGTAACAAGAGTGAATTCCCAGCCCAAGAGGTAGTACCTCAACTGTGTAATTGCCCATTTAATTACAAGTCCTTCCCTTTTAGATAGCCCGAATATATATTTTGGGAGCAGGGCCTGCTCCAGGTCTTTTCGGACCACGGGACGAATAGACAGTGCAGCAATTCACCCCCTGGGTCTGGTGTGGTACTACAATTATTCAGGCTCTTTTGCTGCCTCCCAATCGCACATGTGTGACAATAGATAGATAGATAGATAGATACTGTAGATAGCAAAAATGTTATTTGTCACAATGGGGAAATTTGTTCTTTAACAGAAGATGGTGATGGATGGCCAGGACCATTACCCAAAGTGAGATGCCAGCTGGGTGGAAGGATAGAGGGAGAGACCTATTAAGGACATTATCTCCCCCAAGATGTTAGAGGGCAGCCCCCCTGGGTTGTTACAACATCACAGATCCAAGCAGGGCATGATGGGAGTTGTATTTTGGAGCAGCCCTGTTAGGCTCCGTGGGTGCTGCCAGGGGGTGCTGCAGGTGACAAAGAGTCCTAAGATGAACCACTTCCACCACACCTGGAAGTGCAGCCGGAAGAAGGTCAAGAAACATCTGGAGCACTTCTGGATGCACTATGAAAGGAGCCGCCTTACCACCAGTGGAGGAGACAGAGTCGGGAGGTGGAGGACAAAGCTTGCGAGGAGGAGTGGAGGAGACAGAGAAAGAGAGAGAAAGATAGAAAAAAGAAATAACTGTGATATATTAGTTGATGGTTTGTGAACTGTGTTGTGAAGTGGGGAGCAAGAGAAAGACACTTCCCCACTTTAATAAAACGTGTGCTGTGTTGAACTTGTGTCTCAGCCTGTCTGTCGGGGTTTGGGGAGCATTATACCCCTGGTGGACCACAATACATAAATATATGTATACACATACACTTTGTTCTGCACACAGACCAGAAAGACTACAATGCAAGAAAAGTAAAAATAAACTTGGCAATCCCAGTCCCAGTGAGGTCTTATACAGCCATATAGCTGTTGGTATAAAGGAGCCCCCATAGCTTTTGTTAACACACTTGTGCTGAATGATTCTGTTGGCAGAAAGTCCTCAGAGTGTTAATGTGTCAGAAAGATAAACTTATTCAGTTTTGTTTTAACTCTCTCTTTTGCTGCTACTTCTGGAAGGCCAGATTTCCAGAGTGCATCCCATAACTGATCCTGCCCTTTAAATCAGCTTGTAATAACCTCTTGAAGTGACTTTACCAGCACAGCATACCACAGCGTAAAACGTTGTACTGGCCATCACAGAGTTGTAGAAGACGTGAAGGATGTCCCTCCTCACTTAAGGTGGCATAGAGGTGTACAAGGCTGACTTATATTTAACTTGTGGTTCATCCACTGTCTATTTGGAGTTTATGCAGAGTGTGTGTGTTGTTCTGTTTTTTTCCCCACATTTCACAAATATGGAGGAGCTGTTGATTGGTGACTCTAAACTGGCCCTGGCTGAGTGTGTGTTGATGCCCTATAATGGACCGGCTTCTGATTCTCTTAAAGGTTAACCCCTGCAGTTTGTGATCATATACTAAAGGTAGTGAATAAACTGATGTTTTTTCCCCTCAATGTAGACAACAAAAATATGTTTTTGGTAACTCTTTAGTTTAAGTACAGCAAACATGTATCTATTTGACATTTACTCTTTGGCAAAAAGATCTAAACAAAGTGTTCTTCTAATCTTAATTATAGCTATAATGTATGAGTAAATTAAGTGATAAGTGCACTCCCATAGCATGAAGCTTCCATGACCCTGTTTCACTATAGGAATTGTATTATGCAGATGGTGAGAAGTCTTTGCTAGACATAGTGCTTGGAGTTCTACACAGACCTCAGTTTTTGTCTTGTCAAATTAAGTTCTCAGACTCTCTTAAACTTATCGTATGCATTTTACCATCTAGCCACTCTACTATAACCACCAGATTGATGGAGTGCTGCTGAGTGGGCAGGTCATCTCATCTCAGAAGATAACTTCTGAAGCTCTGCTCTGCCACTGAGGTCTAGGTAACCTTCCTGATCAAGGCCCTTCTTGCCCAATTACTCAATCTGGTCAGATGGCCAACCCAGGGAAGAGTCCTTGTGGTTCAAATCTATGCTTCCGGCCACTGTGCTTTTTTACTATTTTGTATACAAAGTATAGGCAAAGTATTGTAAATGTCGAAAGATTCGATGTTGAGATTTTGATGAATCTCAATGTTTTCAAACTCCCTGACTTTCTCATATATGAAGTATAGATAAAGTACTGGAATCCTCCAAAAATTACATTTCAAGATTTTGATGAAACCTCCCTGAGTCCGAAAATACCAATTTTGGAATTATGTCTGTGTGTATGTAAACATGATAACTTGAGTATGCTTTCACTTAGGTCAACTAAATTGTGCATACAAGTATTAGGTACAAAATGTAGATTTCTATCAACTTTTGGGCTATTTCCGTTAGCCAGAAGTGGTATTTTACCTTTCATTCATGCATCTGCACAGTCCGATTTATTTAACTCTACTTTTATAATAATTGTTCAATATGTTAATAATTTGATTTGATTTGTTGTTGATGGTTCTTTAATGTACATAATATAAAAAATATAATGATTGTCTTGAGTTTTACTCCTAAAATATGCATCCCCATATCTTAGTATATGAAAAAGTCTAGGGGAGACCACTCTTGAGTTTTAGAAATGTTTTTATCCCTTTGCTCTAATCTGTACCTTACCACAAGTTGATCATGGACATCTACAGTGATTTCCTTGGACTTCATGACTTGGTTTTTGTCCTGACAGGCAATGCGAATTGTAGGACCTTATGTACACTCGTACACATGTGCCCTTCTAAATGATGTCCATTCAATTCCATTTAACAACATCTGAACTCCCATCACATTTTAGAGAAGGCAAAATAACGCAGACAGGATGCGACCGACCGCAGTTTGGAGTGCCACGGCAAAGATGAGAGATTTTAATTTATAATTTTTAATAAATTTGCAAACCTTCCTGAAAACACTTTCCTCTTTATAGGTTATTAAGTGAAGATAGATAGGCAAAAAGAGCACATTTATCTATTTCAAATTACGATAAAAGTGTGCAGAAAGTGAAGTGGTCTGAATACTTTCTTAATCCACTGTGCCTGAACGTAAGTTTACTGTGATTTTAAGATGAAGAGCTTTCTTCTGGAGTAATTTTTGCTGAATGTGTTTGAAATGTTTTGAGTTCTTTGAATACCTGCTAGCTTTTTAAAAACTACTTCTCTTCACACTAGATTATATAATCATTGTATGCATTTTTAAAGTCTGTAGGGAAAAGGTGGACTGTCCTCTCCGAGTGGGATGTGAGTTACTACCTCAAGTGCAGAAGTTTAAATACCTCAGGGTCTTGTTCATGAATGAGGGGAAGAGAGGGATGGTGAGATCGACAGATGGATTGGGGTGGTGAGCACAGTTATGTGGTCGCTATACCGATCTGTAGTGGTGATGAAGAAGCTGAGTCAGAAGGCTAAGCTCTCGATTTACCAGTCGATCTATGGCCCTACCCTATCCTATGGTCATGAGCTTTGGGTAATGACTGACAAAATGAGATTTTGGTACAAGCATTATGAAACCAGCTTTCTCTGCAGGATGGCTAGGCTCTCAATTAGAGATACAGTGTGTTGAGAAGCATAGACATTCGGTAGAGACTCGAAGTAGAGCCACTGACGTTCCGCACCAAGACGAGCCAAGTGAGGTGGTACAGACATCGGATATTGATGCCTCGCAGATGCCTCCCAGTATAGGTTTTATAGGCATGACCAGCTAGGAGAAGACCATGGGGAAGACTCTGTGCTCAAAGAGATGATAATATCTCCCAGATGGTCTGGGGACACCTTGGGATCCCACAGTGTGAGTTGGCCTGTGTGGCTGGGGAAAAGGACGTATGGAACTCACTGCTAAGACTGTTGCCCCTGCAACTCAGTTTCAGATAGGCGGTGGAAAATGAATGAATGAGTGAATGAATGTTTACATTTGCATTTGTGCACACATGGTCAGGTTTTCGTAGCCTTAGCCTGTTAATCTTGCAGATCTCAGATTTCATTGTCTTGCAATTGTCTTTGAGTTGCATCAGGGCACATGCATTATTGTTGCTAGGGCAACTGGTTATTGCAGTCTCCTAGCTAAGCACATACTGATAATATGAAACAGTGCACCTTGACCTCTGATCTTACATGCTTTTGTTAATTGGTTAAAGCACATTTGCCTATTTAGAACCAATGAAGCTTGACAGAATCTTGCCACCTGAGGAAGACGGCATCTCCCAGGGTCAATAACAAGTAGTGGTACAGCGTTAAGACGAGCGATAGGAATAATATCAATCTGTGGCTTTCAGTGTGACTAGGGCTAAGGTGATGTGTTTTTTTTTCTTTTTTTTTGTGTGCCTAAATTGAAATTTCACATCTAATTTTAGCCTAGTAAGAAACATTTCAATTTCCCCAGTAACATATCAGCTGCCTTCAATGCATGCATTTTGTTTCCAAATGAAGTAAGATACAGCCATTATAGAATACCTTACTATATACACTGTGACACCCCAAAATTGGGGCTTCTAAGGGCAATCACTAGGGTGGCTGAAAAAGAAACTAACAGATTCAAGTTCTCCACAATGACAGTTTTTTGTTTTCTTTATCATATATATAAAATCACACACAAAACTTTAATGGAAATGAATTACATTTTGAAGTCACTCCTTTTGGAAGTTTTATGTCACCTAAACTGAAAAGCAAATGGCTGCTCCACACTTGTATAGGTCTACAATATCTGCACTTTCTTTGGTGAGGCCTGAAACTTCTTGAGATGGTTTGCGACCAGTCGGAGTGCTTCTGTTGCTCGTCCATTGTCAGTATGTCTTGGGACTTTTCGATGAGATATATTTCTCTTTCAGCTACGTCATTCACTACTGTCACACATGCCAACAGTTCACAAAATACACTGAAGTTTGATTCATCTGTCCACTGTTCTGGTGGGTTCTTGACAAATGGCGAAGACCTTTCTTTGCCTTTTTCCATAAAGATACAGTATCTGTTTTGTCTTGGTAGAGCTCTGTTTTACTTAACTTTCTCCTTTTGTATTATTAATGTGATGCCTTTGTCAGAATGCCTCAAATCTCACAGACTTACCATTGTTTATAAGGTATTGTACTTTATAACTTCTCCCCACCTTCCCTTCTATATTTATAACCTCAGGCAATTAAGTGTAGTAAAAGACAAGCAGGAGTTAAGTAAAATTTTAAATAATGTATCTATACTAAGAAAAGGCAAAGCCCTCACTGATTGACTGACTGACTGACTCACTCACTGACTCACTCACTCACTCATCACTAATTCTCCAACTTCCCGTGTAGGTAGAGGGCTGAAATTTGGCAGGCTCATTCCTTACAGCTTACTTACAAAAGGTAAGCAGGTTTCATTTCAAAATTCTACGCATAACGGTCATAACTGGAACCTAATTTTGTCCATATACTGTATACGGCGATAGCCTGCAGGTGGGTCACCGTGTGAGGCAGAGTTGCGTCCCGTGTCATCACGCCTCCAACATAACTGAGTGCCTGCCCATATCAGGTCAATATTCGCGGGTGAAGGACTGTGCTTATGCAAACGACCTTCGATGCATGTACTCCGAGCGGCTCACATGAACTGAACGAACTATTCATAAGTTCAGCTACTGCGGAAACAAAGCACACGGTGGAAAAAGTCAATGTCCAGCTAAAGGAAGACAGTGTAAAAAAAAACCCATGCATGCAGTGTGTGATGTCTCAGATAAGAGTACCAATTTGGGTAGTGAACACTTCGATGAATGAAACCTGTTATCTTTACAACGGTTGACAAACACGGAATGTAACTTGAACACAACACATCCTACAAATACAAACCTGATTGAAAGAAATAATGATAATCAAATCCTTGATGACAGCAACACTCATAACAGTCACAAAACAATTACATTGACAATCATGTTACGTTATTTTTAAAATGTTCTTTAACACATTACGTCTCCACTGCAAATCGCGGGTATTTTGCTATATATATATATATATATATTGTGAATGCTGGCCCGGACACAGACAGACGGACATCGTAAGTTCACCCAACACACTTTTATTTACAATATTTACAATTATATTTTCAGTGCACTACCCAGTGCCTTCTGCACCGTTCCCCCAAAAGTCCAGGCCTCACAGTCCTTGTGCCGTTCTCCTGGCCGCCCAGTCCTCTCTCCAGCTCTGTCTACTACCGCCCGACATCCACCAATGACTGGAGGGAGGCGGCCCCTCTTATAGGAACCCGGATGGGCTCCAGCTGCTTCCCGGCAATCAGTCTTAGCCACACCCCAGTGTGGCGGAAGTGCCGGCTGCGCACCCGGAAGCCGTCTGGGTGTCCCTGTCATCTTCCCCCCAGCACTTCCTGGTGTGGCGGAAGTGCTGGGCTCCAGGGTTCCTCAGGCACCTGGGCGCCACCTGGCGGTGGCCACGAGCCCCTACAGGGTTGGGCTTCCAAGCCCTCTACCCGTGGCCCCCAACATAACCAGGACGGACGCCCCCTCGCGGTCAGGAGGAGGCACAAGCCCTCCTCTGGTCCTCTGGAGCCCGGCCAGGGACCACAATATATATATATATATATATATATATATATATATATATATATATATATATATATATATATATATATATATATATATACACACACTTTCTCACTGATAGAATAATAAATTATAATAAATTTTATTTATATAGCACCTTTCCCATGCTCAAGGCGCTTAGATAAATAGACAAAATAGATACAATTGACAAAACTTTAAACAATCTGTAAGTTATTAGGTGAGTTAAATGAATTCACCATCCGAATGATCAGACCCTTTTCTAAATAAGAAAACAATCAATTTCTAAACCTTAATCAAGTTAGGTAATTCTAGCAATATCAATTTCAGCAGTACAGTCTATACAACAAAGTTCATGTAATCCCTCCTGTGGGTGCAACTCCATCATCAAAATGTAAACATAATTCAGTTCCAAATTAAAAAAAATGTGTGAGTTCCAAGCTGTTCAATCATATATTATTGAATAGCCACAATGTAATCCTGACAATGGAACTTCATTCATTGTTGGGCTACCCAACAGTGCCCTCCATAATGAAGAGACAAAGACACACATTTTCCTTGATTTCCCCCTCTGCTCCACAGTTTAAAAGTCAAACAATTCAGATGTGAATAAAGTGCACATTGCAGACTTTCATTTAAGGGGATTTGCAGATATTTCAGTCTCACCACACAGAAATGACAACACTTTTCTACATTGTCTGCCATTTCAGGACACCATAATATTTGGATCCATTGGCATCTCAGGTGTTTGTGATTCCTCAGGTGGGTTTCATGGCTTTATAAGATATCTCAGCTTGCTTCTACCCTTTAGAGACTGTAGTTGCCATTGTTCAGCATGAGGACAAGAGCTGTGCCAATGAAAGTCAAAGAAAGAAATTCAAAGAAGCCATTATGAGGCTGAAAAACAAGAATAAAACCATTAGAGACATCAGTAAAACCTTAGGATGACCTTTCTGGAATATCATTAAGAAGAAAGAACACACTGGTGAGCTCAGTAATCACAAAGGGACTGGTAGGCCAAGAAAGACCTCCACTGCTGATGACAGGAGAATCCCCACTATGGTAAAGAAAAAGACCCAAACGCCTGTCTGGCAGATCAGAAACAGTCATCAACGGGGCCAATATGTGTGTCTCAGAGAAGCAGAAGACTTCATGAACTTCAATGCAAGATGCAGACCACTAGTTAGACACTAAAACAGGACAGTCAGATTAGAGTTTGTGAAAATGGACTTCAAAGAGCCTGCAGAATTCTGGGAAAAGGTCTTGTGGACAGACGAGATAAAGATGAACCTCATCAGAGTGATGGCGAGAGTGAAGTGTGGAGATAAAAGAGAACTTCCCAGATCCAAAGCAGACCACCTCATATTTTAAACATGGTGCTGGGGTGTTATGGCTTGGGCATGTATGGCTGCCACAGGTCCAGGCCCACTTCTCTTCATTGATGATGGAACTGCTGATGGCAGTGTCTCAATGAATTCTAAGGTGTAAAGAAACATCTCATCTGCTTAAGTTTCAGTAAATACATCCACATTCAGTGGACGGCGCTTCAATTACAACAGGATAATAATACAAACACACTGCTAAGAAAACACAGGAGTTTAACAAAGCTAAAAAATAAAAAATTCTGGAATGGTCAAGCCAGTCACATGATTTAATTTCAGGTGAGCAGGCTAAAGAGTAAACTTAAGGGGACAAGCCCCCCAAAACAAGCAGCAGCTGAAGATGGCTGCATTAAAGGCTTGGCAGAGCATCACCAGAGAAGACCCTCAGCACCTGGTGATGTACTGTATATGAATTACAGACTTTAAGAGATACATGACAAACTCCTAAATATAATAGCTTTATAGACCTACCATTGCTGTGTGACAAACATTATGGTGACCTGAAATGGGGGGCATCATGTAGAGAAAATGTTGTCATTTCTACATGGTGGGACCGAAATGTATGCAAAACTCCTTAAAAGAAAGTCTACAATGTGCACTTTAATCATGTTTGAATTATTTGATTTGCTTGATTTGCAATTTTAAACTGTGGAGCAGAAGGGGAAATGAAGGAAAAACATGTCATTGTCCCAAACATTATGGAGGGCACGGCATTTTCAGAGGTTTCAACTTTCAGGTGTAACGTTCATCCTCAAATAGAAGATATTTAATGATAACCCACCGTCACTTTAATCTGTCTTTACTACAGTTAATTTAGTGATCAGTATTCTGCAGCTCTTAGCTTCTCTGTAAAGTTGCCATTAGCGCACAGATAGTGGTCTTCCAGCTCAGCTTTGATTGTTCAATTTCGCTAACAGTTTCATTTTATACTGCATTTATACCTGACGAACTCAGCTTGTACTTGTTATCAGCACTTAGCAACTGTAATGGAAAACAGAATTAAATGATAAAAAGAACCGTCGGTGGAAAGAGTTAACTATTTCATGCAAATGCTGTCTTCCTGTTTTTCCATAATTAGCAAATCATACATTTAATAAAAGATATAGGAATGCCATTGTCAGGAGCATCTTCTCAAGTGTAACAAATGAGAAGGATAATTACTACCTGTCAGTCTGTCTAAATGTGTTATTTCCTCCTCTTTTTACTTCTTGTAACTGGCATTTGAAACAATGCTTTGTAACTACGATTTCATCCCACATGCTTTAAAGAGAGTGTGACACCTACTTTGCTATAACCAGCATCTGTTACTTTACTGCATGAGTCAAGGCATTGAGGACTGAATCCTAAACGGCACTTTATTTTTATTTTTTTAATTAACTTCATGAATATTTATATGTGATAAGTGCGTCTTTTCTTTCGTTTGCCTGGGAATAAATAACAATCGTTTAAAACTTAAAAGCAAACAACTATACAGTTATTGTCACTGACATGAATCTTTTGTTAGAATTTAAAACAATTAGAATAGGTTTTCACTTATTGGACTTACGAAAATATCCATCTCATCCATTACAAAACTCACTTCATACATTTCAGGGTAACTGCAGCCAGAGCCAATGCAGGCAGAAATCAGGACCCATCTGAGTCTGAAAATATCCATTGTTCCATCCAGTGACATGCGAAAGAAAGTTCTGTGTAAATACAAGAGTGTTGGTTTTCCTTTATCTGTAACATTAGAACATAAAACCTTGGACGAGAAAAGGCCATTCACCCCAACAAAGCTCACCAGTCCTGTCTACTTAATTCTTCCAAAATAAAATCAAATTGAGTTTTGAAAATTCCCTAAAGTCCTGCTGTCTACCACACTACTTGGTCACTTATTCCATGTGTCTATGGTTCTCTGTGTAAAGAAAGAAATTACTCTTAACAAGTAAACTTAACTGTGTTCCTGTGTTCTTGATGAGCTCATTTCAAAGTCACAATCTCGATCCACCGGACTAATTTCTTTCATAATTTCAAACACTTCCATCATGCTTCCCATGGCGATCTGGCCGGGACACCTTCTTATTGGAATAACCGGAGAAGAAAGAGTGCTCAGGGCATTATCTCCTCCGGATCGCTGGATGGCAGTCGACCCTGAGTTGTTACTGGGACACGCTGGGACTTGGAGTTTGGTGGCTCAGTCCTTTTGGGTTCTGGGAGTGCCCTGTTTCATCGGGCTCCCACCTTACATGCTTCTGTGCCAAGCCTATGGGACACATAAAAGGAGCCAACTGCAACTAGGAGCTGGAGATCAACACTTGCTGGAGGAGTAGTGAAGGCAGAGAGAGGAGAAGAGAAAGAGCTGCTAAGTACTGCTTTACTATTTGTGCTTGTACTGCGTTGTGCAGGTAGGAAACTCTTGTGAGAAGAGTTTCCCACGAAACAATAAAAGCTGTGTTTGTTTTGTTGCTGGATTTGTGTCTGTGTCCATCGTGCCAGGTTTGGGGAGCTGGAGTGCCCTCTGTAGGAAATACTCCTCTTAATCCTCTTTTACTTAAACTGAAAATGCTCAGTTCTAATGAATCCCCTTTAGCCCTCAAATGTGCCTAGTTGCTCTTCTCTGGAATTTTTCCAGTACTGCTATGTCTTTTTTGTAGCCTGGAGACCAAAACTGTACACAGAACTCCAGATGAGGCCTCACCAGTGTGTTATAAAGCTTGAGCAGAACCTTTTTGGGCTTGTACTCCACATATCAGGGCGCTATATATCATTCTGTTAAATTTTTCAATGGCTTCTGAATGCTGTTTAGCAGTAATGAGTATTTAGTGCTGTTTTGCTTCTGTTTCTAGCAACTCCATGTCAATTGTTTGACCCTCAGCTATGTATACTTTTTTTTAATAGTTTCTTTTTTTAATTGGTTTTGCTTTTATATAGAATGGGAGCAAACTCACGAGAATTTATTAATGTTGGCTGCTTCTTTTGTCAGAAAGCTCACAAGTGTACATAGCAGGCATTGTGTGAGCTGTTTAGTGATATTAAACTTAATGAAGTGACTGCTGCACCAATGCCATAAAAATCATAAAGAATTAGAGTTTAGGTTTGTCTTATGTAATTGGCCTTTAACTGGATTTTATATTTTGCGTTTTACTGAAACCAATGCACCAATGATTTTATTTTAATCGTGGCACTTTGCATTAGTAAAGATTTACTACATATTTGGCATTTGAAATTGCCGTCCTTGTAAACGGTTTGTCCAAACTCTACCAGCCTGCAGTGATGTCCTGAGTTATGATCATGACTAGTAATCGTTATAATTAAGTAATGCATAATGTTTATCATTACTGTTGCTTTTTGTTTTAGCCTGTCATATAATTTAATTTCAGTTTCCAAAAGGACTTTCATCCTCATTCTGTAGTTCCGACCTTTCAATAATGTGTTTCTTCTTCTCTTTGTCATTAATCTGTGAAATAATCATTGTAATTTTACTCATGGAATGGAGCTTTCTAAAATAATGTCAGAAAGAGATGGTATGGTGATGCAGTGGTTAGTACTGCTGACTCTTAGAATCAGAATTCAGGGACTTAGACAGCCTACAGGATTGGGCAGATTTTTGGACAATAAAATTTAGTCTAAGGTACGTAAAGAATTACATATATGAGGTAGAAATGCTAGATTTGAATACACAATGGGATGTTTGAATCTTGGAAGTATATCTTATGAGAAGGACTTAGGAGTCATGGTGATATGATACACCAAAATTATCAGTGGAGCAGCCTCTTGGTTTTAGAAGTCACAGAATTGGTTCAGTGAAGATCACCTGCCTGTAGTCAATGGCTTTATGTTGTTGCCACATTTTGGCCCATCCTACACAATGAAGGTAAGAGAACATTCTTTGAAATTCTTTGAAAAGCACAAGCCAGTGTATGCATACAAGAAAATATCCAATTCACTTAAAAATCCTAGTTAAATCAATCAGTATGTAATGGAAGAGTATGGTGCAGCTGTAAATCTGCCTTTATCATCCACAAAAACTGAATGATCATGGAAAAGACCTATGAGAACTCCGAAGAAGTTGCAAGCTACAGTGGACAGTAGATAGCAACTGTAGCACAGCTTTATGGGAGACAGAGGCAAAAAGAAAAAAAGACACATGACATCTTGGCCAGAAGGTACATGGGAGACACTGAAGTGATATATAAGTAGGTTCTATGGTCTGAAGAAACCAAAACCGAGCTTTCTGGCCAGCAGACTAAACTCCATGTTTGCTGTAAGCTTTATAATGCACTAGTGAGGCTTTACCTGGAGTACTGCATTCAGTTTTAGTTTTCAGCCTATAAAAAAGACAAAGCAGCACTATAAAATGTCCAGAGAAGAGCGACTGGGCTGATTTCGAAACTACAGGGAACAAGTTATGAGAAAAGACTGAAGCAGTTAAACCTACGGTTGGAGACTCGATAAAGGTAAACTTCACACAAATGTTAGGAATTTTTTTTTCACACAGACACTTGGAATAAGTCACTAAAGTCACCGAAAGAAGTGGGAGTTCAGGGTGATGTTTTTAGATGGGTGCAGAATTGGCTCAGACACAGGAAGCAGAGGGTGATGGTGCGAGGAACCTCATGAGAACTGGCCGATGTTACGAGTGGTGTTCCACAGGGGTCAGTGCTAGGGCTGCTGCTATTTTTAATATATATAAACGACTAGCCATGTGCGGCCAACTATGTTGCGCGTGTTAAAGTTGTCTGTGAAGGGCTACCTGTTTAAATGCGGCTGCCAGTCATGAACTGGGCCCTTCGTCGCACAGCGTTATGATTTTTTATAAGGGAAACAAAATTAAAAAAGAAAACCCTTGGATATTGATTCGATAGGAACGGCCCACTCGGAATCACTATCTGAATCGTAATTATGTGGTGGTGTAGGAGCATTTCTGTTTCCGTCCGTTCACAGTCCGTCTCGTTTTCAGGACGATGTCGTTTCCTCTCACGATGTCTTCTCAACCTTTCTCCAATCTCACAGGTTGCTTTGTGGCAATCCAAAGAGTAAGGCAATATACATGGAGCAATAGTTATAAAAGGGGGACACATAGGTATCCAGGCTCTTTAAAGCATAAATAGAGATCAATAGAGATTAAAGAGAGAATGTTTGGACCAGTGCTCCCTAAAGCTATAGCGCCAGTCCAGTCCCATCTCTGTTTGCAATGCCATGTTTGTTGTGGGCTTCCACTTTGATCGATGTTTGGATATACCTCCCAGACAAACCTTGCAGTAACTTGCTCAGCTGGGGGTTGATCAGCTGATGTCCGATCAGGTGATGCTGGTATCTCACATTCTTATTTGATCTCCAGATGACTCGCATCAAAATTAGAGTCTGAACAGTCAGAGTCCGACTCAGCGATAATACGGAAAATGTTGTCCACTGATTATTTTACTTTACACATTTGCTTTGCTTTTCTGCCAGATGTTGATGCCATTTTTTGCTCTTTGCCACTCCCACACACACCTGGATTAGACATGAAGTCAATAAGCCTAACATTCTTCCTAGGACAGACAGATTACCTGTAACATAACGGTTTTGGTGATGTTTACAGCTAATTATCGCCCTCTGTCCCTGGATGTTGACTTTTGTCGACATCAGCCCTCAGTGTTACATGTCAACAAACATCGAGGTTTCCCCTTAAAGAGTTAAAGAGTCTTTTAATTCCACTATGATTCATGGTTGTAAAATAATAAAATGTGAAAACATCCAAAGTATTGAATGTTTTTTTTATAGGCACTGTCTCCCAAGAGTACTGGGCAAAAGGCACAGGACACTAGCCCACCACAGTGCTCTTCTCATTCCTGCCCTTTTCACATGTTCTAGTCAAACCACATATTTTTAAGGATGGCGGTAAACTTAACAACAAAAGGGGATTTGAACCCAGTACTGTAGAGCTGTAAGGAAGGACTGCTAAAATTGTTCCAGCTATCCTATGCATATTTTTTAAATACATGAAAATATCTGAATCGAAGAAAGACATTTTATCTCTCTTTGTACCAAGATGAGACATTCTAACAATACATAATGAAAAACCACAGGAGTCTAAGATCACTGCTATACTGAATACTCATCTAAAAATGTGTGGGACATTTTTCAAAGTTGTGCTGTGGACCAGATTAATGAAAATTAATATCCCTGCATGTAATGAAATTACACTGCCCTTTAATACTGCTATAACTCTTCTTTGAATTCAGCCCACTGCTTCCAGTGTGACATTATAGGCCACTACAGGACCAGACCTCTTGCTTCACTGAACGCACTCTGATTTATTTCTGTCCATTTTATTTGGGCTGTGTAAATCATTTTCCCTATCACATATCTTTTTTGTGACAAACTGCACAGTACATTTTAATTGAGGTCCTATATATGATTTTATAAAGTGATAATTTACAGCCCACTTTTCTCTATATCCATCTCTATTGTCACACATTTTTTTTGTTTTTATTGCCTGGCTACATAGTAACAAACCTGGAGGCTGAGTGCTTAGCTTTCTTCAGGGATATCACTATTTTATTCTTTTCATTCGATGTGGGTAAGCGCCCATTTTGTTTCTTATATAAGTGGTGCCAACTCATAGCACTGGGATCCCAGGTCCAGTCATAACCTTAATCTTGTGTATTTGCTTGTGTGAAAATGTTCCCAATGATTCTGATCTTCTTTTGCTGTCCAGAGACATGATGGAAGGTTGATAGGCAAGACTAAATCAGCTCAGTGTATCCTGTATGAAAGACCAGCATCTTATTCAGGGTAAATTCTTGTTTCATCCACCTGCTTCCCCAGAGTCTTATACTAGAAAACTGGCTTTATGGATGTGGTCAATTTTTGCTTTAATTTGTTAAATTTGTCTTGACTGTATGGAATGTTATTTTATTCTATTTAAAATCAATAAAAAAAAGAGGGGATGTTTTCCACCTGCACCACAATTTTTAACAAAAATGTTAGGTTTCGGGGATACTAAAAAATATGACCATGCTACCTTCTTAGGAAAACATGGCTTTCATCAGCAACCAGTTCTCATCACCAATACTGGCCAGTCCTCTCCTTTCTGAACACACAACAACCTTCTCCAACCTCTCCACCACTGATGTTTCCAGCCTCCCTTCCAGTTGCCCCACTACATGTCTACCTGATCCCATCCCCTCATACCTCCTCCAGGCTATCACTCTCTCACTCATTTCTGCAGTTACATACATCATCAACACCTCACTCAGCACAGTCACTTTCCTACTGTGTAGGAAAGAAGGCAGTCACAAAGGCCAGATGAGAATGCAGAATATTTCTTTATTTGCATAGAGTTATGCACAAATGTCTCAGTTCATGGAGTGAGCAATCACTTAAACAATTCATCTGCTTTTATACTTTTTCTAAGTATCATTACCCCATCTAATACATCATGTCATCAGACTCAATATGTAGAACTTTATTACCTCCTCCAATTAACTACCGCCACCAGTAATTTCTGACTCATGTTGATTCCCTCATTATTCTGAACATCGCTTCATTAAAAGGGGTGTTTTGAGGATTGTCCTATTTGTCTTGGCACTGTGTCATAGAAGGGGTGTATGGGTTTTCCCATCAGTTTATCCACGCTTTCTGGAAAGGTGTTTGTTACTCATTTACCTCATTCTAACCTTGGAAAATTAAGATGGTAGCTTCTCTAAGATAAGGCAGAGACGTCTTTCAGTGTTACATTCATTCCTTTTCCTTTTGTTTAATAACTTATTCTGTTTTGGCTTCATATACAGTATATATATATATATATATATATGTGTGTGTGTGTGTGTGTGTTACCAGCAAAGTTTGAAATCTGACATTCTATAGAATGCCTAGGCATTGTATATAATGCCCAAAACTAGCCGGCAATGTATGAAACGATTCATATTTCACACATTTCCTAGGCATTCTATAGAATGCCAAATGAGAAACCGGCAAAGTATGAAATACATCTCCGATTCGTTTCGAATATCAAGTGGCAAGGCACATGACTTTTAACGCGCGCCTAAAGCTTAGAATTTGTCAGTTGCACTTTGCGTTTTGTTTGGGAGTGTCAAAATATGCAATTTTACTTAAATTTGTTTACCAAAAAAATGAGTTTTTTTACTGTGCTCCATGAAGGTGATTCGCGCAATATATTGGCAGTTGTAATGAGTGTGACAGAGGATGGTTTCTACCGACTTGGAACTTCTGAAGGAATTTTAAAACAAGTATATGCGAGATCACAATTCACTTTATGCCCTAAGAACTTGCTTAGAATTGAACATATTCCTGACCATGAAATTCCTCTCTGGTCAGTTGCAATTGCTCAGTCCAGTGGAAGAAGCCAAGGATTCGTCAAATGTATGTATAAAGCAAAGTGCCAAAATATGAAATGTCTTTGCGTGAAAAATGTAATGGAATGTAATTCAAAATGTCATTCAAGCCTACCATGTTGGTTAATTTTAATTTCTTATTTTTTACATGAAAATTTTGTTTCCCTTAATAAGAAAGGCTAAATTTTGTTTTGTACAACTTTCATTTTTCTTTATGTATTTTGAATACATTTTTTTAATGGCTCTCTCATTATTTTTTTCAGAATAACATTTGTATTTTTGAGGAATGCACGTCATTTATATAATAGCCTTATCAGGACCTTTTTTCATATTTTGCCTAAATAGCATTTGTCATTCTATAGAATGCCTAGGTATTATATACAATGCCTAGGGAAAGTGTGTAATAATTCTCATATTTCATACATTGCCTAAAAACACCGGGCATTATATACAATGCCTAGGTATTCTATAGAATGCCGGCTTTTCATACTTTGCTGGTAACATATATATATATATAGTGATAAAGAATACCATGAGATATGATAAAGGTTTGGGGCAGCCACCCATATAATGTATCCTGGCTGCAAAAGTAGAAATTATTGAACAGAGATGTTCACACAATTGAGTCAAAAACAGAACTGACTTAAGCCAAAAAAGATGGCAGCTTTAAAGGCCCGCTCAGGAAGTGACGTCATTTCTGGGGCTGGAACCGGAAGTGATGTCATTGATGGCGACGTAACCTAGTGGGATTTCCCGGGAACATTCTGCAAGTACCTGAGAAAGATAGTCAGCACATTTCACCACCCCCTGGTCAGAGGTGGTATTACAATTACTTAGGCCCTTTAGCTGCTTCCTACTTGCATGTGTGTGACAATATATTATAAAAAGATCAGACTAGATACACTTAAAAAGGTTTGGTGCACCCACCAGTATAATTTCCATGGCTGCAATGGGTTCTGAAAATCAAGACAGATGTGTCCTTGATGGAGTCCAAAACAAGACTGAAGGTTGTTGGAAAAAATGTCGGCTTTAAATGCCAAAACCGGAAGTGACATAGTGGACCATGAGATGACGAGCTTTTGGCGCCGTAACTGGAAGTGAAGCACTTCTGGGTGCTGGAACTGGAAGTGACATTCTTTGAGTGCCGGAACCAGATGTGACATCTTCAGGGTTGAATCAAACAGGTTTTTCCGTTTCTGGTCTGCAGAGACAACAAAAGAAGGTTTAGACCCCCTGCCACTCCCTGGCCTGGCGTGGAATTAATTTCACTTGGTTCATACAGCTCCCTCCTATTCGCACATGTGTGACTATACATATACAGTATACAGTATATATACTGTGTATATATATATATATATATATATATATATATATATATATATATATATATATATATATATTGTGGACACTAGGTATCACTGTTGCCCCGTGAAATACAATTGACAGACGTCCAAGACACACGTGTAAAAAACACCAAATATAATATTTAACAATAATCAGTAACAATAATCCAACAATCCTCCACTCCCAGCAGCTCGCAGCTCCGTCATATACCCACCCAACTCCGGCTCAGCTTGCTGGGTCTTCACCAGTCCTTTAAATAGTCCATGACCTGGAAGTGCTTCTCCAACTTCTTCCGGGTCAAACACCACCTCATCAGTCCTTAATCATCCCAGAAGTACTATGGGTTTCCGTCCTTATGACTCTGAAGTACTTCCGGGTTGTAGGAAAAGTAGTAGTCCCCAGGTCCTTTATGAGCTCCTCCTGGTGGCACCCCCAGCAGCCAACAAGGCTGAGAAAATGGACTCCATGTCCCAGGATGCCCTGATGGAATCCATGGGAACCGCTATCATCCAGGGGAGCTGGAGTCTCTTCCTCTTTTCTACAGAACAGACTACTTGATCCTAATCAGTCGGGCTTCAAGACGGACTATTCAGACTGCTCTATTCACTGTAGTAAACACGTTACAAATAGCTAGAGCTACCAACATGTCATCTGTTCTCATTCTTCTAGATCTCTTTTCTACCTTTGACAGTCAACAATCAGATCCTCCTTGTCACCCTTACTGACCTTGGTATCACTGGAACTGCCCTCAGGAGATTTGAATCCTACCTCTTGAGCAGATTTTACATGCCTAGTATCAGTGTTGGGCTTATTTTCTTTCTATATCCTACCTTTCCAAGCCCAATCAACCTGTCCTGTGATTTCCCTTTTCAGAGCTATGCCAAAGTCAGCAGCTGTATCTATTGTTTTCACTCGAGGACCACATGGCATCATCTATAATCTCTGCATGTCTCACTAAAACTGCAACCTGGATGGAGGAGACCCATATCTCCAGCTCAACCAAGCAAAGACAGACTTCATGCTATCTCAGGTCATCCATCTGTTCAGCACCCCATCTGTGTTCAGCCTTGCTCATTATCGGTAACAACCAGCAAGCCTGTATGCAGTCTTGAGGTGGTGTCAGATGACCCAGCTGCCCTTCACTGACCAAGCTGCATAGGTCTATCAGATTTTCAGATTCACCCTATACAACATTTATAAGATCAGAACATAGCTGGCACAGTATGCAGCACAACACACGTGGCCCAGACTTTGGTCTTATCATGCCTGGACTACTGCAGCTCTGCTGACAGGAGTACTGGCATGTGTTACCAAGCTGCTGCAGATGATTCAAAATGTATGTTAAAGTAGGCACATGTCTTTCCTCTTTTCAGATCACTACATTGGCTCCCTGTAGCAGCACATATTAAGTTCAAATCTTTGATGCTTTCCTACAGAGTAGTCAATGTGTATGGAGACACTTGTTAGGTCCTATGCTCCTTCTCGCACAACAGCGCCCGGTGATGCCACTTCTGCATGGTATCATATCTCAATCCAGACTCTTTTCATGTGTAGCTCCTAGCTGGTGGAATGAGCTGCCCACCTCCATTGAAAATTCTGACTCCCTCAATGTGTTTAAGAAGTGTTTCAAGACTCTCTTGCTCTGTGAATTACTTGCGGAAGAAAATTATGAATACAGACACCCCCACTAGAATGCCCCAAGTTAAGCAATAAAACACAGGCAGGAGAAAGTGTAAATCATTATTCTTTATCTAAATCTTGCAAGAGGCAACAAGTGCATATCTTATTAGCCACATGTTACAAAGAAAAAAGTGTCCTCTGCGCTCTATTTGTACTATTCATTGAGTAGGTCACTACTTAAAAAAAAGGTAATTCAATACATAATCAGAAAACTTTTAACATGATTGGGCACACCCAGTTGCTAACGGGACATGAAAAAAGTTGATACCTTAAATGACCCCGTTCACTAGGTTGATTGATAGTCCTGTTAGCTTAGGGTGTACGTGACATTTTAAATGTTTTGTTTTTATTCTTCTTTTAGGAGACAGGTTTATTGTGTTTTGAAAGAATTGGACAAAGATCTAATTTGTTATGATCCAGCTGGGTACAAAAACAGGAAACTTAGTGCTAAGCGAAAGTATAGAAAAATGATTATGCCATAAAATATAACATTTTCTCTTAGGGGTTATATAAAATAATAAGAAATGCATTTATCATAGTGAATAATACAATAACAGTATCAGCTTTTAAGCATAAGCTCAGAAGGATATGCGACTCAGGCACATGCTAAGTGCAAATTGGACCAAGACTCAAATTCAGCTCTTATATACTCTTTAGCTATTAGGCTTTTGTAACCAAGGAGGTGTAATTTGCTTGTTCTTTCTTCTGAGATCGTCACTTCTGATGATTCATTTTTAAACTTGTCCTATAACACTTGCTCCCAAACGGTTCCTCAGAATAATATTTACTCGATTATGTTGATGTCTTTTCTAAGTCACTTAGGATAAAAGCGTCTGCTATGCAAAAAATGTAAATAAATGTAAATGTTGTGACCTCAAGGATATGCAACCAGGCCCCCAAACTTCAGACACAACCATACCAAGACAGTCCAATGTTCAAATAAACATTTTATTATTCATAAATACCTCTTTGACAGTCCACATCACAATCATCAATTCACAATATCTCCTTCTTCTCCTCCAGATGAGCTTTGCCCTCTTTCTCCCGACTCTGACTAAACTAGATACGGTTATCCAGCTTGTTTTATTTTGGACCCGAGAGTACATTCAGTGCCATAGCACTGAATGGTGGAAGCACTTCTGGGTCATGCAGAAGCCCCACAAAACAGGGAATCATTCTCTCTGCAGTGCCCTCTGGCATCATGCAAGGACCCCCAAAAGGGTTCTTCCTCAGGACTACATATCCCATGGCTCTTTACAGAGTATTCATATTGGGTCCACGCCAGAGGAGCACTGCCATTTATTGTACTGGAGGAGGAACTGCTCTCCATAAGCAATCTCCCCCAGTCTACCCATTACTCTTTCATCCCGACTGGGATAATAATCAGGCCCCATCAGAGCCAGGTTATGCCTTCTCTCATGTTGTCCTTCAAAAATGCATTCCTGGACAGGCAAGACTCCACCTTCCACCCTAGTCAGGATGCCAGTCCATCCACAATGGAACTTAAAATGCACTTTTAGTAAACTTTGTAATATTTTCTTAAATTTACATAATCAGTTATTATTTAAAAATTACAGATATTTTGCTAACTTTTAGTAATTATTGTTAGCATAGGTCACTGTAATGGCAGTGCAAATGAAGGATGATGCAGGAGCTCAAGTCAGGTCAAGCAGCTATTTATTTCTGCAGAAGGGAAGTTCACAGTTCAACAGAACAAAGCACTTAGAAACTTCCAGTGAATACAAACTGCTTTTAAAAACTCTTCTGCCATAATCAAACACAGCGATAGGCTCAGCAGGTAGTATAGTGACTTATAACAGTTTATAATCAGTTTTAGCCAGAGACCAAGAAAAGATCTTTGTCTAACAAACAAAAACATTTTACACTAAACCAGAATGAAATCACTGTATGTCAGTATAGGAGCCACTCCATATCTTCTCTTTATTCCTTCTGCAGCAGGCCTCTCAGAAATTCTTCACTTTTAAACATGCCTGAACAATCCTAACATAACTACATACAGGGTGTCATTTTTTTGGATTTTCTTGTTGTATTTTTTCAATAACACAGTTCTACAAAATTAAACTGATAAAAAATGTTTTAATTGTGAATAGCTATTTACATTTGCATTTTTGAAAACAATAAAAAAACAGCATGCTTCTATGACATTATATTTATGTACAAAATTAAATTAAAAAGTTAATTACAATTTAACAAATTTCACAATTTATTCAATAATACAAAATTACAATAATGATACATTTTGTTTAAAGGCAACTTTCAAAATACCCAAGGACACTGTATATTCGTATAAAACAATAAAACATATCGTTAAAAAATCACATATGTATATATAGTGTAGCTGGATGCAGGAATGACAGCTCCACTACTTGGTAAAATTTGGGGAGCTAACTGGGTCATCCCAGTTATTGTCCACAGACCCCTTCCAAAAAAAAGAAAATGCACTGCAGCTGTTATGCGGGGTATTCAGGATAAAAGAAAAGGTCTGATTGCAAGTGGAGCTCCATCAAGCCAGTAATGATGCTTCCTTCTAGAATGTCCAAGTTTTTATGTAAGGGGCAGGGTCAGTTACCCTCATTAGGCAGCTTCTCTGCAGATGACAGTGTTAGTGATAGCACCCCCTCTCGTCCCAAATGGATATTACATACTGTATCTCGACAGTCCCTGTGAGGAGGACCTCTGACATGCATGCGAGACAATTAGTTAACAAAGCACCAAATGCAGGGCATTCCATAGCCATAGTCCTGATACACTAAAAGCTCTATCACCCGTAGTACGCAATCTGCTTAGTGGGATGGTTAACAGCATTAAATCAGCAGAGGGAAGTGAGTGTGGTGGAACATATGCATTTAATAAGGAATATAGATAACATGGGGCCAGACCATGAAGGGCCTTAAAAACTAAGAGGAGAATTTTATATTGGATGCAAATAAGGACAGGTTACTAATATAATTTTTAAAGTGTAGGAGTAAATGTGCTCCCAAAGGTTTTAAATATGTAACAACCCTTGCTGCTGAATTCTGGACATACTACAGTCTGTTTAGGTTCAGCATAGGGAAACCACACAACACTGAATTACAATAATCAAGACATGAGATAACAAGAGCATGGATAAGGGTCTGCACTGCAATATCAGAAAGAAGAGGATGCAACCTTGAATTTTGCTTAAGATGGTAAAAGGCGACCTTGGTTTTATTAACATGTGGTTCAAAGGAGAATGTGGGATCTAAAATAACACTAAGATTTGTGACCTGTGCAGATAGAGATGTAATAAAGTCCAGAAATTCTAATGAAAAAACTGTCTATTTTTCTTAAAATACTGGAAATGAAATAATTGGAGCTTCAGTTTTTTTCATTATTTAGTCTGAGAAAGTTTTAAGAAAATCATTGTTTTATATCAGCCAAACAGGCAACCAATGCAGAAGGAAGTAATGTTTGTGTAAGTCTTATGTGTAAATAAACCTTTATGTCCTCTGCATAACAGTGAAACCATACACCATGCAGTCTAATATTTGTCACCAAGAAGGAGCATATATACGAAGAACCTGGGGACTTCTACTGTTACGACAACCCGGAAGTACTTCGGAGTCACGAGGACAGAAGCCTGCAGTACTTCCGGGCTGCTTGAAGAAGCATTATGTGGCGTTGAGTTATGGACTGTTTAAAGGACTGGTGAAGACCCAGCAAAGAGAGCCATAGTTGGGAGGCTGGGTGACTAAGCTGCTGGGAATGGAGGATTGATTATTGTATCGATAATTGTTTATTAATATTTAGTATTGGAGAATTGTGGCGAGTGTGGTGCTTTGTGCACTTTATTTGAAGAAAAATATTAAAATTCTTCTTGGTGCTTTTTACAAGTGTGTCTTGGACATCTGTCTGGTGGGTTTAGTGGGGCAACAGCGCCTCTAGCGTCCACAATATACACACACACATATATATATATATATATAACTAGCTGTGTAAGCCCATGCTTTAAAAAGCCTGAGCTCCCAGAAACCATAGATTCTGGCATTTCAATCAATCAATCGCATCGATTGCACATTAGTGGCTAAATGAGGTTCTCTTCTCTTGGCGGTTTCAGTTTGCTGATGTGCTCGTTTCCTTTGTCTATCAGGGGCTGTTTCCTTGATGGTTTCGTTTTGCCGATGTACTTGCCTCGCTTGTGTATTAGCGGCTAGGCAAGTTTCTCCTTTGTCGGTGGTTTCACTTTGGCTATGGAGTCGATTTCTTTGAGCTTCATGCTGTACCCTTGTACATCCAGGCAGGACATACAGACACACACACTTCCACATATAGACGTTTATATATAAAAAGGGCAGTGGGCCAAGAACTGATCACTTAGGGACTTTATGAAACAAATAAGACATAGCCAGACCTCATCCTCCAGATAACAACAAATTGCTGTCGGTCATTAAGATATGATTTGAACCAAGCAAGAGTACTTCCAGTAAGGTTAAATTCACATTTGAGTCTAAACAAAAGAATTGTTCTAAATCAATTTGCCATGAACATATTTAGTCAATCTAGAATTTTCAAACATATATGTAAAAAAAAAATGACAATACCTATTCATGACTTATAAAAAATGTCACTAGTTTTGTCTATTCTTCATTTTTTATTTGGTGGCCAGTCATTTGTCCATTTTTCCTGGTGAATCCCTGTGAATCATTCAGCAGTAGTCCTCGATCAAACGGACATCCCAACATATCTGGTACTTTCTTTCTGTGTCCTTAATATCCTGATGGACGCTTTCACCCCGCTCTTCATTCATCGCTCCAAGATTTTCATGGAAAAATTACAAATCTGAATCCAAAAAGTGGACTTTGAGATTCATGTTGCAACCCTAATCTTTAAACTTAACTAATACATTTTTCACAATTTCTTTATAATTTGTATCTTTATTTTTACCTGAAAACTTAAATGATATCCAAGCATCTTGTTCCCTGTCATTCATCGCACCAACAAATTTTGCATCGGAAATCAGTTTTCTAACATCAGGTCTGGCAAAAAATGCCCTTTGTCAATTTAGCTACAGACAAACCCAGACACCTTCAGCCCAAATACGTCAAACTGCCTCCATCTTGAGATAGGGCTTTGACAAACGACTTCATTAAACCAGAGTTAATATGTAGCAGCTCTTTATCTTGAGCCAAAAAGCTCAGTCTGATGATGTTTTTGGCACAAGCCTGTAGCTTTATTCTAGCTGGACATTTCTTCTTACATATAAGTTGATTTTTCAAGTTTCAAGACCCGACTTATACGTGAGTATATACGGTATGTTAAATGCTGAATTAACACCTAGCAACAGCATTCTGATATATGTATCTCTTTTATCCATTTGTGTTAGGGAAAGTTGGAGAGCAGAAGATCTTGGGTCTTCAGTAGATCTTTTGGAACTGGTACAGAAATTGCAAAAGATCCAGAGAGCTGGGAAGACAGGACTTGAAATGCGGCATGACTAGTCTTTCAAAGGACTTCGTTGAAGACAGAAGAAGTAAAAGGTAGTAACTGCTACAGGGCGGTAGTCATTCAGGCAAGTGACAGATATAACAGTCATATCCAGATTTTCTTAATAAATAAAAAATGCTTATTTGCTTAACTAATTTTTTTGCAAGTGTACTTTCTAGATAGATAGATAGATAGATAGATAGATAGACAGATACTTTATTAATCCCCAAGGGGAAATTCACCTACTCCAGCAGCAGCATACTGATAAAAACAATATTAATTAAAGAGCAATAAAAAAGCAGTGCAAGTTAAAAAATGCAAGGTGGAAAGTGCGAGGCAGGTATAACAGTCTATAATCTTGTGTAGTGTTAACGTTTACTCCCCTGGGTAGAATTGAAGAGTCACATAGTGTGGGAGAGGAACGATCTCCTCAGTCTGTCAGTGAAGCAGGACGGTGACAGCAGTCTGTCGCTGAAGCTGCTCCTCTGCCTGGAGATGACACTGTTCAGTGGATGCAGTGGATTCTCCATGATTGACAGGAGCCTGCTCAGTGCCCGTCACTCTGCCACGGATGTCAAACTCTCCAGCCCCGTGCCTACAATAGAGCCTGCCTTCCTCACCAGTTTGTCCAGGCATGAGGCGTCCCTCTTCTTTATGCTGCCTCCCCAGCACACCACTGTGTAGAAGAGGGCGCTCGCAGCAACCGTCTGGTAGAACATCTGCAGTTTCATTGGTTTTTTTCAAATGTTAAATATTTTTTCTTTTGTTTTGCCTTGATTCCAAAATGGAAGCCTTCATACTGAAACATTTAGACACTGTTCATGACCAATACTGTAGTTTGCAACATCTTTTTACAGAACTAATTTAATATAAAATGTATACATGAAATTTACAAATTAGAAAGTAGTATAAAGGCTGATGAATGTGGGCTCGGAGCCTTCATCAGTATGTAGTGGAGTCCTCAAGTGATATATGACTAGCGACTGAATGTGCAGTAAAGGAGTGGAAACTCGGTAGCAATTCCATTGTACTCAGACATATCAGGACAAAAGTAAAGTCAATGGAATCCTTGTTTCTTTATTAGAATCTGCAGTGGATGGAATACTGATTTTTTTTTTCTCGTCCTGGTTTATTGATTTTATTTGCAACAGCACTACATTACCTAACATCACTTTAATTAAACCTGTATTGATCTTCACTGTAGGTCATCAGTTTCCTATTTTCTTTGTATTGCTTTATGCTGATTTTTGGTTCCATGGGACATCTTACAGCACCATCACTTTACGTTGTCTCTAATGGGAAAATGTGATCTAGCAAGCATCACTTTAATTAACAACGCTTCACTGACATGCCAGTATAAACTCCAGCATCCACTTAATTGCTTTTACACACCTAAAGTGGAAGTGACGAATCCAGTATCACTTTTTAAACTTTTTATTTATCTCAGTATTTTTCCACACAAGACCTTAACTTGAATGAAAGGCCCACACACACACTCAATCATACTGGTTCAATTTAGAATTACAAAAATTTTTTTTCTTTGGGTCTGTGGTAGAGCGGTTCTGAGGCTCAAAAAGAGTGGCCAATTTAATAAATACATAATGAATGCTCTCAAGCTGGGGAGTGGGAGTAGGTGCAAGTGGTCTGCCGAAGATACCCTGTCCAGGGGTTGGTGCGAGGTGGTCAGCCATCTGTGTGTTGCCTTGCCGGCAGATGCGGGCACCCTGATTGCCTTATTATCAGGAGATCGCACTTGCAACAGCTCCCCAGCCTATAAAGGGGAACGAAAGATCAGAAAGAAGGAAGGAAGAAAAAAAAAAGTCAAGAAAAGAGTGGAGGTTAAAAGATGGGAGAAGAAGCAAGCGTGAGAAAAGACAGAGAAAACAAATTGGTGAACAGAGTGGAAGCAGGTGGATGGGAATAGACACCCCAAGAAGAAGTGAGTGGCCATTGCTCAGAAGAGGGCTGTGGGTCAATCCTGTTGAGCGTTTTGGAAGCAGGAGTGACCATCATGCTCAGTGGTACTTTCGACATTGGCAGCAGTGAAGTACAGAGCCCCTGCACCGGGTGGAACCTGAATTGGCAGCGGTTTGGTCACAGCAGGGCTTGGAGGTTGCCCACGGACAGCGTGGTATTGGCAGCGAGGGACAAGCAGCTTCTCTTTACTTGGACCCAGGAGTACTTCCCGTGCTAGGGAAGAGCCTAGTAGAAGCTCTTCTGGATCAAACAGAAGCCCCACAAAGTAGGGATCACGGAACCCAACAGGGCTGCCCCATGGGAGTACAGGTCCCAGCATGCCTTGTGGGTGTCCGTGTGGGAATCCTATCCCAGGAATGGTGCCATTTAGTGTATCAGGGGAGCCACTGATCCAAATACATCGCCTCCCCCTATCACTCCATTACAACGACCTCCCGGCCAAGTGAGGAACATTGCTCCAATGCTAGACAATGAAATATTTTGTTGAGAATAGTCAGCAAAGTCACCAAAAATACATGGAGTAGAAAATGTGCAAATTAACGGCAAAATACTTGAGAAGATTTAAATGTAAAGCTACCAGGAACCCATTACTCTCCAGTGCCACCGTATTCCAGAACTGCAACCTGCCTGGCATATCCAGAAGTACAAAATGTCAAGTGCTCAGAGACTTGACTAAGTTAAAGAAGGCTTAAAAGCAACTACCACTGAATAAGACTCACAAGGTAAGGCATCGACCTTTTCAAAGGTTTTATGTGCCGATGAAATGAGAAGGACTCTTTATGGACCATACAGGTGGGCTTCTTGGCTGGGTCACTAATGGACTTAGGGCTCCTGTCTGAGTCAGGCTACAGCATGGCGGATAATAGATATTCTTTTGGAGGAATTAAGTGGATTGGATTGTTCAGCTGAATGGCCTGTTCTAATGTTGTAATACATAGAATACTCTCCAGTTCTATCTACAGGTTAAGCATTTCATAATTCAACTAAAGTCTTTCACTGACCACATTTATCTCCCTTAAAACTGTCCAAAATCTACCCAGAGTAAGACACAAGCTGCAAATGCTACCTCTTTCGGAAATGCACTAAATCAGTGATTTTCAACCTTTTTCATCTTATGGCACACATAAACTAATTTATTAAAATTCTATGGCACACCAAAAAATAAAATTTTTGCTGATCTGACAAAAAATAGATATAATTTTGATTGATTTATAAAAAAAATAAATAATAGTAATTACCTACCCTTTTTTCTCCAAATATCTTTTTAAAAATCTTTTTGAAATTATTTATTTATGATACTTTGTAATTAAAAAAATAATACTCAGAACTACCAGGTGACTTTAAGTGCATTATGAGCAGGTGGCACAGTGGTAGCGTTGCTGCTTGGCAGTATGGTGGTCATGGGTTCGTGTCCTGGGTTCTCTCTGTGTTCTTTTTGCAAAGCATTTTGAGTAGTGAGAAAAGAGCTATATAAATGTAAAGAATTATTATTATTATTATTATTATTATTATTATTATTATTATTATTATAACACATGTGTTATTAATCCCCTTGGGATTAATAAAGTATCTATCTATCTATCTATCTATCTATGCGTGATCAAATTCAGCCATGGCATAGTAGGGGATAAACAGGGACACTAGATGTGCTCAACAATAAGACGCATCCATTGGAATAATTATACAGTATGATGCACATGCAACATAAACATATTGTGTATATTATTGAAGTAAATGTTGATATAAATTGATTATATGAAGTCATTTTCGATATACACATTTTTAAGAAACTGAGACATGTAAACTGGTTGTAAATGAATGAAATGATACATTTACCATTAATGGCATGCTGCATGGTAACGTGCAGTGAATACACTTGACTTATAGTTTTCATACTTTTTCTCTGTACATTTAGCATTAATTTGCTCAGAGGTTGAAGAAGACCCGCTTCTTGTCTTCTTCTGTCGGCATCTTTTTGTATTAAAACTAGTTAAGTCAGTTTTTATGTTGCAATTACCTAGTACGTTTTTCTTAATTTTACACTTGAATGTTCAATCTGCCTCAAGAATGATTTAAGATATGAAGAGGAAGTGATGGAGGATGCGGTAGGGAACAGCATAAACCGCACGGCCACACTGCTGCACACTGCTGAGAGATGATTCTACAATAAAATAAAATAAAAATTAAAAGAGTAATAAAAATCATCACCCCAAAAGCAGATAGTATACGTCACGTAATATATCCATCCGTCCATCCATTATCCAACCCGCCTGCTGGATCCAATCCCTGCCAACACAGGGCGCAAGGCAGAAAACAAACTCTGGGCAGGGCACCAGCCCACCGCAGGGCATAGACACACACACACCAAGCACACATTAGTGACAATTTAGAATCACCAATGTACCTAACCTGCATGTCTTTGGACTGTGGGAGGAAACCGGAGTACCCGGAGGAAACCCACGCAGACATGGGGAGAACATACAAACTCCACGCAGGGAGGACCTGGGAAATGAACCTGGGTCTCCTAACTGCGAGGCTCACATAGTATATGTGTACCAAATTTCAGGTCAATAGTTCAAACGGTTTGTGAGCTACAAATGATTTAAAAACCTGGACAGACAAATGGACAGCCACGGTAGCATATTATATAACAGGATTGCTTTATATTTCGCATATAGCATACGTATACAATTAAAATGATACATAAATCATATAAAATGGTATAAAATTTCCATCATAGACTTCTTTTGTCTCATATTTCTTTAAAGAAGTCTTTAATGAACTTGTTTTAAAAAATCTTGTGGCACACTATTTGATTAATCGCTGCACTAAATCAAAATCATTTTGGATCAAGATCTTTACAGACATCTCAAACAGATTTGGTTTTACAAGCACACCAATTTCATTAACAGTGATATTTGGTGTTAGAGAACCACAGACATGTGGAATGAGTGACCAAGTGGTGTGGTAGACAGTAGGATGTTAGGGGCCTTCAAAACTCGGCTTGTTAATTTAGAGGGATTAAGTGGCGAGGTTTGTAAGGCAGAATGGCCTGATCTCATCTAAAATTTTCTAATGTTCTAATGTGTTAAATATGTTAATTTAGTTAATTCTGCACACTTATATTTTTCCCTGAGAAAGTCAAAACTTGCATTTCCTTTGTTAAATATTCAGGTTTGATGTAAAATAAAAATTTGCATTGACTGAGAGCATTGTATTTGTTCTACAATAAAACTAATCCTGATGAATATCATTTGCTTAATAGCGGTAGCGGAGTGGTTGTTTAGGGTGATGCCATATAGGAGCCATCTTTGGTTCGTCAAAGACCCTTTTTTATTGAAATGCACTAACAGGCTCCATACAGTAAATAATCATAAACATATGGTAACAAATGTGTGAAATACCAATGGCTCATGATTTTACAAGGACTCTCGCTGCATACGATTGTGCAGACTCTATATGTAGAGTAGAAAAATCATAAAGACAGTTAAAGAAAGTTGGGGCACCCCGGAGGTGAACCCCATATATTTGATGGCCAAAAGGAAAAAGAAAAGCAATGCAAAAACAATATGCAAAGAGTGTCTTATCACACGGCAGTCAGAGGTTGACTGGCTCAGAGATGGTGGCGCTGCCCCTTAAGAGGAAGACAAACCAGAAGGTGTGGGGTTAGTACATGGGAGCCCAGAAATGGCATTGGGTAGACTGGTGGTCTTCTGATGTGTAGAAGGAAAACGAGGAGAAGCGTTAGGCGGCATTGCCAACCCGTGGTTCGCGGTGGAACTGCAACTAGATGAGCCTTTAAGCTGCCTCCCAAGCTCATGTGTGTGACAGTAGTCTACCATACAATAACGATTTCAGGTTTCTTACACATATTAGGAAATTTTTCCAAAGCACAAAGAACCAACCTCATATGCAGAGAGCCCTTCCCAGAATGAAATGGTTCTTTGTAAAGTAATGGCTCTATGAGGAACTGCACAACTCAGAACCTTCATTTTTAAGAGTGTACTTGTGAATGTGGTGTAGTGTAAAAAACATGAAATGGTAAGGAAAACTGAAACAGAAATGTGATGTGAACAAAAGCACCAAGAAACATGCAAATAAAAAAATAATGGTGGATCTAAACATACATATATTTAAGTTAAGAAAAAAAAATCAATTATGTTAAAAAATCAATACTGTAGACTGTAAAACATTGCTTTGACAGAAAGATAAAAATAGGAAATTCAAGGGAGGAAAAAGGAAAAATGAGTGAACTGGCAAAGCACTTTAAAAGCTTGGAGGAAAGAAAAATCTATTCACGATACAGAGAACTCAGTATTTTCAAGGACAAGGCACTGTCAAATATTTTTAAATAGCTGCCAAAGCATTTAATTTATACAGAAGTAAGCCAGCTAGAAAAGAAAATAAAGACTGATCAATAGCAGAGATAGCACGACCCAGAACTGTAGTGTACTGTAAAACACAATGTACCCACTCGAGTTAACATACTGCTATTTATAGATTTAAGTTCACATACTCCTTTCCAAGCTGTAGTCTCTCTCAGAACTGTGCATTTTATAATTAAGTAAAATTACTCTCTTATAATCATAATAAAAATAACAAACATTTGCCCAATTTTGGAAATGAAACTGTTTACAGGGTCATTATTGTCACATGTACAGAGTACAGAGAAAGTGTTCCTTCCATGTGAAAATCAACAACAGACCAGAGACACCAATGAAATGTTGAGGTGCCAACCAGTTAACTCTGTTTTTCACAAATAAAATATAATAAAATAAATAAAACAAATGCTGGTGGGCAAAAAGCACACTTCAGCGGGAGCTCTGTCCCTGTTGCGGTTCAGGTTCAGAATGAACGCCTCCTTCCAGTGGACCACCCTTTCTATTCTGTCCAGGGCAGTAGAGGCGGAGTCTTCTCTGAGCATTGTGGGAGGAGCTAGGTGTGGTCCTGGAATGTCTTCTCAGAACTGTGGTGGAGAAAGAAGAAATGGTTAGTGCCAGCATCCTCTTTTGTCTCAATGTTGTTATAGCTTACCTTTTTGGAGCCGGGAAGGTGGTTACCAAACGCATGTGCGTGACAACATGCAACAAATTAATCCATGTGATACAACTAAGGGGGCACTTACTTCTAAATGTTTTCTGATTGTTTTGTGGATTACATAATCAAAAAGTGGAATGTTTGGTTGTTATTTAATTATTTAGGTCATTTTTATCTGTTATTACTATTCATGTGGAAATATATAGAGGAAAGGGATTAGAAACAGGATCATGATGCTTTAGGTCAGAAGGGAACTTATAGTGATACAAGAAGGTGCATTTTTAGGTGTCTCTGTCTGATGTGGAATGACAAAACCACTTTTTTTGTTCATCCATAGTCAACTCATAAAGGTCTCCAATTCATCTGGCTGAGTATGCCAGAGGACCAGAGTAAGCTAATAAAAAAAATCTAATAAAAGCGTAGTCTGAAAGGTTAGGTCAACACAGGGAGTCAGATATTCAGCTCTCAATATAAGAAGTAAAGGCTGAAAGAGAACACATTTACGTTCATTTTTAATGATTTAGCTTTAAGGTATTCTGAGTCTCTCAAAAAAGTACACATGAAGAAAATAATAGTTGGTTCATGAAAATACGACACAGGTGTATGAAAAGAATATCACCCAAGATGCTTTTCCCAGTGCTGCTGAGAATACTGTATATAATCTTTTACAAAAATCATACATCGCATTCTTTTTATTAGAATTAATAAATCATGCAAAAATAAGAAAGTGTAAACAGTAGGGGGTGCCACCAAGCCCCAAAACCCAGACCCAATAATGTTCAGTTCAGATAATGGATTTTTAATCCACCAAACATATTTAAAATGAACTCAACCAATAATAACAAGAAAAATGAAAAAAATGTCCCTCTTTTTACACCTCCAGTTGAGTGTTGCCTACTTCCATTCAACTTTGACTCCTTGAGGTAAGCTAGAAGACTCCTTTTATGCTGGACCCAGAATGGCCTCCAGTGACCTGGCATGACTTGTGGGGAGTACTTCTGGGTTGTATGGGAACCAAGGCAGTTCTCCCCTGACAGCAACCCCCAGGGACCCTGATATGGCTACAGTTCCCATTAACCCCTGTGGGTGTCGAAGTTGGGACAACTCCAGAGGACCACTGCCACCTAACATATGGAGGATGGAACCGCTCCTGGGGCCTAATGCACAACGCCGTGCATATAATTCACACTCTAATATGACATACAGACAAAAGCGTAAACGTGCTTACGCACAAAAAAATCAAGATGCATAAATCTGTGAGAATGCCAACTTCCATGTTCTTCCGCTACATAAATCCTGGTCAGTGTGAAAAGTAACACACGTGCACGCGCCTGCTGTCCCACCCCATCTCCTCCCAGAATTATGCCTCTTTGAATATGCAAATCAATATAAATAGCCCTTAAGCTCAGCGTTCTGTGAAAAGGCAATGGCAAAAGTACGGGGGGAAATAGAAGGATTTCAGCGAATACCAAGTGGAGGCAAGGAAAAACATGCTATTTGTTGGTTTAGACAGTGGTATAAACCAGGGGTACCCAAACTTTTCAGCTTACGACCCCCAAAATAACAGTGCCAGTGACTCGTGACCCCCACTATCCTCAGAAGTGGTTAAAATATAGAAATGTTGCACGCAACGGTGCACATGCGCCAATAGGCCTATCCAAACATAAGCATGACAACACGAAAGAACACAATGGTCTAACAACCATATCATTTTTTTTAATAGTAATTTACTCATTTGTTTAATTTCAACAAAATATCCTATCCAAACAAGAGCATGACAACAAAAAAGAACATAACGCTGTGCTTGAGCTTTGAGCTTTTGCGAGGATTGTTGTTTGTTTAGTTAGGACTTTCTTTTGGCCTTGTAACTCTCGCTCCTTTCGCCGGAAAAAATCTACTGGCTTAGTAGCAAGAGAGGGGTGCTTAGTTTTCAAGTGTCGTAGCATTTTTACAGGCTTTAGGCTTTCATGTGCAAGCACCTCAGTGCACACCACACATTGGGGATGCTGTACGTTATTGACGATGATGCATATGAATCCATACTGGATAAATTCCTCTTGATAATTTCGACTCTTGGAGTAAGGCTGAGCCGACTGTTTATGGATATCCTCTTTATGCACACTCCAGTGTCTTTCCATACCTGAGGACGATGGGCTTTCTGACGGTGGTGCTTCTCCGTTTTCCTCCGCTGGCCTATATGCGTTGTCATTGGTCGATATTAACCAACGTTTCATTTCAACAAAAATAATATCCTAAGCATAAAGCGATGAAAATTACCTACACGTTACATGCACATGTCGGAATGTTTAACATGATGCTCTAAATTGATCTGCTGCAACTGACGCCATTGATGTGTCGTTAAACTGTCGTAATCACCTCAGGGGTCGCGATCGAATGGAAAGAAATTTGAAAGGCTGATGTCTTTTTAATTTGCATGTTTTTTTTAAATGTAACTATTAACTACTAGTTTTAATCTTTTGTTAGTTATGGATAAAATGTTATTTCTAAAAAATTTAATTAATTAATTTCTAAAAAGTAAAAAAAAAGTATCTGATTTCTTGGAAATCATCTCGCGACCCCCCCCCAATGTCTCATGACCCCCCAGAGGGTCGCGACCCCTACTTTGGGAACCACTGGTATAAACAACAAAAGGAAGTTGATCGAGTGACATAGAGTGTCGGAGAAACTCGAAAGGTCAAGTCCACAAAGTCGCACAGTGCCCAAAATAAAAAAGAAATTGTCACATATCAAAGTTGCCGTGAAAAGGCAAGTCGTAGCCCACCATCTGAGTGTCATGTGAAAGCTTACTAGGGTGCAGAGAAAAATAAATAGGCACACAGTGGGAAATAAGCACGAAATGTCAACTTTAATCTCGAAATTTCCACTTCAATCACGTAGTTTATTTTGTCATTAAAGTAGAATATCATAAACTTAATCTTAAAATCGTTTATTAGTTTCTCAAATCCCATTGTAACTAAAGCAGCACTTTAAATGCTTTGTTTTGTATTTGATCTTCTATGTGCTCTATGTGGGTGAATCACTACGTGTTTCTTAAATGGGCTTTCTCTTCCTCTGACAGGACACAGAATCCATTAAGTTCGTGATATTACAGCTTTCTGAATAATTAAAATACTGAGATGTATACTTTATATCATTTTCATGATGATAGGACTTAAAGCATGTTATTAAACATGGGAACACGGTGGCGCAGTGATTGTTCATGCCTCACGCAAGATGCTTGCTGCGCCATTTGCTACCCTCGATGAAATAATTTATTGCAGCAGTACTGTCTCTTTCAAACGTAGTAACCCCCAATTCCTGTCCTTGCTTTTCTTTCTCCAAATACCCAATCGCCACACAATCAGCTCTGTAAAAGACGTTAAGTCATCTGTAAGCTTAGAACGCCTATTCTTCAAAACTTTTAAGGAACATTGAAATATCTTTGTAGTACATGTTAAATTATTCTATCCATCTAGTGTCGCACCAGTCCCAGCAAGAATACATCGTGAGGCAGGAACAATCAGTGAACAGTGAACTAACGCTGCGACACCATGTCCTCACATGTTTATTTATTAACAATATTGATGATTTAAATTAAGTTAAAGCTTTATTTTGCTGCATTTCATCTTAAAAATAATATCGTTATCATATGTAAATACGCGCTTTATAAAGTGGCTCAGGTTGTGCAATATAACTGTAGTGCAAGTTTACAGTGAAGTGATTGTACTAATAAGTACAAACAGTTCTGCAAGGAGCACTTAATAGACTGATTGAGTGCATTTATAGTTCTTGGGATGAAACTGTTTCTGAACCGCGAGGTCCGTACAGGAAAGGCTTTAAAACGTTTTGCAGTGGCTGAGACAGCGTGTCCTTGAAGCTGTATACCGATAATTCTCTTTCCGATCAGCTGCTGCTGTGATTCACACTCAGATACTGTGATATAAATACTCCGAGTGGTGCAGTGAGAGTAATATGGAAAAAGATGATCCGCTGTGGCAACTCCTAACGGGAGGAGCTGAAAGAAGAAGAAGAAGGAGAAGTGAGAGTAACAACGCTAAAGCAGTTATGGTATTTGGAATACTATGGCTGTTCCTTGGACCATTATATTGTTACAAGTTAATTACAATCAGATGCGTTACACTAATAAACAATATGCGGCTAGTTTCAGTGTATTTATAAAGCCGCTTCAGGAAAATAAGGTGTAACCACACAGGAACAGTAGCACTGCTTTGACGCTGGGTGCTGCCAGCCTGCAAAACCGAGCGGAGAACTTGCGTATGACAAGGCATGAGGTACAGTGGAAAAGTGCTGTGGCTTTACGCCAAGTGTAGGTTTTATACATCGCGATTTGAACGTGGAAAAGTTCTTACGCAACATTTCTGTGCGTTCGCACCGTTTATACATGAGGCCCCAGATATATTTAAATAATTGTTTCTAATTATATTTAAAACAAACAGAAGTAGAAATAGTTTTAAACTGATGGTAATTATGTCTATGTCTGGTGAAGACCATGTACCGCTCATCATCTGCCATCCCTACGGTGAAGCATGATGGTGGCAGGGACATGTGGTCAGGAGAGGCAGGTAAGGCGGATCCTCAAATGTCGTCTAAAAAGTAAAAATACTAATAACGATAACATAAAATAAAAGTGTCCACTGGTCTGTGCTATAAAGTTTTTTTCTGTATCATTCCAATAATTTTTATAATTTTTACAGTCAGAATCGCCAAATTGGTACATTTCCTGTTCAAATACAAGGGAGAAAGCGAGGTGCAGCAGTGACAAGCCTCACCTGTGTTCTCCCTCTCACACTGCATTTGATGCATGCAATTGGCGCGTGCCTGTTGATGTCTCTCTGTATGTCGCCAATATAATGTTTGTAGACACGTTTATTATACACCCTGACTTTCCATAGTCTAGCTAATATCTTTAATGAATGTGGGTGATATATTTAGTCTTGCTGATCGGACATGAAACTGCAATGAAAAGACACAACGTGAGGTAGACAGTACCGTGGAACCCTGAAGGGGGTGCATGTGAGCGAAACAGGTGCTCGTTGCTGCTGTTCCTCTACGCAGAGGAACCAATAAGTTAGCGATATCAGAAAGTCAAGTGCACTGCAGCGGTCCATTTATTTTTATTTTTTGACTGCCAAAATGGAAGATTAAGACTTTTATAACTAAAGGAAAATAAGGAGGACTTTTACAAGAAAGTGACTGAGACTTTTGTGGAGAAGGATAAGGCGCATGGAATTAATCTATAAATAAAGGTAAGACCGGAAATGGTTTTCAGTTTTACAAAAAATGGGATCAGACTAAGAAAAAAAAAATCCAATATTTAACAACTAAATTTTGACCTTAAATGAAATATTCTTTTGTTTTTTTTGTTATCCTTTTGTTGAACAGTCTGTATTAAATTTGATTACAGCATCAGAACTAAAAGCTTTTAAAGAAAACTAAATATTTTAAATTGAAATCTTTTTTTTTTTTGTACACCACTCTATGTGTTTGTATTGGATGAGTATGAATTGTGGAATTGCAACGGCAAATTTAGAACACACGTAAGGGTGCAGAGCAAATGCGCTCTCTCCGCTCTCTCTGTCTTGCACTATAAATGTAACATTCTTTCTTAGCCAAATGTGTACCTTAACTATGTGTGTGTAAAGAATGCTGATGAGATATGAAACATAACCAGCAGTCAATGTGCAGGCTGCCAGCTGAATAGTCAATAAGCTACTCTTTTGTGTTAATATATTTGTAAATCTCACTCTGAAGGAGTCACCAGCCATGAACCTCACTGCACATCACTGGATGGTGGCAGCAGGGAGACTGGTCAGAACTATGGGAAGATGAGGTCTTTGAAGACAACCTGCTCTAGAGTGCACATGACCACAGGCTGAGGTGATGATTCACCCTTCAGCATTGCAATGACCCAAAACATACAGTCATGACAACTCTGGAGTAGTCCTTGAGTAGCCCAGCCAAAGTGCAGACATAATCCCCATAGAACATCTGTTGTTGGAGTGCTTTGCAGGTGGGAGGCTGGTCAGATTTGAAGGGAGTTAGATAAATGCAGCCAAATAAAGAGAGGTCTTTGCAAGAAAACCTGTTCCAGAGTACACACAACCTCAGACTAGGGCGACGTTTCACCTTTCAGCAGAATGATGACCTGTAAATTACAGCAAAGATAACACTGAAGTTGCTTCAGGACAAGTCTCTGAGTGGCCAAGATAAGGCCCAGACTTTGAAAGACCTGAAGATGGCAGTTTACAGATGCTTCTCATGCAATCTACCAGAGCTTGAGAGGATCTGCCAAGAAGAATGGGATAAACTGCCACAATCCAGGGTCCTCATGTATAAATGGTGCGTACGCACAAAAATGTTGCATATCACCTGTTTCCACGCTCACATCGTGATGTATAAAGGGGTTGCCACAGCAGATCATCTTTTTCCATATTACTCTCACTGCACCACTCGGAGTATTTATATCACTGTATCTGAGTGGGGAATCACAGCTCTACAGCAGCTAATTGGAAAGAGAATTATCGATATACAGCATCTAGCACACACTGCCTCAGCTATGCTGCCTATTTGAAACGCTCTCATGCGACAAATGCTTCAGAGCCTTTCCTGTACTGACCTTGCAGTTCAGAAACAGTTTCATCCCAAGAACTATAAACGCACTCCATCAGTCCATCAAGTGCCTTCCTTAAAAGTTTTAAAGAATCTGCGTTCTAGGCTTACAGATGGCTTAACATCTATTACGGAGCTGATTGTGTGGCGATTGGTTACTTGGAGAAAGAAAAGGAAAGAGAGGAATTGGAGATTAGTACGTTTGATAAGAGACAGTGCTGCTGCAATAAATTTATTTATCAAAGGTGCAAACACCGCAGCAAGCATCTTGCAGGAAGCAGTGACAATCTCTGGACGGGGCGCCAGCTCATCACTATCACAGTGCCACCGTGTTCCCATGTTTAATAACATGATTTAACTCCTATCATCATAAAAATTATATCAAGTATACACATCAATAGTTTAATTATTCAGAGAGCTGTAATATCACACATGTAATGGATTCTGTGTCCTGTCGGAGGAAGAGAAAGTCCGTTTAAGAAGCATGTAGTGATTCACACACATAGAGCACATAGAAGAACACACACAAAACAAAGCATTTAATGTGCTACTTTAGTTACGATGGTATTTGAGAAACTAGTAAATTAAACGATTTTAAGATTATGTTTATGATGTTCTACTTTAATTACAAAATAAACTATGTGATTAAAGTGGAAATTTCGAGATTAAAGTTGACATTTTGAGCTTTTTTCCCCACTGTGTCCCTATTTTTTTTTCTTTTCTCTGTACCCTAATAAGATGGACTGCTACGACCCCCCTTTTTCACGGCAACTTTGATATCTGACAACTTCTTTTTTATTTCAGGCACTGTGCGACTTTGTGAACTTGAGCTTTTGAGTTTCCCTGACACTCTATGTCACTCAATCAACTTCGTTTTATTTTTTTTACCACTGTTTAAACCAATAAATAGTGCTTTTTGCTTGGCTCCACTTGATATTCACTGAAAATCTATTTTTTCCTGTGCTTTTTGCCATTGTTTTTTCACAGAATGCTAAGCTTAAGGGCTATTTATATTGATTTACATATTCAAAGAGGTGTAATTCTGGGTGGAGTTGGGGAGTGGCGGTAGGAATGTGCACGTGCGTTACTTTTCACGCTGAAAGGGATTTATGGAGCGAAAGAACGTGGAAGTTGGCACATGCACAGATTTATGCATCTGGATTTTTTTGTGCTTACGCACATTTCCGCTTTTGTCCATACGCCATGTTTTAATGTGAATTCTACGCACAGCGTTATGCATGAGGCCCCAGGTGTGTAAGACTTGCAGAAAACTACTCGAGAAGACTCGGAACAGTAATTGATGTCAAAAGGGTTTCTACAAAGTCCTGAATTAAGGGTCTGAATACTTGTATAAATGAGAGATTTCAGTTTTCGATCTTTAATAAAATTACACACCTTTCTGAAAACATGCTTTCTCTTTGTTATAATAGATTATCGAGTGTAGATTGTTGGGCAAAAATGGCAAGTTTATCCATTTAAAATTAAATCTGCAACACAATAAAATTTGCAGAAAGTGAAGGGGTCTGAATACATTCTGATTCCACTGTAAATGTTACATTCAACAAATATTAGCAACTTGAGTCATCAAAATAGGAGTATTTTTTTATCTTGTTTTCTCATTATTCTGTTTTCAAACTTTTTAATAAGATCTTGGTATCACATTGAAAAGCTTGTTGTTTATTTTATTTTAGTTTTTTTTTTCTTTTAATTAAATAGCAACAGGAAGCATGTAATTGGCCCTCCTTTTTAATCAATGACTCCCTATTTATTAACTGATTACACCAGAAAGTTTAAATAGAGCATGGAAAAGTCAAGGAAAATTGTGGGTTATTTTGTCTTGACTGAATAAACATTCCTCAGTGGCTTTTTTTTTTTAAATTTCTTTCTTTTTTTAGTACCACAGATGCTTGAACAAAGTAGCAAGTAACCAATAAAGCAGAAAACATCATTCTTCAACAGCTTTTTACATTTACCAAGCTCAGCTGTGCATGATTTTAAGATTATATTAAATGTGTCACACGTGTGCACTTAGGGGACAACTGAAGGGCTCTAGTGACCGTAATTCTACCGCCACACTAGCGCTGTATCCTAATGCCTTTGTCTCATTCTCCCTCTGCATATTGGATGATTGACAGCTAGAACACCTCTGATGCCACTTCCAGTGTCCAGCCACCTGGACACAACCTCTTCCTGCCAGGAGGACTGAAAAACCGAAAGCTCCACATTGTTGCCACTTCTGTCCTGAACTCATTTCTAAAAGACCTCTCTGCAATTACTACGCATTTTTTCCATTTGCTTGTGATCTAATTATACAGGATTGCCGGGCAGGTATCCCAACTCTTTATCATTGTCCCTTGATTCTCATACAAATGAATGAAACGTATTGCCAGGCTTCATAACAACTAAGAATTTGACTTGATGTTACATCTATAGATAAAAAGTAAAATGCAATAGACTTCAAAAAATACAAAATATGAGTCCACCACAAGATTATCAGAATCAGAATTCACTTTATTGGCCAGGTGCACTAATGTGTACTAAGGAGTTGTCTTGGTAGTGTTGGTACAACATACAAAGATAACACAGAATACAAAGATAAAGTATCTATATATATAATTCACTAAGCCGACAGAACAAGCAAGACAACCATGGGATATGCACAACATAGCCACGCCCACCAACTCACAGAGACCTGCCCACCAAAGCTAAGACCATGGGATATGACGACAACTCACAGAGCCACATCCACCGACAACACAGAGCCACGTCCACCAACTCTAAGACCATGGGATGCGACGACAACTCAAAGAGCCATGCCCAGCAACTCTAAGAATTTCATGGCAAGCAAGACGCACGCAAGACAGAGCCACGCCCACCAACAATTCACTAAGCAGCCGACCATGGCACACGCACGACAAAGCCACTCCCGGCAAAAATTCGAGCAAGAGCGAAAGCATTTGCCAAGAATGTTTTCATTAATCAAGAACGAAAGTCGGAGGTTCGAAGACGACCTGCCGGGCAGCCAACTGGGTAACCAAAGTCTTTGGGTTCCAGGGGGAGTATGTTTGCAAAGCTCAAATTTAAAGGAATTGAGGGAAGGGCACCACCAGGGGTGGAGCACTTCGCTTAATTTAACTCAACACGGGAAACCTCACCCTTCCTGGACACGGAGAGGATTGACAGATTGATAGCTCTTTCTCGATTCTGTGGGTGGTGGTGCATGGCCGTTCTTAGTTGGTGGAGCGATTTGTCTGGTTAATTCCAATAACGAACGAGACTCCCGCCTGTTAAATAGTTACGTCAAGAATGGTCGGCGTCCAAATTCTTAGAGGGACAAGTGGCTTTCAGCCACGTGAGATTGAGCATTAACAGGTCTGTGATGCCCTTGGATTTCCACTACTGCACGCGCGCTACATTGAATGGATCAACGTGTGTCTACCCGGCAACAAGAGGTATGGGTAAGCCGTTGAACCCCATTCGTGATGGCAATTGTTCCCCATGAACGAGAAATTCCCAGTAAGTGCGGGTAATACGCTCGCACTGATTACGTCCCTGCCCTTTGTACACACCAAGCTACTACCATGATCGGGTGACTTGGTGGATTATATATAGAAAAGCAGCCGGAACCGTAAAGAACAATGAAAGTCAACGTGGCTCAGAGGTGCATGTGGACTGTACACAGACGAAAGCGACTCAGGTGAGGAGTTGGGGGTGGGCACATGAGCAGGCAGTGCATACTGAACAATGACTAAGAGATGACTAAGAAATCAGCACACTAGAATGGCGGGGGGGCCGGGACAGAGGGGGCGGAATGGGCGTCCTTCCCCTCTCCCCCCGTTCCGCCTTCCGTGCCCGAGCGCCATCCAGCCCCGTCCCTCGCTCTGGGAGGAGAAGGCGCGACGGCGGTCCTCCATTTTTCAGTCACGTAGCATGCATTGCTGCAATGTTACTTTTCTTGGTGGTTTATTAAATTACGGATTTTTCAAATGTTCGTTTTTTACCCTGTGCTTAAAAATCATTAAAAAAGCGGCATGATTATATGGCGTATGCTATACTGCGGGTTGGCTAGTAGAATATGAAACAGCATACAAGGGCAAAACAAAAAATAAAGAGTGTCACACATGTGCGCTTAGAAGGCAGCAGAAGGGTCCAATTGTAAGTAAAAGTACAATAGATACAAGGTTGGAAACATTTATTAATACCTTTTTTCCCTCTTCCTACAGTCCTACTGAAGAGTAACACCTCTTTTCAGTCCAAAATAGATGACCAGAAACCTACCTTTCTGATGATAACAGTTCCGGCCCCAAACAAACCCCACAACTTCTGGTCCCTGAACGATGACATCACTTCCATTCTCCAACAAAGACGCCACTTCCGGTCCCCAAATGATGATGTCACTTTCGTCCTCCAACAAAGACGTCACTTTCCGGTCCCCGAATGATGACATCACTTCCGGACCCGAATGATGACATCACTTCCACTACTCATCTGAAGATATCATTTCTGGTTCCTCTCCCCAAATCATTTCCATTTCCTCTGTATTGTTATTTGCTTTCTGTCTACACACGCTTCTGTCTACTGTCAATTGTATACTTTGCATCTGACCCTAAGTTTCAGTCTTTTTTGGTTTCTCCATGACAGGAGATTATACGGGGACGGTTCCCAAAAACTTTATAATTGATTTTGTCTGTTTAATTCTTGACAAGAGATATTAGGATTAAAATGTCTAGGTAGTCCAGTGTGCAGGTCTTCATAAACACTGAGTAGAAGCTGAGACCTGATTAGTCAAAATAACTACACTGTTTAAGTGACGTGATGTTTTAACTTTCACTGCACAAAGATGTTTGCCAGAGGGAAGTCTTTGGAGCAGGTGATGCCCTGGGTGAGTCAGATCAGGACTTGAATGTGAGGTAAGTTACACCCTTCGATCTTTTCACATCTCTTTACACATTAGGTTCTGATGATGTGCTGTAGATCAGCCTTAGCCCGTACAGAAGCAACACCATAGCAGACAGTTCTAGATGAGGTCACAATAGAAATGGACTCAATGATGGGCTGTGTTCAACTGGCCTGATATGGCTTGAGGGAGACTGAATTTCCTCAGCTGATGCTAAAATAACATACTCTGATATGCTTTCTTAATAATGCATGTGTTGTTATTGTCTCACTTAAGGTTTTATGACAGAACAGTGCCCAGATATTCAAATGACTCTGACATCCCAATGACTGAGCCATTTATAACAGCCGATACGTAAGCAGGTGACTGTTTCCTGAAATCTCTTATTTTTCTTTGAATATTAAGGTCCAAATTATTATGGCAGCACTACAATGTCATATGTTCCACCTCTTGTCTGTATACGGACTCATCATTGTTTGAAATGAGGCGTATTAGTGTGATGTCATCTACAAATTTAAGATGCTTGACAGACAAATCACCAGTAGTCCAGTAATTTGTATAAAGTTGGAGGAGTAGTGGGGAAAGGACACATCCCTGTGGCGCACCAGAACTGAGGGTTACTGGGTCAGTCATGTGTGTGGTCAATGACGTACTATTTCCTATCTGTAAAAAAAACTCTGTGACGGCAGATTGGACTGGTCAGTTTGAACTGGTTGAGTGTGGTGATTGCACCTATTCAATATTGTCAAACATTTTAAACTTTTGAAATGGCATGTAATGTAACTTGATTCGTTTTTTGTCTGTCATCCTCTCTTTTTTTATGAATGTTCTGGCTGTCAGCAGGATGAGAACTCTAATAGCTCAGCCTCATACTTTTGAGATACATCAATTCCCTTGCACGTCAAGTTTATAGGTAACCAAGTTGCAATGGAGGAATGAAGAAATGGACTAGCACTGAGAGTATAATGGTGGCCCATTATACAGAGGCTGACCCCGAGTCTCCATTCTTGATTCGAAGTCGAAGGTCAATTCACTGGTCAGCTTAATCGGCTTCTCTCTATCTCTCATCCATCATTCTACTAGTGTTGTGCCCAGGGTTGGTCTCAGGGTAGAGTCGAATTCAACATGACCCTGAAACTGGATGAAGCAGTTTCATTGAAAGGATGGAAGAAATTGAGAATAGCCCCTAAATCAGAAGCTTGGCTCATATATCAAGTCCTGGAGGATACCTGTCATCTCCATGTTGTACACTGCTCAACTAGGTGTTAGTTGCTTTCTAAATTTGCTATGCAAGTTGCCATGTTTGATAAAGATTAATTGATTCACTATCGTAGGTTTTAGGCTCTCAGAGGATTATTTGGCTTTGCAATTTATTTTATTGTATCTCATTTACAGTGATAGAATTGCTCCTCATCCTAATGTATATGAAAACTATTCATTCAAATACACAGAGAACATTTATCAAATTTTCAGCTGTCAATAAAATGAGTAGTTTGCAGCTGAAAGAAGTCTATTAGTTCTTTGAGGCACTGCTTACTATAAACATATCGTGTAAATTAAAAAAAAATGATAAAAATAACAATTTATGTGTATTATTTGGACACAAAACAACTTACAATCTGCTTAAATTCAAATTTGTTTTGAAAAGCAACACATTGTATTCTTAAAGAAAATGTAGCTCAGGACTAAAATTTATACTTTAGTAATTCTATTGTACATTGTTTTTATATAAGGATTAAATTAATTGAAATATATTAATTATATAGAGCTTATGCAGTATATAGTGTAAATCAAAGGACACACACAGGCTTATAAACATAAAATAACAAGTCATAAAGTGGTGGGCAACATTAGTGTTCATTGGGATGGTTGGTCTGGTACATAGGGGGACGGCAGGCTGGAAAGGGTCCACCACAGTAAAAGCCAGGGTCACCGTGTGGGGTGAAGTGAAAAGGTAAGGACCTCTGGTGGCACTTGGGTCAGGATGGCATTTTTATACTAGAGTGTTTTTTTAATATTAGAAAATAAAAGTATTTACTATTGAAGAAGTATAAGTATGAAAAGTTACATACAAAACAAAAACTAATTTATATACTACCTTTAAAAATCGTAAATGCTTCAAATATCTCATAACTGTAACTCAAATTGCTTCACTTCTGAAGTTCAGAATGGCACCTGTATTTTTAAGCTTCATATCAGTGATCGATACTGGTGTTCATTTTCCTGATTTTTCACATATCATATTGTGCATATATTGATTGTCATTTAGTAAAATGTTGTTAATTACTGGAATACTATTACGGTTTCAGGTGCATGGAGAAAGTCTGTTAAATGTCTCAGAAATTTGAACCATTTATTTTTACTTACAGAGGGCAGGTGCCTTTTAGCCAGTGTAAATGAAGCACAAAAAAAAACAAGATAACGTTTTGGGGATCCACCCTGTATATTGAAATAAAGTAGTCCTAAGAGACATATCTTTGGTCAGTTCTGGACAGGGTGAGAGAGTAAACTGAATGGTTTTATAGCAGGGAACAGGAAGGGTGTGTTGAAGGGCAGGAGGTCGTGTGACGTCATCAGAAAGGGCCGGAAGTGAAGTCATCTGTATGTGCCGGAAGTGAAGTCCAGTGGAGGTGTTTAGTTGTTTTTTTCTTCTGTAGGTTTGTGGGAATGAGGATTGGCATCAGTGCCTGATTGAAACCCTTCAACTGTCACCCAAGCACATGTGTGTGACACTTGCAAAATAGAGTTTTGACACTGCCAAGGTACTTAGAGAAGCATACATAGTGAGTGAAACAGCCAAATTATTTTCCACATTCAATTTCACCATCGCAAAGCCCAATAAAAATATATACTTGGGTCAAGCAGAAGAGGTGAAGCATTTGTACATTTGTATTGGTCTTTCTGTAGATGTTCTATGAAGGTTAAATCTGGGTTTTGGCTGGGCCACTCAAGGACAGTCAGAAGTTTGTCCTGAAGCCACCCCACTGTTATCTTGGCTGTATACTTCGGGTCATTGTCATGCTGAAAGGTGAACTGCCATCCCATTCTGAAGTTGTATGCACTCTGGAACAGGCTTTCTTCAAGGACTCCTCTGTATTTGGCTGCATTCATCCTTCCCTCAATTCTGACCAGTTTCTCTGTACTTGGCCTTAAAAAGCAGGAGTTAGTCAATAGACACATGTTTGATGGACTGCTGCTGAGTTGGTTGTCCTTTCAACAGGTTCTCCAGTCTCGACAAAGGACTTCTGAAGCACATGTTAGAGTGGCCATTGGGTTCTTGGTCACCTTCCTGGCCAAGGCCCTTCTTGCCTTACTCAGTTTGGCCAGATGGTCAGCTCTAGGAAGAGTTCTGGTTGTTCCAAACGTTTTCCCAATTCACAATTATTGGGGCCCACTATGCTCCTGAGAACACTCAAAGCTTTAGGAATGGCTTTATCTCCTTGCCCTAACGTATGTCTCACCACAGTTTGATTGCACAGAGTGATATAGAATGTTCCTTCGACTTCATGGCCTGGTTTTTGTTCTGACATACAGAATGAATTGTGGCAGCCTATATATACAGGTTTGTGCCTTTCTAAACATTCAATCAATTTAGTTTGCCACAGGTGGACTCCAATCAAGTTCTCAAAACATGTAAAAATTATTAATTAATTTGGAGTGCCACAGTAAAGGGTCTAAATACTTTTATGAATGAGAGATCTAGTAGAACATTTTTTCCCTTTTGTTTACCCATTTTATTTTGATTGATCATGGGTTTTCACTTGGTTCTCGGTTTTCTGTGCTGAAGTTTTTTTTTTTTCTGCTCACTAGAACATAGTTGTATAAGCAGGCGCTCATGCTGACCACACAGGTTGAGGTGTACAAAGCAAGCTTTAGCAGCTTCTTTTTGTTCTGAACTGAGACTCCCAAAGCACAAGAGTCCTAAAAACTCCCAAAAATGCCCACTGGAGTGGAATATTGCCATGAGATCCCCAGCTAGTATTAAAAAAAATATTCCTCACAAAATGCTCTGTTATATTGTGAAGCTCCGAAAAGCACAAAAGGCATAAAGGAGCTGCCGGCCAGGCAATGCAAGGTGAACAAAGTCCAGATATTCAAGGCAAGGTCAAAAAAACAAAGAAGGTCCTAATTTCCAGAAAACTCAATAGCACAGCACAGGAACATCACAGTACCTTACTGACTGTATAGCAGATTCAAACGAACTGCCAGGAACTGTGGGACATCCTCCACTTTTATATGGTGGAGGGTAAGTCCTAGTTGTGATTGGCAGGTGGTCTGCTTCTTACCTCGGTAGTGACATTCATGTCTTGTGGTGACCTTTCCTATGGAGTCAGTAGATGGATTAAGAGAACGGGGGGGGGTCATGAGATCGCTGGAAAGGGGTGTGTGTGACACTCCCAATATCTTTGCAAAAGTACAAAGGTCCAAGTCTTTAGAGTCCTGGTGCTCCCTGCTTGTTCTATGGTTGTGAGACATGGATGCTATCCAGTGACTTGAGACAAAGACTGGACTCCTTTGGTACTGTGTCTTCTCGGAGTATCTTTGGGTACTGCTGCTTTGACTTTGTGTCGAACAAGTCGTTGCTCATGAGTCCTGAATGAGGCACATTACCTGCATGTGAGGGATCACCAGTAATATCATTATGGTCATGTGACACAATTCTCTAAGGGTGATCTGGCTCACAGGATCCTCATTGTTGAAGACCCCAGGTCAAGGGGACAACGACATGACATCTGGCTACGGCAGATAGATGGTCATTTTTGGAAAGTGGGACTGGACCAAGTGTCTGCCAGGGGTGTTGCCAACCAGGATCCTGAACTGTTTCATTGTGTGGTGGGTGCAGCAACCTCACCTGACCTATACTTGTTCTTGTTATTTGTATTCAAACTAAGAAGGGCAGGAAGCAGCAGTAGCTGACACTGGTATCTTTGTAAATAAATAACCGGAGATGTAGCAACAAACAGTTATAAGTAACTGAAATAAAGATTTCTAAGTTGGGAAAAAAGACAGTGGCTGACTTCAAAGAGGTAAAGAGCAGGGCTCTGAAGCATGTAGGTAAGCGGTTAGTGTTAAGACATTGATCAGGCACAAGTGGCTATAGAAGCAAAAAAGGCAGTAAGAAATGAACCAACAGTGGATATTCAGACACCAAGCTTTTTTTTAGATTGAGAAGTTCTTAACAGTCAGTAAATAAAGCAGTTAAGAGGGCAACAGCTTAAGGGTTCATTATTACAAAGGAATACAAGCAGTGCATGTGGAGAGCTTTTAAGTAAGAAGAAAAGAGGAGAGCAAAGTTAGGAGATCAGACAAAGAAAAGTAAAGTAAACCTCATAGAAGGACAAACAGCAGGCAGTCAAGGGGATAAATATTACAGGAGCTTAAGGGGACAGAAGGTGTAACTAACTACTAACTGTAGCAGTTCTTTAATTGTTTGGCTTTTTTCAGTTTTACAATTTAAGTTAAATAATTTAATAATAACAAAAAGCTGAGCAATTATGAGGCCAGTGCAATGCAAGTCCTGTTGGATATTGGTCTTTCTATAGGATGGCTTGGAGGAGCCAGTCTTCTATGAGGGCAATATCTGCAGGTGATGCCAGCTGATCCAGGAAATCAAGCGCATGATTGGTGAACTGGAGGAAAAGTTGACTGGCCTTCATTGTAGTAGAGAATTGGCAGACCTGGGAGATAGGTGGGTTACAGTCACAAGGTGCAAGGTAAAGGGAGCATACTATCTGGGGACATCAACTCCAGAACTGAGTTTCAAACCTTTTTCAGGTCCTTGCTGTGCTGGACAGTGCCTCTGATGATTCTGAGTTGGTAGACAGGGGTGAGGAGCCCCAACGGGTTACTTGAAATCCACTTTCCAGAAAGGGAAAGATATTGATAATTGGGACTCAATCATTAGGGGATTGAAGTACAGGTTTGCTCCAGAGACAGAGAGTCTCGCACTGTGTTTTGCCTTTTGGGTACACAGGTCGGAGACCTCCCAGGAAGGGTTGATAGGCTCTTGGCCAGAGTAGGGGTGGATACAGTGGTCATTGTCCATGTTGGAACAAATGAAATACATAAGGGTAGTGTGTCGGTTCTGTGATTCAAATTTAAAAAGTTGGTGCAAGGCTGAGGAGAAGAACTGACAAAGTAGTCTTCCCTGAAGTTCTGCTTGTGCCACATGCCAGTCCAGGTAAGACTAAGATTAGAAGGCTTAATAAGTGGCTGAATTTTTGGTGTAGGGTTAAAGGGTATAGGTTTATGGGGCATTGGGACTGTGGTAAATTGAGGTCCTCAGCTGATTGCTATATAATTAATCGCTGCACTCGCAGCTTTAAGGAGGGGAGTGTGGTAATGTGGCAAGAGCAGTTCCCTTATGCATCGCGGGCGGTCCCGCACTTAATTGCACAGGTGCGGAATCATCCGTGGCTGTAATTCATGCCAGGAGTTGCTATTCGGCACACCTGTGTCATGTCCCCATATAAAAAGGATTAGCGTGAGTGCGGAAGGGAGGAAAAATAAAAACGAAAGACACTGATGGAGGTTAAAGAGAGAAGAAAGCAGGAGGCCGCTGTAGAATACAGGCAACTGGAAGGAAAGTCCCGGAAAACAGTGTTTGGCCGACACTCGGGAGTAGTAAGAAGCGGTCACTCCAGCTGAGCGGTTCAGAGGAGCTGGCTTGACAGTAAGTGTGGATGACTCGATGCGTAAACCCAGGAAGGCAGCGGGAGTCGAAGTGGCTTGGGAGGGAAAGCCCCAGTGTGAGCTCCCTGGTTGCTGAGGACCTGAGTCTCGGTCCGGTGTGGGAGCTATATGTTGCCAGGGTATGGAAGGCAACTGGGCCAGAGGAAGGTCCGCTGCACCTGTGGATAGGGCGACTCCCCTATTGCAAGGCCCGTATGATTGAAGCAGAAGAAGCTGCCAGTTGAAAAGAGAAGGCACTGGGCTTTTAAAAAGGGAGTGCATTCAGCCTGTTGATTTTAACAGGATTTTAATTGGAGGTATGTATCAGCTTTTTATCCTCCACTTTTCGCCTTGTTTTAAGGATTATTTATTTATGGATAATTTTAGGAACGCTGCACTTTTTATTTGAACACTGTTTTGTTTTTGTTTTTAATAAAAGCACTTTTGCACTTTGTACCTTTTCCTTGCTTCATGTAGCGTCCTCATTTGTCTAGCTCATCCTGGTCATGACTATCAATGGTGTCGGGTTCAAGAGGCTCCCAAATCTGGAAAAGGGCAAGGAGCAGGACCCGCAGTGTCACTGGGACTCCTTTTGGAACAAATGAGACCTGTTCTGCCATGACAGGTTACATCTGAACCTGAGGGACACCAATGTGATGGGGAGACAGTTGAGTACGTGGGGGGGATGGGATAGCAGGCTGCTTGCTGCTTGTGCTGATCGACACATTTACAAAACAGAGAGGTTGGAGAGGTGCGAAGGAATTTAAGGTGGGCCAGGATTACGAGTTTTTTTGCAGCCTTCAGGGATTCTAGTGTTAAACTAGGGAATGAAGGAGCAGGGAGTTTAGGGCAAGACAGGTTTAGAATTATACATGTACAATACAATACAATACAGTTTATTTTTGTATAGCCCAAAATCACACAGGAAGTGCCGCAATGGGCTTTAACAGGCCCTGCCTTTTGACAGCCCCCCAGCCTTGACTCTCTGAAAAGACAAGGAAAAACTCCCAATAAAAACCTTGTAGGGAAAAATGGAAGAAACCTCGGGAAAGGCAGTTCAAAGAGAGACCCCTTTCCAGGTAGGTTGGGCGTGCAGTAGGTGTCAAAAGTAGGGGGTCAATACAATACAATATACACAACAGAACAATTCCTTAAGACAGCATAATAAAAATTTTAGAATTACGGTTTAACAGTAGATGATATGACATAATTAGGTTTCGATATTTTTAGAGTCCTGGAGACCTCATCCATCTAGCTGCATCTCCATTTGGCCATGCCACGGCTGAAACATTGCTCCGATGAAAGGACCTCTCTTTCCCATGATTCCTGTGATCCTCCATCAGGGATGACTTTACCATAGGCAGGCAAACAACTTGGCAGGTGGGCCGTGGCACCAATGGCCACATTTGGGTACCGAGAAAAGAAACAGAATAGGTGAGGGTTAGTATTCAAATATAATTATCATGTTACTTATGTTATAGTGCTAATGACTAACAACAGAGATGCAGTATGTACAGTTAATCAGCAGCTCTAGTCAGGATATGCTAAACTGAAGTAGTGAGTCTTCAGCCGGGATTTAAAGGCTGAGACCGAGGGGGCATCTCTTATGGAAGCAGGAAGACCATTCCACAGTTTAGGGGCCCTGTAACTAAAAGCTCGACCTCCCACTGTTATTTTATTAATCCTTGGAATCCTAAGCAGACCGGCATCTTGAGATCTTAATGTGCTCAGGTTTGTAAGTCATGATAAGTTCAGACAAGTAAGCGGACCTTGGCCATTTAATGCTTTATATGTTAAAAGGAGGATTTTGAAATCTGCCCTAAATTTAACTGGGAGCCAGTGTAAAGATTTAAGAACTGGGGTTATGTGTTCATATTTTCTTGTTCTTGTAATAATTCTTGCAGCGCATTTTGGATTAACTGGAGGCTGTATAGAGAACAGTTTGAACAGCCAGTGAACACCGCATTGCAGTAGTCAATCCTACTAGAGATAAATGCATGAATTAATTTCTCACAATCCTGTTTATTTAGAAAGCGCCTTAATTTCCTAATATTTTTAAGATGGAAAAACATGTTTTGGACGACTTTGTAATATGCGCTTTAAATGACATGCTAGAGTCAAAGATAACTCCTAGATTGCGGGCTGATTCAGTAAAATTAATTGGGATTCCAACTGAGTTAAATGACGACAAAATATTGCTGTGATCAGCGTCATTCCCTCCAACAATTAACATCTCTGTTTTATCTGTATTTAAAGACAAGTAGTTCTCATTCATCCATTCCTTTAATTCACTAACACAACTAATTAAAGACAACATCGGAGAAACTTCATTTGATTTAAATGAAAGGTATAACTGGGTGTCATCTGCATACGAGTGAAAATTAACATTATGTTTCCTAATGAGAGATCCCAGTGGAAGCATGTAAAGTGAAAACAGTAAAGGTCCCAGTACTGAGCCCTGCGGACACCATATTCAACTTCTGTGTATAATGATGGAGTACTGTCAGCACATTTCTGTACATACTGGAATCGATTTGATAAATAAGAACTGAACCAAGCGAGCACGGGCCTGTAAGCCCAACATCGTTTTCTAGCCTGTGCAGTAAAATAGAATGGTCAATGGTGTCAAATGCTGCACTTAAGTCCAACAACATAATTACAGTGGAATTTCCTTCATCAGAGGATATCAGAATGTCATTTACAACCCGTGTTAGTGCCGTTTCTGTACTATGACCAGTGCGAAAGCCAGACTGGAATTTCTCAAATAAATTGTAATGCATAAGGTGTGACTGAAGCTGACTGGCGACTACTTTCTCTAGTATTTTAGAGAGAAATGGTAAATTTGAAATAGGCCTATAGTTATTTAGTATGTGTGGGTCTAGGTCTGACTTTTTAAGTAAAGGTTTAATGACTGACACTTTTAGTGCATCAGGTACTGTGCCATGCAATAATGAACTATTGATAATGTTTAGAATGGTGCTACAAGAACATCCATTGCACTTTTACTAGTTTTGTTGGCACTGGATCTAGGGAACAAGTAGTGGGCTTCATTTTAAATTAAAGTTAAGACTTCCTGCTCAGTTACAGGATTAAAATTATTAAAGTGCTGAATGCAATGTGAGCAGGGTCTGCTAAGCTAGTATTTGGTTTGTACTGTGATGCTGAGATCTGGGATCTTATATTTTTAATTTTCTCATTGAAGAAGTTCATAAAGTCTGTACTGCTAATATCTGTTGGTATTTTGCACTGTTGATCTGAATTCCCATTTGTTAATTTAGCCACTGCTCTAAAAAGTACCCTAGGATTTTTATTATTGCTATCTATTAATGTAGAATAGTATTCTGAGCGAGCTTTAAAGAGGGCCTTTTTATATTTATTAACACTCTCTGTCCATGCAATTTGAAAGACATGTAGCTTTGTTGTTCTCCATCTGCGCTCCAGTTTTCGACACTCTAATTTAAGAGCTCGAGTGTTTTCATTAAACCAGGGAGAGTTTCTATGTGCTTTGATCACTTTTGTTTTAGGGGAGCCACTGTGTCCAGAGCATCTCTCAAGGTCACATTATAATGTGATGTTAGCTGATCTAAATTGTTTTCCACGTTTACATTTGATGTTAACTGATCTAAATGGTTTTCCACAATTACACTCGACTTACTCAAGGTATCTATAAATTTTGAAGCAGAATTACAATCTAGATGTCGCACTGTCTTTGTTTTAATCTGCGAGTGCGCTGGCATGGGCAGAACTAAATCAAACGTAATTAAGAAGTGATCGGAAATAACTACATTTAATGGAGTAATATTTAAATTTTGAATTTCAACTTTGTAAGTTATAATTAAATCTAATGTATGGTTATGATTATGAGTTGGACCTTTGACAATCTGACAAAATCCTACTGAATTTAACAAATAAGTAAAACATTTGCTAAAAGTGTCAGTTTCCACATCAATGTGTACATTAAAATCCCCCATCAGAACTACGTGATCATAATTTATTGCCAAATCAGACAGAAGGTTGCTAAATTCAGTCATGAACAATGAATATGGCCCTGGTGGTCTGTAGACTAGCACTATAATTGTGTTGGAATCTGTTTTCATATTTAAAATGAATGCCTCAAAGGATGTAAAGTTGCCTAAATTTTTAGGAGTGATTTGCATTTTGTTACAATGAATTATTCCAAGGCCTCCTCCTCGACCAGAATCTCTAGACTTATGAAGGAACGAGTATCCATCTGGTGACGCCTCAGCTAGGGAACAGTGTCACATTTACTAAGCCAGGTTTCAGTAAGAAGACACAGATCAGATTTTGTACTTAATATTATATCATTTACCAAAACAGCTTTAGTGCCAAGAGAGCGAATGTTCAATAAACAGCATTTAAAACTGCATGGTTCTTTCTGAACTGCTGATATATTTTTTGTTTTAATTTGAATTAAATTTCTATTACAGATGCCCCTGGTGGAGTGTCTAGTTTTATCCCTTGGTCTAATTATACACCTTATTTTTTGGTTATCAATTAATTTATGGTTTGTTTCAAGACTAAATTTACTGGATGCCCCACAACAGGGATTATGGGTAACAGCTTCAGGAAAATAACAGGTGGGATAAAGAACAGCCTGTGATTTAAGATCACATGACTGCGGCCTGGATGGTGCTCTAATCAGTCAACCAGGCAGTTTTGCTGCCATATTTTGGGATAATACATAAGATCCCCTCCAGTTAGGATGAAGACCATCTCTCCATGTAGGAATAAGTAGTAGTATAAAAATAAAAATTCATAGTAATGTAAATTCTAACCCAAATTTAATGCAAAAGTAAAAATAGTAATACATTAAAACTAGCTTGCCTTAATGCTAGAAGTATCAAAAATAAAACAAGTGAGATGGAAGGAGCATAATTATGATATAATAGCCATAATGGAAACCTGGCTAAATAGCAAAGATGGGGATTACATCACATAGAGGGATACATATTTTTTAGGAAGGATAGACAGAATAGAAAAGGAGATGGGGTTGCCTGTTTATGTCAAACAGAATTTAAATTCAAGTCCTCTTCAGTTGGGCAGTGAGCCCCCTTTTAGTGAGGACATGTGGCTTTCGCAAGGAAAGCATTAGAGAAAGAGGTCTTTTTTTTAGGAGTGTGTTATAGACCACCCAATGCAGACAACCCTAACCCTAACCATGATTTCAATGTGCATCTTTTTGGTAATATTAAAAAGGCAAAAGTACAGGGGGATATTATAGTCATGGGGTGATTCAACTACCTGAATATTAACTGGGATAACCTTGCAAATACAAGAGTAGGAGTTTTTAGATGTAATCAGTTTTATAACACAATATGTTAAAGCGGGGTGAAACCAGTTTGGATTTTGTAATAATCAGGGTAGATTATGAGGGTGCTGAAGTGATTGAACCACTAGGGTCAGGTGACCATTATATAATACAGTTCTCAGTGTTTTAGAAGAGTGTGGATGCAAAGACTAAAACTGTTAAGTTTAACTTTGGTAGGGCAAATTTTGAGCAGATATGACAAACTCCAAGGAGGATAGACTGGGTTAAGCTTTTTAGAGTGGAGACAGTTGAGGATCAGAGAAACAGGTTTAAAAAAGTTTTACAGGTTATACAGGACAGGTACATACTGTACCTAAATTTGGAATTAATAGGAAACTCCGCAATGGGTTAATAGAGTTTTGAAAAAGCTGCAAAGGAAAAAACAGCTGTAAGGTGTATAAGACTAATAACTCCAATGTGAATCAAAGAGCGTACGAGAACATGAGAGAAACCATTAAGTAAGATATTAGGAAGGCTAAAACGCAGTTAGAGAGGAATATTGCAGATAAAGCAAAAGATGAACCAAAGAGATTATTTCAGTATTTTAGTAATAAAACAGCAGTCAAGCAGGAGGTCAAGTGCATCAGAAATAATAAAGGGGAATTGCAAGATACAGACAGTGAAACAGCAGATGCTCTTTTTATGATGTCTTCAAATTTGAGGTTGTGGATAACCTACCACTGGTAAAAGAGTGGTACTAAGGAGGGACTGAGTGATTTCTAAAATGTAGCGGGAGAAGTGCTGCTCAGATAAAATAGGATAAAATCAAACAAATCTCCAGGACCAGATAATATTTACCCTTGAGTTCTTAAGGAGGTTAGCAAGTACATATATAAACCCTTGACACAGATTTTTAGGAAGTTATCACGCACTGGGGAAATTATGAAGGACTGGAAAATGGAACATATTATCCCATTATATAAAAAGGGTGACTGGGCAGATCCAAGCAACTACAGTATAAGGCAATAATCTCACATGTATCACAGGAAAATTAATGGAAGGAATTATTAAGGATAAGATTGAGCGATACCTGACAAGTACAGGAGTTTTAATGAACAGTCAGCAAGGGTTTAGAAGAGGGAGGTCATGTTTTACTAACACACCGGAATTCTATGAAGAAGCAACAAAAGGATACGATCAAAGTAGTGCAAATGATACTGATTATCTTGACTTTCAAATAGCATTTGATAAGGTGCCACATGAGAGGCTGTGCTGAGTTCAGGGTGTTGTTTGTAGATGGGTGCAAAACTGAATCGAACACAGGAAGACAGTGGGTGATAGTGCAAGGAACCTTATCAGAATTGATAGATGTTAAGAGTGGTGTCCAGACTAGGGGGCTCTGCCCTCTGCTCGCTTTGCTTGCCCACCCCCGGGTTTGGTTTACCGGATATACAATTTAAAAAGATTGTTAGTTTCATGTGAATTGCTACATATGCATTATTTTCACTTTTATTTTAAAATTTTTGTGAAAATAATACTTTATTTCCAGCCCCGGGCATGGTTACATCTCTTTCTCGCAGGACGTATAACGGCGCTCGCGTTGTGAAGGGGGTGCGGCTGAACGCACGTTAAGGAGATGCCGTCAGCTCATCTGCTGTCTTTCTGCTGCTGGCGAGCTGCCTGTTCTGCTTGTCTCGCTGCCCGATCATTTCAAAGCCTGTACAGCAACTATCCTCATGTTGTGAAGGAGGGGGGGGTGGGGTGGGGTGCAAGGGTTAGTTTGGCTGAATGCACGCTAAGGAGAAGCATTCTGATAATCTGCAGGCTTTTTGCTGCTGGCAAGCTGAGTGTTTTGCTTGTCTCTTGTCGTTGTTTTAAGAGCTGGGAGCACATGAAGCATGTCTGCCAGCAGCAATCCAACAACTGCTAGGTTAGATGTCCGTGGACTTGTTTTGAATGATGTCTCACTGCCTTGTCTCACGTGACGTTGTTGTCCTTTATTTTCAGCCCCGGGTGTAGTTAAATCTCTTTCTCAGGATGTATAACGCTGCTTGTGTTGTTTGGGCAGCTGAACGCATGCTAAGGAGGTGCCGTTGTGCTGCTATCAGTCTACCGTGATGTACTCCGCCCTCCCTCAATCGGACCTAACAGTCACTTAAAACAAAAAAAGCTTCAACCTGCCTGGGACTCTACAATACTTTTGAATTTTACTGCTTTCATATTCTTTACCTTTCTCTGCATGTGTATCACGCCATCGTTTGTTTGAGCCTTTCGAATTCCACTGCTTTCATAATCTCATATCTGCCTTTTTTCTCTCCAACGCTTTTGGTTCTCTTTTCTCCGTGCTGCTCTTTCTTCTTTGCTTAGTCGTTGACGTTTCATCTAGAACACATTGTCCTTATATGCTTTAAATGTGCTGAGAGCACAGGATCTGTGTGTGCTACGTGCCTTTACATGACTGAGTGTTATTTGATATTGTTTGTGTCTCACAGGTCTTTTAAGTGTCTTCCAAGAAATTCCAAGAAGATCATGTATCGTCGACCTGCTTTTTCTTTCTAGGATTTTTTTTTATAATAGAGAGATTTGGATAGGAATATAAGTATAATAAGATGGTTAAATTTTCCAAGCTAGATGGACTGGCAGATAATCTGGAATCCATCTGGGATTTGTTACAGAGGCACCTGGACAGCATACAGGCTTAGGCAGATTTGTGGCACATGTCATTTAATATAAGTAAATGTAAAGTATTACATGTAAGAAATAAAAATGTTAGGTTTGAATGGGGAGGTCTGAAAATCAAAAGTACATCTTATTAGAAGGACTTAGTGTTGAGTCCACTAGGACTTCTATCAGCTGCCAGACAGCATTCATAAATCATTAATTAGGCTAACAGAATGTTAGGTTATATAGCACCCTTATGTGTGGATTACAAGTCCAAGGGCATTCATTATTCTGAAGCTTTATAACACACTTGTGAGGCCTCTTCTGGAGTACTGGGTGCAGTTTTGGTCTCCAGGCTACAAAAAGGACACAGCAGCCTTGGAAATAGTCCAGAATCAACTAGGCTGATTCAAGGCCTACAAGGGATGTGTGATGAGGAAAGATTAAAAGAGCTGAGCCTTTATAGTTTAAGCAAAAGGAGATTAAGAGGAGACCTGATTGAAGTGTTTAAAATTATGAAGGGAATTAGTCCAGTGGATCAAGACTGTGACTTTAAAATGAATTTGTCAAGAACATGGGGACACAGTTGGAAACTTGTTAAGGGTAAATTTCCCAAAAACATTAGGACATTTTTCTTTACACAGATAACCATAGACGCATGGAGTAAGTGACCGAGTAGTGTGGTATACATTACTGCTTTAGGAAATTTCAAAGCTCAGCTTGATGTTATTTTAGAAGAATTAAGTGGAGAGGACTGGTGAGCTTTGTTGGGCTGAATGGCCTGCTCTCATCAAGATTGTTCTAATGATTCAGCACCAGAGTTGAACTAGCATACTTTTAGATTCAAACCCAGTGCCTTTGACATTACGATAATCTGCCGCCAAGGAAAAACTGTCTTAGTAGTAAGGTTTTGTAATCAGGAAAAATAAATACTCATACAAAGTTACCATATGTCTTATTTGAAATCACATTTCTAAACTTAGATTTCTTATCTTGCAAAATGATGAGCACCAACAGTTAAAATTATGGAGAAGTCTTATTTTCTGTCAGAGATTGTTAATACAAACACAGCTAGACTCTGATTTTGAGTGCACCTCAAGCTGTGCTAACTGAAGCAAAAGGAAGTAAATAAAATTTGAGCTGTTAACCAGCAAAAGAAAAATCAAAGTTAAGCACTATTGACGCTCAGTTGCCCAGATGTAGAACACAGTAGTTGTATACAGTACTGCACAATCATTTTCTTTCAAACCTATATTACAAAATATTTTTGGCTATAGATTGTACGAAGAAGAAAAAAAAAAGAATATGTCCTCTTAGGGTTGTGTTTTCTAATGTGTTCAGATTTACTTAACCTTGACTTTGTCCTTTCCAAGTCCTAATAGTACTGTACATAAAAAATGCTGAACACATTTTACTTTAAATACCAACATTCAGTACTCTTGCATAAAAATGTGTGTAATTAAAATCAGGTGCAGCAAAACATGTGGAATGACAGATCTGCAGGAGGACATTCCACGTGTTTAGTCAAAATTTAAGCTGAGAAACTGTAGGATGATTATCAGCATATCCAGTAGCTGTCATTCTGCCCAGAATTTAGCCATATGTGTCAGTTTCAACAGCTGGTTGAATATTGTAAGATGACAGGGAGACCACGATAAAAGAGTTTTTGTACCACCCTGGTGACCCAGTATAATTGAAACACAAAAGAAACACGCAATAATTGCACTCAAAATGCAAGTTCCCAATTGAACTATCTGAAGATGGCAGATCTTCCAGTCTCAAGTCCTTCAGGCAGTGACGTCAGAAGTTTTACAGCTGTCAATACTCTAGTGTGCCTCAGGAGGAAGGGAAAAGGCATTAAAATACAGCGCCAACCCCAGGAGCGGAAGGGCATTATAATCACCAGGGGCCTCATGTATAAACGGTGCGTACGCACAGAAATGTTGTGTAAGAACTTTTCCACGTTCAAATCGTGATGTATAAAACCTACAGTTGGCGTAAAGCCATGCACTTTTCCACGGTACCTCATACCTTGTCGTACGCATGTTCTCTGCTCAGTTTTGCAGACTGGCGGCACCCAGCTTCAAAGCAGTGCTACTGTTCCTGTGTGGTTATCCTTTATTTTCCTGACGCGACTTTATAAATACACTGAAACTAACCGCATATTGTTTATTAGTGTAATAAATCTGATTGTAATTAACTTGTAACAATATAATGGTCTAGGGAATAGCCATAGTATTCCAAATACCATAACTGCTTCAACGTTGTTACTCTCACTGCACCTTCTTCTTCTTTCAGCTGCTCCCGTTAGGAGTTGCCACAGTGGATCATTTTTTTCCATATTACTCTCACTGCACCACTCAGAGTATTTATATCACTGTATCTGAGTGTGAATCACAGCAGCAGCTGATCGGAAAGAGAATTATCAGTATGCAGCTTCAAGCACACGCTACCTCAGCCACGGCAAAACGTTTCAAAGCCTTTCCTGTACGTACCTCGCGGTTCAGAAACAGTTTCATCCCAAGAACTTTAAACGCACTTAATCAATTGCTCCTTGTAGAACTATTTGTACTTATAAGTACAATCACCCCACTGTAAACTTGCACTACAGTTATAATATCGCACAACCTGAGCCACTTTATAAAGCACGTATTTACATATGATGACAATAGCATTTTTAAGATGAAATGCAGCAAAATGTTTATTATATTATACAGATAAAACTTTAACTTCATTTAAATAATCTATATTCTTCACTGGGACTGGCGTGAAGGATAGAATAATTAAACATGTACTACGAAGATATTTCAATGTTCCTTAAATGTTTTGAAGAATCAACGCTCTAAGCTTACAGATGGCTTATCGTCTATTACAGAGCTGATTGTGTGGCAATCGGTTACTTGGAGAAAGAAAAGCAAGGACTGCAGGGGCAGCTACGCCAATATATATTGAATATAAAATAGAAAGAGAAAATAACAACACAGCTAAAAACACAGTGACAAATTTCGGCAAAAGTTAAACGCTTGTGTCATGAGCACGAGGCGGCTATGCAGTGTCCGCAACGGATGTGGCCATCCGGCGTGCATAAGATACCATACTGACATTGGCCGGCGAAGGAGCCACCAATTCTTCCTCTGCCCAGTGCCACCACAAGCCTAGAGCTGCCCCCAAGTACTGCTGCAATAAATTATTTCATCGAAGGTCGCACACAATCACTGTGCCGTGAAACCCATGTATAATAATGTGCTTTAACTCCTATCATCATGAAAACGACATTAAGTATACATCTCAGTATTGTAATTATTCAGAGAGCTGTAATATCACAAATGTAATGGATTCTGTGTCCTGTCAGAGGAAGAGTAAGCCAGTTTAAGAAGCACGTAGTGATTCACACACATAGAGCACATAGAAGATCAAATACAAAACAAAGCATTTAATGTGCTACTTTAATTACGATGTGATTTGAGAAACTGGTTAATTAAACGATTTTAAGATGAAGTTTATGATGTTCTACTTTAATGACAAAATAAACTACGTGATTAAAGTGGAAATGTCAAGATTGAAGTTGACATTTCGTGCTCTTTCCCCACTGTGTGCCTTTTTTTCTCTGTACCCTAATAAGCTTTCATATGACACTCAGACAGTGGGCTACAACTCGGCTTTTCATGGCGACTTTGATATGTGACTTCTTTTTTATTTCTGGCACTGTGCGACTTTGTGAACGTGAGCTTTCAAGTTTCTCCAACACGCTATGTCACTCGATCAACTTCCTTTTTGTTGATTATACCACGGTTTAATTAAACAAATAGTATGTTTTTCATTTGCCTCCACTTGGTATTTGCTGAAATTCTTATATTTGCCCCCGTGCTTTCCCATTGTCTTTTCACAGAAGGCTGAGCTTAAGGGCGATTTATATTCATTTGCATTTTCAAAGAGACATAATTCTGGGAGGAGTTGGGGCGTTACATAAAGTGCGTGCACGAGCGTTAGTTTTCACGCTGATCGGGATTTATGTAGCGGAAGAACGTGGAAGTTGGAGTACGCACAGATTCCTGCATTTCGGCATCTGTGCTTACGTCATGTTATAGTGCGAGTTCTACGCACAGCATTATACATGAGGCCCCAGGGCCTTTAAGCTGTCCCTAATGAGCGTGCACACAAGCAGGTGACAACACATTTGGTGCTGCTTGTAGGCATTTGTGTTATTCATGACTTTTCTATGTTAATTTGATTGGCTATACACTGAAAAAAAAAAAATGTGATGATTCACACTTAATATTTTCAATCTGAACCAATATAATTCTTTTTAGCTTATTGATCCCACAATTTTTAAGTTGAGGCAAATCATTTAGAGTGATTGGGTGCAATTCACTTGTTTTTTTACTGAAGTAAATCTATTTTTTAAGTTGTTCTTCTTTTTGGGCAGTTGGAAAGCCATCAAACTGGAAAGTTCGACCAAAAGAATATACAAACGGCCCCTCAAACACAGCACATGAACAACCTAAAATATTAAGTTAAATGAAATAGGATTTTTATGTTTATTCCCTCCACCATAACTTAATTTGGTACAAACAATTTTTTTTACTTTGATTGAGATCTGAAACCAAATATTTCAAGCTGCAACACTAAATGACTAATCTTAAGTTGCTTGAAAGAGTAAATTTACATTGAATGAACAACATCAATGTTAGACTTTTTTCAGTGTAAAGCTCCCATTGATTTCTTGCCTCCAGGTTTGCAGCAATTGTCACGTTACATTGTGGGTGTTGGGTCAACCATGTGCTAAATATACGTCATGTTACATTAGCCATGAAGACACATTTAAAATCATCAGCTTGTCTAATCTTTGGTAGGGGGCTGAATGACTTAGTTATGACATATTTTCCCTTACAATGCATTCATTTTTTTTCACATTGTTTTATTGAGCAGGTTTCCCTTTGTGCTGTCCCAGTTTAATTTGTTTGTTCCTTGCTTTTCTGTTAATTCTCTGCCTTTGTGTGCTGAAGGGGTCCTTTTTTCTGCTCACTTGAAGCTAGTTGTTTAAGCAGGCACTCACACTGACAGCACAGATTGAGGTGAACAAAGCAAGCTTTGGAAGGCTTTACAAAAAAGGCATTCAGTCTTTGCTGATTTTTTAATATTTTATCAGCATCTCTTGTTCTGAACTGAGAGTCCCAAAGCACAAGAGTTCCAAAAACGCTCACTTTGGCATGTGGGGAAGATATTGCTGTCAAAACCTCATTTTTCTTCAGAAAAATGTTCCATTACACTGTGAAGCTCCAAAGAACACAAAACACATAAAGGAGCTGCCAGCTGGATAGTCCATGATGAACCAAATCCCAGTACAAATATTCTAAGCAAGGTCAGAAATTCTAGAAAATACAATAACACAACCACAATAACTGACTCATTCCATAGCAGATTCAAATGAACCACCAGGAACTGTGGGAGATCCTCCAGTTTTATAGGCAGTTCCTGGTGGTGATTGGCAGGTGGCCTTGCCTCTTGAGGGACCTCTTACAAAACAAATGGAATATAACACAGGCAAAGACAACAGAGCAGATAATTAACAAACGTAACATTGATATAAATAAATGGTTCAACCAAGAACAAAAAGGGCATAAATCATGGATTTGAACCCTGGGCAGTAAAAGAACCCTGGCTGAAATATCACAGTTTTATGATTAAAAAATATGTTGTCTTCCAAATTAATCTTCAAGTTGCAATTTGTTATTCTTTCCATTTTTCTTTCATTATTCATTCTGGCAATTTTCTGTCTTTTATGGGATTTTCATATTCAGGGATTGTGATTTTGAATATAAAGTTGAGGTTTGATGCATTTTTGAGGAACATGTTATTATTTTATGGATGCTTGTGCAATGCTATTTTATTTTTCTGTGGGCACTGCCGTTTTGTGAATCTCATCATCATACTGTGAGTATGAATACCTAATATGAATAGCCAGATGGGTAAAGCATATTTGTTCATAACATATTTTCTTTATTTTGAAGGCAATATAAAGATCTTGAACGCACTCCTGATGACTTCTACCTGCTCCTTTTCCTTAACGTTTCGCAATTTACATGCAGTATGTCATCACCTCTGGTGGTTCAAAATGAGACAAGTCCACTCCCTTCCACTAAACCAGCCCAATTCCATTTTAAATCTATTGTGTGAATTTTTTTCTCTCACCTAAAATATTGTATACCAATCCTGTATCTGAAATATTTATAAGACCGCCGTCCCACACTATTCGTCAAATGATATGCAGCTGTACTATTAATTTCAAAATTTGAAAGGTAACAGGCTGCAGGTGCCAGTGCCAACACCCCTGCCCAAGTGATAGCACATGTGTCTCTGCTTGAACTGGTCACCATTGGGCCACTCTTTGCACTTTTGAGGTTGTCATAGTTGCCTTTTGTACTTTTCCACCCACAGTGTAACTCTTGACTGCCATCAGTTTTTACAAGTATAAAGACATAAAAAATATTTATCAACTTCTATGCTGGATATCACTCTACCACAAGGAAGTTATTTCAATGCTTTTCTCCTTTCATAGCACAATATTGATAATGATTTTATGATGATATTAGTCATTTTGTATTAATACTTATCCCATTTTCTAATTACTGGGTGTTTTTAGAAGTGTTATGTTGTTAGTGAATGAATGTTAGTCACAAACCCTCAATCAAACCCATTTTTACATTGTTCCTGTTCAAATGAAGGCAGGCACATCTTCACCTAATGACTACAGACCAGTGGCATTTTGGTCTCACATCATGAAGAGCTTTGAGAGAGACTGGTCCTGGATTATATAAGTCTTCTTGTGGTGGACCACCTGGAGCCACTGCAATTTACCTATCAGACAAAAAATGGAGTGGAGGATGCAGTTATCTGTCTGCTCCACAAGACTTAGTATTACCTGGACAAAACTGGCTGCACTGTGAGGATGTTGTGTGTTCAATTTCTCCAGCACCTTCAATACCATCCAGCAATCCCTGTTTAAGGGGTATTAAACTCAGAAATATGCAGGTGTGGATGAGCCGATGGTGTCCTAGATGATGGACTATCTGTCAGGCAAACCACAGTTTGTGAGACTCAAGGACTGTATGAGCAACACTGGAGCACCACAAGGAACAGGCCTGTCTGCTTTACTCTTCACTCTGTTCACTTCAGACTATAGATATAACAGCAGGTCTTTTCACTTGTGGAAATTGTCAGATGATTTTACACTTATGGGGTGAATAGATAAGGAGAATGAGAAAGAGGAGAGGAGTAGGCTGGAGAATTTTTGCTTCTTTGTGCAAAGAGAATTGCCTGCATCTTAATATTAGCAAAACCAAGGTACTGATTATTGACTTTTGCAACACCAAAGAGCCTCTATGTCCAGTCATTGTTCAAGCAGTTGATGTGAAGGTGTTCCACTTCTTCAAGTACTTGGGGATCAACATCAATGACAGGTTGGGCTGGTCTCAGGACACAGATGAAGTAAAAACAAAATAGCAGAGCAGGCTCTTTTTTCATTGAATGTGGTGTTCCATTAATGTTTAAAGTGATATCCTTTATATCTGCTACAACTTTGTGATGACCAATGCGATTTTCTACATTGTGGTGTGCTGGGCAGGTCCCATCACTTCAAGAAAGGCCCACCAAATCAACAAGCTAATTAAAAAGAAAAACTCAATTATAGGACATACTCTGGACCCCCTGAAGGCAGTAGAAAAGGAATGAAGACAAAACCGAGTGCCATTATGAACAATGCTGCACATCCACTCACTGAGAAACCAACACTGAGGACTTTCAGCCAACAAATTTTTCAGCATAAGTGTGCCAAGACACGCAATGGGGGCTCCTTTATCCCAACAGCAATATGCCTGCATAAGGCCTCACTGAGACTGTGACTGCAAAGCCAGAAGTTTTCTTTCTTTATAATTTTCCTGCTTTATAGTCATTCTGGTGTGTGTTCAGATCATATTGTATCTATCTATCTATTATATATTGCCTTTCACATCTATCTATCTATGTATTTATTTAAAGGGCTTCTGTAAAAAGACAAATTTCTCCCTGGAGACAAATAAAGTTCTGTCTATCACTTAAATCTCATTCTGCGGTGTATGAACGCTACTGAGCCACCACAAGCCTATTTAGGTGATGTTTTTAACTACGTGACATTGTAAAATGCTGTAAAAAATAAAAGCACATATTTAATTTAGTCTAAATACACATTTAAACTGCATACTGCTATCGCTGTTATTTTGAAATAAGACTCATTGTAACAAAATATTTATTGAACAAAAATGTGATTATTGACTCTTAAAGTAAATAGAAGTAAATAAAAAGTGTGAAATGCTCCAACGTTCATATCAGTTAAGGCTACAGAATGCATCTGAATGCTCTAGCATGCCTACATTTTCTAACTTGTTTATCTTTAATAACTTTGCAAACATTTCTAAAATCCTGTTTCCGCTTTGCCATTCTGGGGTATTGTGTGTTGCTTGTTAGGGAGAAAAAAACACATTTAAATGATTTTATCACAAGGCTGCAAAAGTGAAAGGGTCTGAAGACTTTCTGAATCCACTGTGGATGGATGGCAAAGCAACTCAGTTGACACCGATACCAGCCCTACACATCAGCTTGAAGAAAAAAAAAAGAATTACTAAAACGGCCATATTGTTCTATGACTTGGCATTATAAAGATAGCTGAATAACAAACCTAATTTGTGAGAATAGATTCAATTCCCATGTCCTCCTCAAAATGTAATTACTTCACCGTATTTAAAATTAATACAGTTTTTACAATAATCTTTAAAGCACTGTTTTTATAATATAAAATAGTATATTACCCTTATAAATAATCTCTTGTGCATTTTCTGTAATACTTGAACATGGCCAGCAGTGTCTTATTAAACACAGTAGATCATCTTCAGTGGCTCTGAGCCTCTAACACTGGAGATCACATTTAGCCTTTTCTAAACTCTTATCTTGCACCTTCATATTTTCCCAGCCAAAGTGTAATAATCTGAATAAATTGAATCAAGGTAATGCTTATTACATAGTGCCAAACTTCCTATCTAAAAGTCATTGCTTAACGGTAAATAACTTTAAAATAATAATTTAATTCACAAATAATGTGTTTTCCAAGATTTATGAAAGGCTGGAAAATAATGTTATCTGGTTTTCAATATGGCCTCTGGGACTGTCTGCATAGTGTGTGCTCTTTTCATTACGATAACAAGAGAACAATTGGGACTCTGTAGACAATTAAAATTGAAAACAATAAGTTATTTTCTTTGTGCCTCCCTGTGTTACTTTGTTTACTTGGAACTACATTCGACAAAGAATTTTGCCATATATCTATAAATGTTACAAACAGAATAGTTACATAGGTTAGATAGAACCATTTTTGTCCTGGGGGAAATTTGGCTTTTTTTGAAGATCTTTAAATAAATAAAGATAGATAGATAAATAAATACACACACACACTATGGTCTGAGCTAACACCAGAATAACTAAAAAGGAAAAGAAATTAAGAATAATGGAAAACCTCTAAATGTGCAGTCCCAGTCACATTGAGGGATTATGCAGGCATATTGCTGGTGGTATAACAACAACCATTTATTTGTTGTACAGTCCAGAATCACACAAGGAATGCCTCGATGGGCATCAACCAGTCTTGTTTCTTGACAGGCTCCCAGCCTCGACTCCCTAAGAAGACAAGAAAACAACATAAAAAAACACCTTGTAGGGAAAACAATTGGAAGAAAACTTGATAAAGGCAATTCAGATAGAGGACCCCTTCCTGGTAAACTGAGCAGTCAATGGGAGTTAAAAAATGGAGTGAATACAACACACAAAACAGAACACAGGTAATCCTCTTCACAGAGCTTGATGGCCAATCTATCATGGCCATCTCAGAAATATAATAGTACAAAGTGTTGTTGAAATATATCAACAACAAAGTAGAAACTTCTTCTTCTTCTTCTTTTGGCTTCTCCTGTTAGGGGTCGCCACAGCGAATCATCTACTTCCATATCTTTCTATCCTCTGTATCTTGCTCTGTCACATCCATCACCTGCATGTTCTCTCTGACCACATCCATAAACCTTCTCTTAGGCCTTCCTCTTTTTCTGTTGCCTGGCAGCTCTACTCTTAGCATCCTTCTCCCAATATACTGTACTCAGCATCTCTCTTCTGCAAATGTCTAAACCAGCGCAATCTCGCCTCTTTGACTTTGTCTCCCAACCATTCAATTTGAGCTGACCCTCTAATGTTCTCATTTCTAAAACTGTCCATCCTCATCACACCCAATGCAAATCTTAGCATCTTTAACTCTGAAACTTCCAGCTCTGTCTCCTGCTTTCTGGTCAGTGCCACCGTCTCCAACCCATATAACAAATCTGGTTTTAATACCATCCTGTAGACCTTCCCTGATATCCGTTTGTCACAAATCACTCCTGAGACTCTTCTCCACCCATTCCACCCTGCCTGCACTCTCGTCTTCACTTCTCTTCCACAATCCCCATTACTCTGTACTGTGGATCCCAAGTATTTAAACTCATCCACCTTCGCCAACTCTACTCCTTGCAACAACAAATTAGAAAGTAATGAATAAAAATTAACAAACTACAATATCTGTCCATCAGTTTATTTGTAGATACACGGCCACATTATAAATAAAGAAGACAAACCAGCCACAGTAAGAGTCCTGGAGACTTCGACCTACAAGTTGCCTCCCCACCATTGGCCATTCTACTGCTCAGTCAGTGCTCTGCTGGCCAATGAGATGAAAGGACCCTTTCACCTGATGACTCCAGCAGTCCTTCTTCTGAGGTGACTTTTCCATAGGCAGGCCACCCACTTGGTAGTACAGGCAGTGGCACCAAGTGCTACATGAGGATACCAAAAAGAGAAACAGAACAGAGACGAGTTAGTAGCAGTTAGTTTAACTATCATATTACTTACATCTCTGTACTACTAACAAAAGAGTTGCAGTATGTACAGCTAATCGGCAGCTCTAGTCAGGGTATGCTTTATTGAACCTGTGAGTCTTCAGCCTGATTTAAAGTTGACACTGAAGGTACATCTCTTATAGTAGCAGGCAGACCATTCCACACTTTTAGGGGCTCGACCTCTCACTGTTATTTTATTAATCCTTGCAATCATAAACAGGCCAGCATCTTGAGTTCTTAATGTGTGTTCCGACTCGTAAGTAATGTATAAAGGAGCTCCAGTACTGAAAGTATTGTATTAAATTTGTCTTGAGGCAATAAAGGAGTGTTATGAATGAACAGAAAAAGAAATCAGAAAAGGGGGCAAATACTGTTTCACAGAACTGTACGCGCAGATTTCTTTTTTAATTTAAAACTCACCACACATTCTTATTAACAGCACAATAAGGAGTCTCTGCGGTTTTGTCACTTGTGTGCCCACCGGTGTGTGTATTTCCAAGGGAGATGCAACAGCTCAAATTATAACTCCTGGGATTTGCAGTACACAGAACTTGCTTGTGGCAAAACCAAAGTGACATAAACATGTTGATATAAACAGAGAAGTCATTCAATCTGTAAACATTATTGTTAGGTTTGATACTCAAGATATGTATTCTTTCAGTCATACTATCAAAATAATTTAAAAATATGAAATGATATAATAATATGTTGCCCAGCGGTGGGCTGGCGCCCTGCCTGGGGTTTGTTTCCTGCCTTGCACCCTGTGTTAGCTGGGATTGGCTCCAGCAGACCCCCGTGACCCTGTAGTTAGGATGTAGCAGGTTTGATAATGGATGGATGAATAATAATATGTTTTCATAACATTTATTATAATAACAGAGAAGGGTATATGTAAACCTACCATAATGCACAAAACAATAATTCATAATAATATAATTTAGAGTGTCAAAATGGCTCTGTGGCTGGTGCTGCTTCCTCATAGGTCCAGCATCGTGGGTTTCAGTTCAGTGCTCGTACTTATTCTCTGAGTGGGTTTTCCTCTGGGTATTCTGGTTTTAATCTCACATCCCTGAAGACGTGCAGGGCAGGATAAATTGGCATCGTGCGAGTGTGTCAAGAGCATTTTATTAATTTGTTTATGGCTTCTGTTTTTGGTGTTGTGCACTGCCACAGAGAAGATCTGCTTCTGTATTCTTGGTTTTAATGTCTTTCTTAAATTTCAAGAGTTCTCTATATGTTTGTTCTATTATGTTTATGTAATGTGTATAATTTTTCATTATTGTGCAGTTATGTTTCTATCTGTTGTCATGTATTCTCTCAGGTCCATTGTGCGTTCTGGGTGGTCCTCCCAAAGAAGCAGGGCCACCTGTCTGTCTTCATATTTGAAAGCCTTATTTAATCAAATCTGGCCATTTATTGTAAAAACTGGTCAAATTTTGTAAGCTGGCTCATTAATGACCTAAAACGTACCTATAAACAAGCAAATTATAAACAGTAAATAAATGACATGAGCTTATAGTTAGGTTATGACCTGTAGGGAGCGTTGCAGGACCCTAAACCCCAAACACAATCTTGCCAGGTTCAGATAAAGATTTTATTATTCAGAAATACCTCTCACAGGCTTCTCCAAATGTTGAACAAGAACAATTACAAACAAAATTCTTCTTCCTTCTCTCTGTCTCTTCCAATTCCTCCTCAGTGAGCTTTGTCCTCTTCCACCCAACTCTACCTCTCTGAGTGAGGAGGAGTGGGTTCCTTTATTCCCGACTCAGGAGTACTTCTTGTGCTACCACATTGTATTCGGGCAGCACTTCCAGATCTGGTGGAATTTCCCTAAAATTAGGAAACCTCCTCCCTACAGCTCCCCCTTGTGGCTCCCATGAGATCCAACCTGCCTGCCCATTAGAACTCCAATTATCTTGCAGCCCTTCCTGTGTGCATAGGGGAGACCCATTAGAGAGCTGCTGCCACCTGTCGTACTATGGGGGTGGGGGGCCAGGAGGCGATATTCTTCCACCCTTCCATCACCAAGGCATCCAGGCCTGGTAAGGACCTATCCATCCCATTTGGGATACCAGCCAATCCATGTTTTCTATGATAATACATATATATGAAATAATGAAAAATAATATTTTTCTAATATTTAGAAAACGCAATGAACTGTTTTAGGCGTAACCATATAAAACAAGGCACTTTATACAAACAAGATGCTTTGTCAGTTATTCACATTTTGGAAGTCATTCTTCATCAAGGCACAGCATCCTGTGTCGTCCCATTAGATTTCTTTTTTGGCTTCTTGGAATTCTCCTGAAGATTTTCTATGGCTGTGGAAGCTTGAAAGGAATGCTTCATAACAACAAAGGAGCCTGGACTACTCGCCAAGCCTTTTCACCAGTTACACAAAAAGGAGTTATTTTACTCCGTACACTTTAATGATCAGAGTTTGTATTAGAAAAGCTTTTATGCAAATAATATTGCCAGTTTCAAACGCTTACACCGTGGGGTGTCTCAGTGCTCCACTGCAATCAAAGCCATCGCCGTAAAACCTTGAGGTAATTGCAGTCTGCAACAGTTGGATGTGAAATACGACAGACTTTCTAATGCAAGATAATGAGCAACGGGTTCAGGTTAACCAAGATGGGTCAACCAATGCAATGAATCAGCATCTTATTTATCTATAGTTTTTCCATTTCTGTTATGTTACAGTTTGTCAAGTGCTCATTTCATTAAATGTTATACTACATGTTTGGACTTTTGACTGATTACAAATGCTAGTCAGCCTCGACAAGTTGATTTAGTTGCTGCATGATCAATTTGATTTGGCTACAAGTGTCCGAATCATCAACAAGGAGCAGTTTTATGAGCATTGCTGCAATTTTTCATGTCAGACATCCATAATTTTTTTGTACACTCCCCTGAGGGGGAACTCATAGTGCTTTACATGTCTATGTCATATGCCAGACAGATGTGAGTTGATGTAGTTATCGCACACCGGGGGTTGCTCTTCATCATTTAAATGATTGAAGTCCCCATCTGTGCCCTTTCTTAACGTTACTGAATCTATATATTTAAAATGCTGATTACTCACCAACCGCTGGGGCCAGAACCTTCATCCTGTGTCCTAATCGAAAGCCAATAACACAATACACATTGATGAGACAAAATATGTGTCTTCCAGCAATCTGGGCAAAGTTATCAGAGTTTGTATCTTTCTTATGACAAACTGCATAGATAAACTTATTGGAAAGGTAATGTGGCAGATAGAAAAAGAAGAGCAGCGACATCTGCTAAGCATGAGGTTAATTGCAGAGGCTGATTAAAAGATGGGAAGAAGAAAAAAGACAGCTCGACATCCACTGCGCATTAAGCAGATGTGGCACAGCAACCTGCTGGTACTCACAAACTCCTAGAGCTAGAACCTTGATCTTGGTCTTAATGAATTAGCTTATGACGTGATATAACGCTGCTGAATCAAAATCTCGGCACAGTTGTCAGGGTTTGTACCTTTCTTATGGCAAACTGCATAGACAAACTGATTGAAAAGGTAACGTGGCAGAAAGAAAAAGAAGGGCAGCGACATCTGCTATGTATAAAGTTAATTGCAGAGGCTGATTAAATGATTGGAAGAAGAAGAAAGACAGTGATGTGGCTCAGCAGCCTGCTGGTACTCGCAAACTGCTAAGTCTAGAACCTTAATCTTGGTCTTAATTGAAGGTTTATGACGTGATACATTTGGATGAATCAAAAAATGTTGCATCCAGAAACCTCAGGAAAAATATTGGGATCTGTGTCTTTCTTAAGGCAAATTGCATAGACAAACTGATTGAAAAGGTGAAGTGGCAGATACAGTAGAAAAAGAACAACAGTGACATCTGCTAAGCAAGAGGTTAATTGCAGAGGCGGATTAAATGATAGGAAGAAGAAGAAAGGCAGCTTGGCATCCACTGTGCATTAAGCATATGTGGCATGGCAACCTGCTGGTACTCACAAACTCCTAGAGCTAGAACCTTGATCTTTGTCTTAATCAATTAGCTTATGACGTGATATGACACTGATTAATGAAAAAATGTGGCTCCCAGCAACCTTGGAAAAGTTATCAGGGTTTGTGTCTTTCTTATGACAAACTGCATAGACAAACTGATAAAAAAGGTGACACTGCAGAAAAAAAGAATGGCAGCGATATCTGCTAAAGATTAAGTTAATTGCAGAGGATGATTAAAAGATAGGAAGAAGAAGAAAGACAATGATGTGACTCGGCAACCAGCTGGTATTTGTAAATTTCTAGGACTGGAACCTTGATCTTGGTCTTAATTGAAGGCTTATAATGTGAAATGTGCAGATGAATCAAAAAAATGTGACTTCCAGCAACCTCAGGAAAATATCTTTCTTATGGCAAACTGCATAGACATACTGATTGAAAAGGTGACATGGCCAAAAAAAAAAAGAAGAGCAGCCATATCTGCTAATCATTAGGCAAATTGCAAAAGATGATTACATGCTAGGAAGAGACTGAAAAACAGCTCTGCATCAACTGCGCCTTAAGCACATGTGGCCCAGCAATCTGCTGGTACTTGCGAACTTTTAAAGATAGAACCTTGATCTTGGTCGTAATCGATTAGCTTATGATGTGATATGCGCTGATGAATGAAAAAATGTGTCTCACAGCAACCTCACGGCAAAGGAAAGTTATCAGGGTTTGTGTCTTTTTTACAGTCAGTCAGTCAGTCATTTTCCAACCCGCTATATCCTAACACAGGGTCACGAGGGTCTGCTGGAGCCAATCCCAGCCAACACAGGGCACAGGGCAGGAACAAATCCCAGGTCGGATACCAGCCCACTGCAGGTCTTTTTTACAGCAAACTGAATTGAGAAATTGATTGAGAAGGTAACGTGGCAGAAAGAAAAAGAAGAACAGTGACATCTGCTGAGCATGAGGCAAATTGCAAAAGATGATTACATGCTAGGAAGAGACTGAAAAACAGGTCTGCATCCACTGCGCCTTAAGCACATGTGGCCCAGCAATCTGCTGGTACTTGCGAACTTTTAAAGATAGAACCTTGATCTTGGTCGTAATCGATTAGCTTATGATGTGATATTAGCTGATGAATGAAAAAATGTGTCTCACAGCGACCTCACGGCAAAGGAAAGTTATCAGGGTTTGTGTCTTTTTTACAGTCAGTCAGTCAGTCATTTTCCAACCCGCTATATCCTAACACAGGGTCACGAGGGTCTGCTGGAGCCAATCCCAGCCAACACAGGGCACAGGGCAGGAACAAATCCCAGGTCGGATACCAGCCCACTGCAGGTCTTTTTTACAGAAAACTGAATTGAGAAATTGATTGAGAAGGTAACGTGGCAGAAAGAAAAAGAAGAACAGTGACATCTGCTGAGCATGAGGCAAATTAATTAATTAAGCACATGCAGCATTGCAACCTGTTGGTACTTAAAAACTACTGAGGCTAGAAAATTGATCTTGGGAAGCCCAGAGGTCCCCATATTTCCTGATATTTTCCAAATATCATACTGGATATTTATCTACTGAACACCAACCTTGTTGTATTCTTATTTACATGTACCTGTATATAGTTTCGGGTCAAAAGAACTTATTCCAACCTGGGAGCTTGCACCCCCTGCTGGATACAATGTGTACCTGTTTTCATGTGGTCTCACAATTCCCACTGCATGTCAGGACAAAACAGAAAATGTGAAGTCCAAGGAACTTTCTGTAGACTTCTGTAATAAAACTGTGGTTATTTATTGATTAGGAGATAAAACCATTTCTAAAGCTTTGAGTGTTTCCAGGACCACATTGGCCTCACGAATTGTGAAACAGAAGACGTTTGGAACCACAAGGACCTTTCCTAGAGTTGCCAGGGATGTGACCAAGAATCAAATAGTCGCTCTAACTGAGCTTAAAAGCTCCTTTGCTAAAATAGGAGAACCTGTTGGAAGGATGACCATTTGACTATCGTTCCATCAAAAAGACTTTATGGCAGGGGGACTAGACAGAAGCTAATCTTGAGTAAAAGGCTTATGACACTTAAAGGACTATGAGATCATGAGGATAAAGATCTTCTGGTCTGATGAAATTCAACTTGAATTCTTTGGGCAAAACTCCAAGCATTATGTCTGGTAAAGCTCTATCTGATATCATCTCTATGGTGAAGAATGGTGGTGGGAACATCAGATTATGGTGGTGCACCACAGTTGTAGGGACAAGAAGACTGATCTGCATTGAGAGAAACGTGAATGCAGGCATATACCAGAAAGTCCATGAAGAAAAACTGATGGAGAATGTACACAACCTCAGACTCGGGTGACAGTTCACATTTGAACATGACAATGACCTGAAGCATATAGCCAAGACAACACTGAACTGGCTTCAGGACAAGACTCTAATTGTCCCTGAGTGGCCAGGGAAAGCCCAACTTAAACCCCACAGCACATGGGTGGAGAGACCTGAAGATGGTGGCTTACAGGCACTTTCCATCCTTGAGAGGATCTGTCGGAAGAATGAAATAATGACCTGAAGCAAACAGCCAAGACAACACATCCCTCTTTGTCTCTGAGTGGCCAAGCCAAAGTCCACATTTTGAAATACCTGAAGATGGCAGTTTATAGACGCTTCCCATCCTATCTAATGGAGCTTGCGAGGATCTTCAATGGAGAATAGGATAAAATTCAGGTGTGCAAAGCTTGGAAAGACTTACCTAAGAAAAACTGAATTTCTAATTCAAGGGTGGGCAACGTCAGTCCTGGAGTTCCCTAACCCTAACCCTGCAAGATTTCTTTTCAACCCAATTTCTTAATTAGAAACCAATCCTTGAAAATCTCAGACCTTATTTAATTTTATGGCTTGTTAGTCTGCAATATTAGGTTCTTATATCGTTGATTTTTTTCCTTTCTAAGGATATCATCTAAATGATTTGAAGCCTAAAATGTATAACTTTCATTCTGTCACATTTTTCTGTTAAGTGTTTTATTAGAGCATTAGAACAATCTGGATGAGAACAGGCCATTCAGCCCAACAAAGCTCGCCGTTCCTGTCCACTTAATTCATCCAAAAAAACATCATCGAGTTTTGAAAGTCCCTAAAGTCCTACTGTCTACCACATCACTTGGTCACTAATTCTAAGTGTCTATAGCTCTTTGTATTAAAGCAATTAGTGCACGATGAGTCCACACTGGTGTAAATGGAAACAAGTTAGATGAAGAACTGCTGGCTCCTTTGTGATTTGCATCTTATTGCTAACTAGCTGTCCCTCATGGCTTCGCCCATGTAGTAGTGAAACAGGACAAACTTTAAAAATCAGTAAACAAACAGGTATTGCTAGCTAAGCTGTGTCAGATTAGTGCGAATATGTCGCTCCTGCAAGCGAACTATGATTCTTAGCGCGATCAGAGGAGTCAACTGGAATGTTCAAGCAAATTACAGGAAAAAGACTCCATCTAAATCCATTAAGTAGTTCTCTCATGAAAAGAGGACAGACAGACAGACAGACAAACAGACAGACAGATGTTAGATTTTATCTATTGTGAACCCGGCCCGGACACAGACAGGCGGACATGTTGTTTAAAACACCACCACACGTTTATTTACAATTATTTACAATGATTTGGTCACTCAGACCCAGTTCAATAAAGTGCACAAACCCCAAACACAGTCCTGGCCACACAAATGCCTTTCTTCGGGCCGCCTCCACACTCTCTTCTGCCTCATCCTTCTTCCACCCGACTCTAGCCCTGAATGAAGGGAGACGGCCCCTTATATACTCTCCCGGATGAGCTCCAGGTGATTCCCGGCATTCCCCTCTTGGCCACGCCCCAGCGTGGCGGAAGTGCCGGCTGTTCTCCCGGCAGCTCTCCGGGTGTCCCTTTAATTCTTCCCCCCAGCACTTCCTGGTGTGGCGGAAGTGCTGAGGGAACAGGTCCCCAAGGCATTGGGGTGCCTCCTGGCGGTGACCACGGGCCCCTACAGGGTAGGGCTTCCATGCCCTGAACCCATGGCCCCCAAAGCAACCAGGAAGGCGGCCCCCACGTGATCCCAGATGGGCACACGCCCACTTCCGGTCCCTCAAGGCGTCCCGGCCGGGTCGTGGCCCCTGGCATCCTATCCTATATAGAAATAAGGAGCCATTAAAAACAGTGAATGCAGTTGTTTAAGACAAACTATGCAAATATGGGTGGGGAACCTTAACAAGCGAGACCACTAAAATGAAGCATCAGAGTGTCACTTGAGCAAGAAGTGAGAATAGTTGACTTCTCATTAAGAAACTGGGTTGGAACAAAAACCTGCAGCCACTGGCTCTGCCCACCCCTGCTGTAATTACTACCAAAGGGGCTTTTACAAAGTTCTAAATTGAGGGTCTGAATACTTTATATGAATAAGCGATTTCAGATTTAGATTTTTAACAAAACCTTTCTGAAAGCATGTCTTCACTTTGTTAACAGGAGTTATTGACAGTAGATTGATAGACAAAAATGACCAATTCATCTATTTAAAATTAAATCTCCAAGCCCATAACGTGTGCAGCACATGAATAGGCCTGAATAATTTCTGAATGCCTTATATGTAATTGTTACATTTGTAGGAAAAGTGATAAATATTATTTTGGTTAAAATATGTGGCTATAAAACCATTGTGTACTGCTATTTTTACATACTGTCCTAATGTGAATGTATTGATTAAATCATCCAGACATGATTGGAACTGCTAAGGCCTAGAATGGGGAGGCAGCTTATCTGCATTTTTCAGCATAGATGGACTCTTATCAATTTCCTATTTCCTGTTCAGGTAGTTAGAACAATAAATACTGTATACATATTATAGTTGTATAGGGTTATACCTGTTATGTATGCAATGTACAGTAAAAATCTCAACTTGCATGTGTTAATCAACATGCAACACATCAATGCGCTTTGTTGTCTTGATTAGTCAGCGTAGCAGACTTAACTCAAAACGTCTGTCCTAAAAATCTCAGAACACAGTTTACAACACTATTGACCATTAGGAGACATATAAAATTTCATTCAAATGCTGAAGACACCAAGCTGTATTTATCAATAAAACAGATTACTTACACTGCACACAAGCAGCAGATTGTTTTTCCACTGCTAAGGATAACTGCAATATTTGTCCCCAGACATCTAGGATTCCCTCCCATTGGTGTCCAGAAGAAGATAAATAATTAATATTTTATACAGAAACCTCACACCACCTGAATTAGGTAACCTTTTGAAACGCATGACCTTCATTCTTATTCCACGATCCATCTTTTACAAACCTACAAGGAAAAATTAACAGTTTTTCAAAGATTTTGTCCTCTTCCCTCATTCATATGTTCCTCACACCGTCACCTTCTGCTTCCTGTGTTTTAGACAATTCTAGGCTGTACACAACGAATTCCCAGCTCTTTTACTTTAATGCCCAGCCTCTCATGTGGGGCCTTTTTTAAAAGCTTTGGTAACATTTTGTTTAGGTATCTATAATAAGCTGCTATTATTAGATATATAAACGTATCATTATGCCATCAATAAACTACTATTTGAAATATTAAAAATAGACATGATACATATTATACAGTATTTCTAATTGTTATTAGCTTTTAATGTATTCCTGTGAATTTAAGTAGGTGTTATACATTATTAATAAAATGTATATCTCTCATGATTTTTAATTATAATGCTTGTGCGGCTGATGAACCATCAGTTTATGGTACAACTTATAATAACAAAGCCTATGCCATAATTACAAATTCCAGCCAAGCCAGACACAAGCTATTTAGAATAATTAAATGCATCCTGTCTGACCTACCTGTAGCTTCTAACAATAATGCTAAAAATGCTCAATTAATTGTAGCTTGTGCTTTTTAGAAGGTGAAGAAAGTTTCTGACCTGTGCAGGTCTGTTACCATTTAAAACAGTAACAGCAGCAGTCAGGAGGATTCCCATGGTGCATCACTAAAAATAAGTTATTGCATATTGTATCTTACATTGCAACTGCAATGAACATCCAGACGTCTGATCAGCCCCCTGTGCATGACTGGCTGATCACAATTCTTGTTTTTACATTTCATCTCCTATGATGGACTACAGAACGTTTGTACAGATGTTTACTGTTGTTGAGTTGCCACTTCTTTAAGCATGGCATCGCCTGGCCTGCCTATGATGGAAGACTGCACTTTCCTCTATTTATAATACAATAGATTGATAGATAAATAGGAAAGACACTATATAATAGATAGATAGATATGAAAGGCACTATATAATAGACAGATAGATATGAAAACCCCTATATAATAGATAGATAGATAGTGTGACGGACAGCTGGGACCCATGTCCAGCCGGGACACCCCTTTGACACTAGATCCGGGGGAGCAGCCATGGGATCAATGCTACATCCCCCAGAACACTTGGTGGCAGCCCCCTGGGTTGCATCAGGGCCTCAATTTTGGAACACCGGAGCTCATTCCTGTTGAGCTCCGTGGCCACCGCCAGGGGGAGCTACACAGCTTAATGAGCCCGTCTGGGCGGGAGTGCAGCCACACCTGGAAGTGCAGCCAAAAGTAGGTCAATAAGCACCGGCAGCACTTCAGGGTGGGCTATAAAAGGAGCCGACAGTCACCACTCTGGGCGCCAGAGTCGGGAGGAAGAGGGCAATGCTGCCTGGAGGGAGTGGAGGATAAGAAGAGTGTGTTGGGGTGTTTTGTTTTGTTTGGTGTGTTTTTGGGCACTGTGTTAGGGCAGGGGGGCACAGGGAAGACATGTTTCATTTTCACCTGTGCATCTATTGTCAGTCTGTGCTGGGTCGGTGCCAACAGAGTGCTAATTCCACAATAGATAGATAGATAGACACACACTATGGTCTGAACACACACCAGAATGATTAAAAAGGAAAACGTCTGACTTGGCAGTTCCAGCCCCAGTGAGGCCTTCTGCAGGCATATTGCTGTTGGTATAAAGGAGCCCCAGTCACATTTCTTGACACACTTCTGCTAAATAATTCATTGCCTGAAAGTCCTCAGTGTTGATGTGTCATGGATAGGATGTGCAGCATTGTTCATAATGGCACTGAGTGTTGTTTTAATTCTCTCCTTTGCTATGATCTCCGGGGGTCCAGAGTGTGTCACATAACTGCAACTGCCCTTCTGTTTAGCTGGTTGATTTGATGGGCATTTTTTGAGATGATGTTACCAGCCCTGCACACCACAGCGTTGATAATCGCACTGGCCATCGCAGAGTTGTAAAACATGAATTTCATTACCCATATTAAAGAAATGCAGTCTCCCAAGAAAAAAGAGTCTTGTCTGCTGGTTCTTCTATGGTTCCCCTTTGTTCTGAGACCATTCAAACCTTTCATTAATGTGGAGCCCAAATAGTTGTAGGAGTGTGTCAACTTTACATGAGTAGTGACCAGGCACAGAGGCTCTTTGCTGTGGCAAAACTCAATAACCAGATCCTTGAATTTGCTGATGATAAGTTGCTGATGATTAATTTTTGCACCAGAAAAACAAAGTTCTCAACCTGATTCCTCTCCTCTGTCTCATCCCCTTTATCAATGCACCCCATAAGTGCAGAATCATCTGAAAATTTCTGCAGGTGACATGACCTGGTGTTACATTTATAGTTGTAGGTTTATAGAGCGAAGAGAAAATGAGACAGCCCTGTTCCTTGTGGTACTCCAGTATTGCTCATACAGTTCTTGGGGTCTCACAAACTGCAGTCTGCCTGACAGATTGTCTTATTATCCATGACACCATAGGCTCACCTACCTGCATACTGTGCCCTCTATAAAGTTTGGAACAAAGGCACAGTTTTTCTTGATTAACCCCTCTGTTTAAAATTATAAATCAAGCAATTCTGACATGATTAAAGTACCCATTGCAGACTTTTGTTTATGGGGATTTGCATACATTTGAGTCACACCACATAAAAATGACAAAATGGTCCCCCCATTTCAGGCCACCATGATGTATAGAATACAACATTGGCAGGTACATTCTTCTTCTTCTTTTGGCTGTCCCCGTTAGGGCAGCCATATTCAGTACTTTGTTTCATATCCCAGCATACAATGACTGCTTGAAATCTGCAATTCAAAGACATCACCAGGTGCTGAGGATCTTCTCCGCCAAGCCTCAAATGCAGCCACCTTTAGCTCCTGCTTTTTTCAAGGTGCTTGTCCCCTTAATAGTTCAATAGTTCTAGCACTTTATTGTCATTGTGTAACACAACGAAATTATATTTTGTGATAGAAGGCCTGCTCAACTGGATTTAAACTGATGGCTGACTTCACTATTCGAGAATTTTTCATTGTTTATCTTTGAAAAACTCCTGTGTTGCCGTAGCAGTATCCTTGGATCATTATCTTGTTGTAGAGTTAAGTTCAGTTAGTTTGGAGCCATTTACTGGAATTTGAGCAGATTGGATGTTTCTATACACATCAGAATTCATCATGCAGCTGCCGTCAGCAGTCCCATCATCAATGAAGAGAAGTGTGCCAGGACCTGAGGCATCACCATGTTTAAAAGATGAGGTGGGCTGCTTTGGATCTTGGGCAGTTCCTTTTCATCTCCACACTTTGCTCCAGCCATAACTCTAATGAGGTTCATCTTTGTCTTGTCTGTCCACAATACATTTTCCCAGAATTCTGCAGGCTCTTTTAAACATTTTTTTGTCAACTGTAATCTGGCCATCCTGATTTGAGGCTAACTAGGGAATTGCATCTTGCAGTGTGGCCTCTGTATTTCTGTTCATGAAGTCTTCTGTTGAAAGTCATCTCTGACACACACACATCTGCCGTCTGAAGTCTGTTTCTGATCTGTCAGACAGCCGTTTGGGGGTTTTTCTTTACCACTGTGAGGATACTTCTGTCATCAGCAGTGGGGGTCTTCCTTTGCCCACCAGTCCCTTTGCAATTCCTGAGCTCACCAGTGCATTCTTTCTCCTTAAATGATATTCCAGACAGTTGATTTATGCCATCCAATGATTTTATTCTGTTTTTCAGCCTCGTAATGGCTTCTTTGAATTTCATTGACACAGCTCTTGTTCTCATGTTGAACAATGGCAACTGCAGACTCTAAAGATAGATAGATAGATAGATAGATAGATATGAAAGGCACTATATGATAGATAGATAGATAGATAGATAGATAGATAGATAGATAGATAGATAGATAGATAGATAGATAGATAGATAGATAGATAGATAGATACTTTATAGTCTGAGTCAAACTCCTCCAGAGAGTGTTCTGATGGTTCCAACCTTTTTCCATTTCATAATTATTGAGGTCTCTGTTCTTCTGGTAATACTCAAAGCTGTACAGTATGGTTTGGTCCCCTTGCCCTGATCTGTGCCTAAACACCATTTGATACCAGATGTCTACAGAGAGTTCCTTGGACGTCATGGCTTGGTTTTGGTCCTAAAATTTTATTTCAGCTGTGTACCTTCTATACACAGATACACGCATGCCTCCCGCATGCCTCTTTAAATGATGTCCAATCAATTATGTTTGCCAGAGGTGGACTCCAATCAAGTTCTAGTTACATCCATCCATTATCCAACGTGCTATATCCTAACTGCAGGGTCACGGGGGGTCTGCTGGATCCAGTCCCAGCCAACACAGGGCGACAAGGCAGGAAACAAACCCCAGGCAGGGCACCAGCCCACCGCAGGGCACACACACACACACACACCAAGCACACACTAGGGACAACCCAGGTCTCCTAACTGCGAGGCAGCAGCGCTACCCACTGTGTCACCGTGCCGCCCGTTCTAATTACATCCCAAGGAGAATTAAAGCAAACCTGAGCACAATATTGAAAGTCACAGGTAAGATTATGAATACTTGTAGAAAAGAGAAATTACAGTTTTTGACTTTAAAATATGCAAACCTTTCTGAAAGCAAGTGAATCCAGCAGGGGGTGTTAGCTCCCTTATTGGAATAAGTGCTTTTGTAATTGTGGCATGTTACACACCCCGAAACTATATAAATGTAATATTAAAAGGCGATACCCCTCCCTTAGTGATATGGTGGTAAGTAATTACATAGGAGAAATAGCTTAGCTTTCTTTAATGATGATTTATGCGGCATAACAGACGAGGAAGCCATGACAAGACTGTCACCGAAGTGGGAGCACAGTATAGAGTCTGCCATTTTCGTTGCTGCGCTGGAAGGATTTTCAGGATTGGATGACGGTATCTCCCATCTGTCCATCGGCTTCAAAAGGCGTGCCGGGCAATGTTCCAACACTTTATACTCTTTCACCATGTGCAGGCCCCAACTTAGGTAAATCATGCCATTCTAAACAAGGAAAAGAAGATCCAATGTCATGCTGACTCTGACACACATAAATGGTGCGCGTTGCCCATTTGCAGTTGTTCTTAACATGTCTTGTCTTCTAATGCTTGCCTAGCAGTTCTAAATGATGAGCCCCTGTGTGCTAAATCTGGCTTTGTGTTAGCTGTACATGTGAGAAGAAAAGAAAAGCAGACTTAAAATATTTGCACAGAGCACAGTGACATATTAAACTTATATTCTGATTACAGCAAGTTTTCACTGTAGGTTATTGAGCGTTAGTTGATTTGCAAAAATGGCACATTAATGCATTTAAAATTAAATCTACATCACAATAAAGTGTGAAGAAAGTGAAGGGGTCCAAATACCTTCTGAATCCACTGTAAATAAGGTGATTGATGTACAGTATACGCAATTCTTAAGGTTCATGCTTAACACTCAGTTTTTTGTACTGTTATTTTGTAATGTTAAAAATGCACTGTTCCATAAAAATGCCAACCATAGTAAAGTGTCACCTGAAATAATTGCCTCTTCACCTCGCCCTACATGCCAGCCTTGCTAATATGTTTAACTAGCCAACCGCGGGGCAGCATACGCCACATAATTATGTATTTGATGGGTGAACACTTCCTGTAAGACACACTTGTCCAAATGTGGTGGGTTTGAGGATACGACTTTAAGAGAATGAAAAGATGGAACTTTGGAGAGAGCAACATACAATTGTCCGCGACTGAAAACTGGAGGACTGCCGCTGCACCCCCACCTCCCAGAGTGAGGGATGGGGTTGGATGGCATCCCTCTAAGACTTTGGACACCGACCGCTCGGGGGACGCATAACTATTTAGCAGGAGGGAGTCTCGCTCGTTATTGGAATTAACCAGACAAATCGCTCCACCAACTAAGAACGGCCATGCACCAGCACCTACATAATAGAGATAAAGCTATCAATCTGTCAGTCCTCTCTGTGTCCGGGCCTTGTGAGGTTTCCCGTGTTGAGTCAAATTAAGCTGCAGGCTCCACTCCTGGTGCTGCCCTTCCGTCAATCCCTTTAAGTTTCAGCTTTGCAAACATACTCCCCCCGGAACCCACAGACTTTGGTTTCCCAGTTTGCTGCCCGGCGGGTGATGGGAATAACACCGCCAGATTGCTAGTCGGCAGCGTCTATGGTCAGAACCATTATGGTATCTGATCATCTTCGAACCTCTGACTTTCGTTCTTGATTAATGAAAACATTCTTGGCAAATGCTTTCACTCTCGCTCGAATTGTTGGTGAGCGGGGCTCTGTCGTGCATATCCCATGGTCTGTCTTGCGTGCCATGGTCGGCCGCTTAGTGAATTGTTGGCGGGCGTGGCTCTGTCTTGCGTGCGTCTTGCTTGCCATGTCTTGCATGCATCTTCCTTGCCATGGACTTAGTGAATTATATATATAGATACCCTCTATAAACTAATAGCACATAGTAATGTGGAAAAAAAGTCAGAGTTGTGCATCATCTTATGTGAGAAGTTCTGCTAAAGTAATGAATGCACTTGGGAGCCTACAGTACGCCTCTACTAGTTTTGCTGTCTTCTACATAAGAAGAATGTAACAGTTGTCCTGAATTACACTGGCACCATGTTAAGCACTGGATACTGTCTTGTGTCCAGAGCTGACAGGATAGGCTCTGGCTGCTGTGATTATGGAATTATTAAATTGAGTTCACTAAACTAATGGATGAACATAATTGTACTAGATATTTATATTGTAATGACCCGGTAGTCAGCGTTAACAGCATGGTGCATTATGGGTATTTCGTTAGAGTTTACTTTTTGTGTTAATTAAGCAAGGCAATCGATTTCTTTTGCACTATAAATGTTATATGTGTTTATGTTTCAGTTAGTTGGGTGAGCTTGGGTCATTTGCAGCCCAGGTATATAAAAAGTGTAACAGTTACCATTATGGAGAAAGATGTGTTGATGAATGACTTTGGCTATGGCCTTGCATGTATTAAGCTATGTTTTTGACTCTCTGCTCTATTAAAGAGGTAATAAACGACAGAGCTGTGTCTTGCTAGATATTCCATCTATGCAATTATTTACGGAGACACTCGGGGTCGTGCGGTGTATGGGACACGAGTGTTCGCCTGCTTAATGAGCTAGGTACAGCTGCGTGTATGGCGCTGGCATTCCGCTAGCCGATAGCTTGGGGGAAGTGCGCAGCAAAGTTCAGCTCCGAGAACTTCAATACTCAACTACCAGTTGTTACAATATGTATAAATATATATATATATATATATATATATATATATTGTAACAAGGATGGACACCAGACATTTCAAAGGTTTGGGACAGCCACCCGTATAATGTGTTTCTGGCTGCAGGAAATGATGTCGTCCTTGGGGCTGTGGCTGGAAATGATCTGTCCCTTGCTGAGGTAGAAAAAGAGTCAGTGCACCCCGCCGCTCCCCAGGCAGATATGTTACTACCAGTCATTAACCCCTTCAGCTGCCTCCTATTCACACATGTGTGACAATATAAATATATATATATATATATATATATATATATATATATATATATATATGTACACCTTGGGGACAGCTTAAAGGCTTCGTGGTATTAATTCAATGACAGTCCACAGGGTGGCAGTGTATACTAGCACCTCTTCCCTGCCTCCCTCTCCAGCCTGGATGATTGACAGCCCAAACCACCTCTGATGTCACTTCCAGAGTGCGCCCCCTTGGTTCCGCCTTATCTTGCCTGGTTTGTACTAAACAGGAAGTGTTGTTATCTTTTCCAATCTAGTCTCAGACACGTGTCCTAAGGGACATTATTTTGCTGTAAAGCCTTTATTATTTTGCATTTATAATAATGTATATGGGGTTATGGTGTCGCCCCAACTCTTTTTCTTTTGTCTTTGTCATCTTTTACAATGTGTATATACTGTATATATATATATGTATATATATATATTTTAAGAAAAGTTTAAGAGTTAAATGTACAGTAGATCTTTATCTTTTGGTATACTGATGCCATTGTTGGGAAATGAAGCCGAACAGGTTCATCATCAATGATTATCTATTAGTAGTTGAAAATGTCTTTAAAACTGTGTTCCTTTCTTTAATTAGTTTTATACTTGACTCATCCCACCCCAAGAGTCTCACCGCAATATACAAATTTCTAAAATAATAAGGGAGCTTGTCAAGTGTCCTGTTTGTTTGTTCTCCAACACAGAAAAATCAACAGGGGGGCATCTAAAATTGGTATATAATGTAAATGCACACAGACTACAAATTACCAGCGGTGAATGTTATTTATATATTTTGCAGTATTCTGCAGAAATAAAAAATAACATTGTTCACAGAGTGTGGAGCATTAGATTAAACTAAAAGGCAGCCCCATCCCCCCATTTTAGAAAAATAAAAACATATTAACAAAGACACTACTTTAGTAGATAGAATTACCTTAATTGCACACACAACTAAATAAAGCCCCATGGTTTCTTCTCTAACTCTTTTTTATTATTTGTCTCTGAAACAAAATGACTATTTAAATGGGAAAAATTACTTTTTTTGTAAGATCTGCAATACAAATTATCCTGATTTGAAGAAAAAAATTAACAAAAAAGAGTCATGCAGATACAGGAGCATAAAAATGCATGGGCAGTGACTGCTCACTGTCATTATATGTTTAGTACTAGTGGGACATGTCTGGCATTGCATAGGAAAATATTATAATGAAATGCATACTGTGGATTAAAGCAGAAAATAAACTCATTGTGCTCAAAATGTTATTTGTTCTTTTATAAAAAACAAAGTGTAGCGCATGTTCTCCCCGTGTCTGCGTGGGTTTCCTCCGGGCGCTCCGGTTTCCTCCCACAATCCAAAGACATGCAGGTTAGGTGGATTGGCGATTCTAAATTGGCCCTAGTGTGTGCTTGGTGTGTGGGTGTGTTTGTGTGTGTCCTGCGGTGGGTTGGCACCCTGCCCAGGATTGGTTCCTGCCTTGCGCCCTGTGTTGGCTGGGATTGGCTCCAGCAGACCCCCGTGACCCTGTATTCGGATTCAGCGGGTTAGAAACTGGATGGATGGAAAGTGTAGCACAGTGACCTTTTTTGTGTGTATGTGTGAAACAAAAGAGGTGATGGGTAGGTATGATGTCAAGGAGTGGAATGAAGAAAGTCAGAGGATAGTGGATTTTGTCAAAAGAATGGGCATGGCTGTGGTGAATATGTATTTTAAGAAGAGGGAGGAACATAGTGTTACGTACAAGAGTGGAGGAAGATACACACAGGTAGATTACATCCTATGCAGAAGAGTCAATCTGAAGGAGATTGAAGAATGCAAAGTGGTGGCAGGGGAAAGTGTAGTTAAGCAGCATAGGATGGTGGTCTGTAGGATGACGGTGGAGATCAAGAAGAGGAAGAGAGTGAGGGCAGAGCCAAGGATCAAATGGTGGAAGTTGAAAACGGAAGACTGTAAGGTTGAGTTTAGGGAGGAGATGAGACAGGCACTGGGTAGCAGTGAAGAGTTACCAGACAGCTGGGAAACTACTGCAGATGTAGTAAGGGTGACAGCAAGAAAGGTACTTGGTGTGACATCTGGACAGAGGAAGGAGGAAAAGGAAACCTGTTGGTGGAATGAGGAAATACAGGAGAGTATACAAAGGAAGAAGATGGCAAAGAAGTGCAATACTCAGAGAGATGCAGAAAGTAGACAAAAGTACAAGGAGATAAGGCGCAAGGTGAAGAGAGAGGTGGCGAAGGCTAAAGAAAAGGTGTATGATGAGTTGTATAAGAGGTTGGACACTAACGAGGGAGAAAATGACCTGTATCGATTGGATAGACAGAGGGGCCGAGTTGGGAAAGATGTGTGGGAAAGATGTGCAGCAGGTTAGGGTGATAAAGGATAAAGATGGAAATGTATTCACAAGTGAGGAGAGTGTGTTGAGCAGATGGAAAGAGTACTTTGAGAGGCTGATGAATAAAGAGAACAAGAGAGAGAAGAGGTTGGATGATGTGGAGATAGTTAATTTAGAAGTTCAACAGATTAGCATTGGTCCAGATAACATATTTATGGAAGCATGGAGGTGTTTAGGAGAGATGGCAGTGGAGTTTTTAACCAGATTGTTTAATGGAATCTTGGAAAGTGAGAGGATGCCAGAGGAGTGGAGAAGAAGTGTACTGGTGCCGATATTTAAGAATAAGGGGCATGTGCAGAGCTGTAGTAACTACAGGGGGATAAAATTGATGAGCCACAGCATGAAGTTATGGGAAAGAGTTGTGGAAGCTAGGTTAAGAAGTGAGGTGACGATTAGTGAGCAGCAGTATGGTTTCATGCCACAAAAGAGCACCACCAATGCAATGTTTGCTCTGAGGGTGTTGATAGGGAAGTACAGAGAAGGCCAGAAAGAGTTGCATTGAGTCTCTGTGGACCTCGAGAAAGCATATGACAGGGTGCCTCGAGAGGAGCTGTGGTATTGTATGAGGAAATCGGGAGTGGCAGAGAAGTACGTAAGAGTGGTACAGGATATGTACGAGGGAAGTTTGAGAGTGGTGAGGTCTGTGGTAGGAGCCACGGATGCATTTAAGGTGGAGGTGGGATTACATCAGGGATCGGCTCTGAGCCCTTTTTTATTTGCAATGGTGATGGACAGGTTAACAGATGAGATTAGACAGGAGTCCCCGTGGACTATGATGTTTGCTGATGACATTGTGATCTGTAGCGATAGTAGGGAGCTGGTCGAGGAGACCCTGGAGAGGTGGAGATATGTTACGTGGGTGACTTGGCCTGGTCCAGCCACTTGGGTCCCTAACAATGAGGATCTTACAAGCTGGATCATCCTCAGGAAAACGCGTAACATGGTCATAGTGCCGTAACTGACGCTCCCTCACAATGCAGGTAATGTGCCTCATTCGGGACTCCATGAGCAACCACTCATTCGACACAAGTCGAACCAACGGTACCCAAGGATTTTCTGAAGAGACACAGTACCAAACGAGTCCAGTCTTCGTCTCAGGTCACTGGATAGCATCCATGTCTCGCAACCATATATCAATATCCAGGCCTTTAATGACCTCTTGGGCACAGCCATCAGTAGTGTGTCTGTTTGCGGAGAAAGTGTTGACCTTGTTGAGAGGTTTACTTACCTCTGCGGTGATATTCATGTTTCTGGTGACTTTTACTATGAAAGTCAGTAGACGGATTGGGAGAGAATGGGGGGTCATGAGATCGCTGGAAAGGGGTGTGTGGTGCTCCCGATATCTATGCAAAAAGGCTGAAGGTCCAAGCTGCAACAAAAAACACGGATAAACAAAGTGAGCAAAACTCAAGTGTGTGGGTATCACAAACTCTAAAAGAAGAATAAAAAATACAGAACATATTTAAAAATAAAGCTAGCAGCATCACATAAGAACAGGATTCCTAAATTTGAACAAGAGTCAAGAAGTTATCCACAGTCACTCATAACAGGCCATTTTATAGTTAACAACACCTCTTTTGGATGTGGGAACATGTTTTAGTGCATGAGCTGAGAACACCCATATGGACCAAAGGAAAGCACACAGATGTCACACGAACAGTTGCTAGGGGGAGAAATAAAATCAAGGTCACTAGAAATTTGAGAAATGAGTATTAAATCAAATCACTGTGCCACCATTTTCCACCATTAGGAAATGATTAGACCAAAAATAGAAACATTACAATAATTAATTTACCGTATCTTTGAAATGGAGATAGCAAAATATTATTGAAGAAAGCCAACTTAAAACACATTACAGTTTAAGAGAGAAAGAAAAACTACAGCAATAAAAGTAATAACTATAGACATATGAGACCAGCAGTTACAAGGGAAATTGGAAATTTCAGAATGCAGAAAACAATATTGCTGAAAATTCAACAGTCAACCCTAAAGGCCCTCTCAGTATTTTATTAGTAATAAAAATGTCCATGAGGAGGAGGAAGGTGAAGGAATGACAGGTCGCATTTAAAAACAGAAGTCCAAACAAAAAACTACACCCCTGGGTGTCAGTGTAAATAGCCTTTCAGGCAAAACAACAAAGTATTTATCTCTTTGCTGTAGAATAATGGTCGATCACTAGAGTTTCGTCCGGTGGGTCACTCTTAGTGCAACTGATGTTTCCTTACAGGCAGCAGGGCTTCTTATATCACATGCTACCATCCTCTTTTCCAAAACAGCTTCCAGTATATCCAGGATTCATCCTGTGATGGAACATCTTGCTTCTTTTGAAGCAGCTTAGTTAAAAATTAAAGGTGTTAGATAAACTTCACGCCAGAAAAAAGTATGGGAAGATTACTTTGAGAGATGTAAAGAGTACTTTGAGAGGCTGATGAATGAAGAGAATGAGAAGGGCGGGGGGCTGGATGATGCTGAGATAGTGAATCAGGAAGTGCAAAAGATTAGCAAGGACAGCTATGAAGAGGATGAAGAATGGAAAGGCCGTTGGTCCAGATGACATACCTGTGGAAGCATGGAGGTGTTTAGGAGAGATGGCAGTAGAGTTTTTAACCAGACTGTTTAATGGAATCTTGAAAAGTGAGAGGATGCCTGTGGAGTGGAGAAGTGTACTGGTGCCGATATTTAAGAATAAGGGGGATGTGCAGTGCTGTAGTAACTACAGGGGGATAAAATTGATGAGCCACAGAATGAAGTTATGGGAAAGAGTATTGGAAGCTAGGTTAAGAAGTGAGGTGATGATTAGTGAGCAGCAGTATGGTTTCATGCCAAGAAAAAGCACCACAAAGGCAAAATTTGCTCTGAGGATCTTAATGGAGAAGTATAGAGAAGGCCAGAAGGAGTTGCATTGTGTTTTTGTGGACCTGGAGAAAGCATATGACAAGGGAAGAGTGACAGTGATGAGGTCTGCGGTAGGAGTGACAGATGTGTTTAAGGTGAAACTGGGATTACATCAGGGATCAGCTCTGAGGCCTTTCTTATTTGAGAGGGAGGTAAGTGGAATGGTAAGGATGCAGGGAGTAGAAATGGTGAAGGTAGATGAGTTTAAATACTTGGGATCAACAGTGCAGAGTAACGGGAATTGTGCAAGATAGTGAAAAAGAGGGTGCAGGCAGGGTGGAATGGACGGAGAAGATTGTCAGGAATAATTTGTGACAGATGGGTAAGGGAAGGTCTACAGGACGGTAATGAGACCAGCTTTGTTATATGGGTTGGAGATGGTGGCACTGACCAGAAAGCAGGAGACAGAACTGGAGGTGGCAGAGGTAAAGATGCTAAGGTTTGCATTGGGTGTGACGAGGATGGACAGGATTAGAAATAAGTGCATTAGAGGGTCAGCTCAAGCTGGGCGGTTGGGAGACAAAGTCAGAGAGACGAGGCTGCGATGGTTTGGACATGTGCAGAGGAGAGATGCTAAGTATATTGGGCGAAGGGTTCTAAGGATAGAGCTGCCAGGCAAGAGGAAAAGAGGAAGGCCTAAGAGAAGGTTTATGGATGTGGTTAGAGAGGATATGCAGGTAATGGGTGTGACAGAACAAGATGCAGAGGATAGGAAGATATGGAAAAAGATGATCTGCTATTTCGTCTAATGGGAGCAGCCGAAAGAAGAAGAAGAAGATAAACTTCATGTCAGAGGTTTGCTAGAGACTTCAAGGCTACCGTTTCCATTATCTATCACAGCTTCAAGGTTAAATATCAATTCACCTCTGCTATGCTCATATATGCCAAGATCTTTCAAGATTTCAAGCGGTGCACAAAGCAGATGTCACTGATGGATTATTTCAAGCCAGTGAATCGTTCATGATCTCCAGTGCCAGCTTACTACCAAGCACAGAGTGTTGGAGGTGATGCTGAGACAATGCCAGTCTTGGCATCTTCTGACAACAGTGACTAAAGGTGTTTTATTAATGAGATGTTAGCACAGAAGGTCACAGAATTCTAGTGAATGACTAATGAGAAAAAATGTTTTTTTATGCATGTTACCAAATATATTTTGTGTACTGTCTTGTATGGGTTATTTCGTGGTTAGTGTGTTATGAAAAGTGCATGTCATCAAAAATAGTGTTTTGTTATAAAGAATGTTATACAGAAAATAATAATAATACATAATTCCACCTGGATGATATGACATCAGCCATTTTTGTGCCAGTATGCTCAGCAAACATTAGCTGTTAGGTGGTGAAGTGGTGAAAAAGATAATCCAGTTAGATAAATGGGATGATTAGGGAGCCAGAATGATAAGACAATGATGAAAATTTAGCCAGGAAATCGGGATACACCCTGCTCTTTACAAAGGATGGCCATGGATCTTTTATGAGAGTGAATCAGGACCTCAATTTTATGCTTCATTCAAAGCACAGCACCATTGTTACAGTACAGTGTCCCCATCACTGCACTGGGGAATTGGGATCCACAATCATACCACTGGGTAAGCATCCCCCTGCTGGCCTCGCCAACACCTCTTCTAGCAGCAACCCAAGCTTTTCCTGGCCCGGCCCAGATAGATAGATAGATAGATAGATAGATAGATACTATGCTTCAGGTGGGTGACCTCTTCTGAAGTGCATGTGGTATGGCTCTCAAGTGAAAGATTACAGTTTGTGGAGGTTGTGGTAAACTAACCCCATATTTCCCATAGTTTCAATATATTAACATTTATGTTTCTGACTTTTACGTCATTTCCTAGGAATGTAACCCCTGAAAAAGTTGAGGATTGACTATACTTAAAAACGTAGCCCAAATAGTATTGTGGTGGCTGCTAATTCAAGTTGTGTCCTATTGTTAGTTGTTGGTTGTGTAGGGTCTGTGGCTAATTGTAGTTCATATTTCTTAAACTTTACATTTTAAAAAGAAGTACTTGATGGAAAGTTAAAATCCTTGTTAAAGTCTCAAGGTTAAATTGTTTGCTGATTTAGACCATGGAGACCACATGTGGAACACTGACGATAAATTATAGTGTCCAAGAAATAGTGAATCTTTATAATGTGCAGAGTAATACAGACACAAGGTTATTTTTATTGTAACATAAATATGAAGTACACATTTGTACTTACACTTCAAAGTAGCAGAGTGAAGGCAACGGGGCCAGCAAGTGCAAAACACCTCTGGAAACTCCTTCAAGACTGTTGGGAAACCATTTGAGGTGACTACCTGTTGAAGCTCATCGAGAGAATGCCAAGAGTGTGCAAAGCAGTAATCAGAGCAAAGGGTGGCTATTTTGAAGAAACTAGAATATAAAACATTTTTTCAGTTATTTCACCTTTTTTTGTTAAGTACGTAACTCCACATGTGTTCATTCATAGTTTTGATGCCTTCAGTGAGAATCTACCAATGTAAATGGTGATGAAAATAAAGAAAACACATTGAATGAGGAGGTGTGTCCAAACTTTTGGCCTGTACTGTATGTATATATATATACAGTATATATATATACAGTATATATATATATATATATATATATATATATATATATATATATATATATTTCTTTCTTTCTTTCATTTTTATGATTAACTTACCTCAAGCATCAGGCAAAGTGAGTGGGTGTAGCAGAGGTGCAGCTTGTGCGCATGCCTTTCTTGGCATATGTGTAACTTGTACAGGGGATCGGTTTCAATGTCACAAGCAGCCATTGGATGAGTAAAAGAGGAAAATATACAAGTTGAAGTGATCTCTCTCAAGGTAAATTTCAAAGAGAGACCTAATCCATAATTGAAGTCATACAGAATGTTTGTTAGAATGTTAGAGTTTGCACAATCACCAATGCTTTTCAATGGGAGTTTTTGATTTCAGGCATCTAAGCAAAAATGTAACTTTTCAGACAAATTTCCTTATGCAGGCAAAATTTAAACAACATTTGCACTCAGAGTTGAGTTGGAGAAACATGGTAGGCAGAATTGCATATATATGCCTGAAGAAAAAAACACTAAGAAATCATAAAGAATTGGGGCCGATACAGGTAAACCCCATATAATTGAAATAACATTCAAGTTATAAACACATTGAAAAAAAGAAAAGAAACGTATTCACAGACACAAGTGTCAACAGTGACTGTCTCAAGATGGAGGATCTTCCGGTAGGAAGAAGCAGGCCCAGGTGGATTGACGCTGGAAGTGAAGTCAAGGGTGGTAAAGCTGTCAGTCTTCTGGTATGTAGAGAGAGGAAGAGACAAGATGTTAGTAAATAGCACCATCCTATGTTCTGGTGGTAAATTACCATCACCCTAACCCTTGAGCTGTCCCCAGTACACATGCAGGATGGCAATACAAATGAAAGGAAGGTAATAATAGCTTTCATCATGCAATTGTCTTGTGGTATTAGTCTGAGCATATGCCTGTAGCTTTCCACTAATGAATACAATCCAACACAGTTGCTAAATGAGGCAAAAATGATTATGCCTGAAAATGGAAAGAAGGATAAAGTAGTGAAAAAAGAAGGACTAATAATACGAATGGCAAGACTGCTGTTATAGTGGGAGGAAATGGCCATTGCGACATCACTACATCAATCTGTGTGGCCATGTTGGATGTATCGTATAGCCATACTATTCTGACTATTCTTTGTGGTGCAGTAGCATTTTGGATATCAGCAATAAATTAGGATCATCAGTCAAGCCGTACAAAAATGTAAAATAAAGAATTAAACAACAAAACGGCACAAAATAAAACTGCTTGAGTAGTTAATGAGGAATTAGAAAACTGAACCGAACAAAAATCTTCTCATCTTACTGCAGGAAAAAGTTTTTGTTTTATTTCAAATGGCTCCAACACACAGGAAAACAGAACATGCACACTGTCCTCTTCAACAGGGCTGATATGGTGACATCACTCGTCAGGTTGATGCCTATTCATGTGGATAGTCTATACCAAATAAGGCTCTAGCCAACCAAAAAACCTTAATTGTGTCACCCAAGACAAAACAGCCATATAAGATGGCACAACTGTGACATTATTAACATAACGAGAAAAACAATATATTCTCCAAAAAAAAGCATTTTTAAATAATCATATAGGATTCAGGACTACAGAAAAAAAGATTCATCAAGGATGTAGTGAATCAGATACGGGGACTGAACTGATAAACTTGTGGTTTCATTCTTAGTGCCATAGTTAAGAAGCTGCAGTGCCCCACTGATCATCTCATTGCATAACTTAGTATCCTTGAATATGTTCAGTTGAAGTAATAATCTTATATATAAATGTCTACATGTGGAAGTGTGTGTGTGTGTCTGTCCGGGCCCGGAAGTGAGAGATAAGGTCGGGTAAGGACTCCACCTCCAAGGAAACAGAAAACTTGCTTAGCCACTAATAACACAAGTATGGCCAGCACGTCAGCAAAACGAAACCACTGAAGAAAGACAAACTCGCTTAGCCATTAACATCGGCAAGACGGTATCCCTTTTATTTTTCCTCCAGTCATTAATACACAACCGAGGTGAGCGCGTCTGCAAAATGAAACCTCCGAAGAAAGACAAAGTCGCTTAGCCGCTAGCATCGGCAAAGTGGTATCCCTTTTACTTTTCCTCCCGCTGCTACTGCACAAGCAAGGTGAGCACATCAGCAAAACCAAATCTCAGAAGAAAGACAAAGTCGCTTAGCCACTAATACACATGCGATGGGAACACGTCAGCAAAACAAAACCTCCTAGGAGAGAGATGCCCAGAGTAGTTTCTTTCAATTACCTGACATCTCTACATTTCAATTTTTTTCTGATGATTTCAATGGTTTCTAAGACCCCAGGCTTACACAGCTAGTCATGTATAAAAAACAATCCTTTTAAGGGAAAGCATATTATTTTAATAAATTATTCCATCACATACTGTACTTACTAAAACACGCAGGAAAATGACAACACAAAGTACCATAAACAACTGATGGCCTTTTCTTTTATTGTTCACTTGCTTGTGCCTCATACTTAAATGAATACCATACTTCATGTTTTTATGCTTACCATAAAGAAACACCGTGATTAAGAGCTGTTATTTCGTGTAGGGTTCTAGGTGACCCTATCTAACCTTTCAGACTCTTTACCATGTCAAGAATACTCCAACCACCATACTCTTTCCACGGTGCCAGGATTACCTGCTATTGTCATTGAATACTTCCTGCTTTCTTTTGCATCTGCACCAGAACAGGCAGGAGAGAAAGTCACACATTTATTCATGCATTACAGATAATATGCCCAAGACAGCACAGCCTGATAATACGCTAGCAGGTGGTTCTCTGTCTTATTATGTTGATTTCTTGCTGGTTCGATATGGTTCAGTATGGCCCTTCATCCAGCATACTATCTACATGGAAGTAACAGAGAGATCTAGAGATGATCTCTCTTCAGAATGGAAAATGGCTGACTTATCAATGAAACAGCTGAGGCACAACAAGTGTAGCTTTCTTCTTGTAAGCATTTTCTCCAGTTTTAAAGGAGTTAAAAATGTAGTTTAAAACAAACATAAAAAAGAGGACATATAGGTAACTAAATGGCCCAGTCTGGTCAGTTCTCCACATCCCCATCACAGATGACCAAAGCATGAAATTTATTATCAATAATCACATTCCAAAAACCTCTGGGGGAAGGAAATTACAATATTTTACTTTCAGGAAGTTGTTTCTTTCTTTTAAATATGTTAAATTCCACATAATTCTCAAAATATTAGAACACTCTAGAACAACACAGGCCACGCAGCCCAAAGAAGCTCACCAGTCCTATCCACTTAATTCTACCAAAATAACATCAAGTCGAGTTTTGAAGGTCCCTAAAGTCCTACTTATTCTATGTTTTTGTGGTTCTCTGGGTGAAGAAAAACTTCCTAATGTTTGTGTGAAATTTACCCTTAACAAGTTTCCAACTGTATCCCCGTGTTCTTAATGAACTCATTTTAAATCACAGTCTCGATCCACTGCACTAATTCCCTTCATAATTTTAAACACTTCACTCAGGTCTCCTCTTAATCTTCTTTTTCTTAAACTGTAAAGGCTCAGCTCTTTTAATCTTTCCTCATATCTCATCCCCTGTAGCTCCTGAATCAGCCTAGTTGCTCTTCTCTGGACCTTTTCTAGTGCTGCTATGTCCTTTTTGTAGTCTGGAGACCAAAACTGCACACAGTACACCTGATGAGGCCTCACCAATGTGTTATAAAGCTTGAGCAGAACCTCCTTGGACATGTACTGCACACATCAAGGTGCTCTACAACCTGACATTCTGTTTGCCTTCTTAGTGGCTTCTGAACACTGTCTGGCCTTTGATAGTGCCGAGTCCACCACGACTCCTAAATCCTTCTCATAAGGCTGTGATTCTTAACCTTTTTTGAGTCACGGACCCCTTTAAGATTTCTGCTGAAAGCTATGCACCCCCTTCCCCAGAAATATTCACATAAGCACAACTTTGCATGCAATGAATATAATGTACTTTATTTATAGAGATTTGATTGTCTCATACATATAAAGGTAATGGCCACTCATTATAATTATGAAATACACTCCTTTTGTGTACATTAAAATAGATCTACTGCTATTACTACATTTTCTACTACTACTACTACTACTACTACTACATCTACTCTTTTATTATTTACTTTATTTCAATGAGAAGGTTGTTCTTGTTTGCCTTGAAACTGTGGAGTTGTCATCGACAAGATGACATGCATATCATCTTTGAGATCCAATCTTTTCGTTTTGATAGAATCAAGTGCTGAAAACCCTGATCCACAAAGGTATCTAGTAGCAAAGGGAATTAAAATACTCATAGCTCCCTTTACCAGACAAGAGTAGGGTTGTGTCCATGCACACCTGAATTCTCCAAGACTCTTTGAGTTGAATTAAAATATATAGTATGAATTATATATACACTATAGGCTATATAGTGAATATAAATGTTAATTTTTATTGGACCCTCACGGACCCCCTGAAACCCATCCATGCACCCCCTAGAGGTCCACAGGCCTCAGGTTGAGAACCCCTGTCATAAGGAGTACTTTCAGTTTTCAGACCTCCCATTGCATATTCAAACCTCTCATTTTTACTTCATACATTTACTGACATTAAATTTCATCATCCATAAATCTGCTCCAGCCTGTTTACTGCCCAAATCCTTCTGTAATAATTTATTCCAAATTATCTGACAATCCACCTATCTTGGTATCATCTGCAAACTTAACCAGCTTGTTACTTATATTCCTATCCAAATTATTTATCATTAGTCATTTATATAAAATAATAATCCACATTACAATGGACCCAGATAGAACCAAAAATGCTGGAAGTATACTATTACCTATCAATATTACTTATCAATAGCACCTGATGACCCCGATTCTATTGATTCACTAACAGAATGTCTGACTTGTATCTCAGAATGGATGAATAGTAATTTTCTCAAGTTAAATAAAGAGAAAACTGAAATCTTAGTGATCATCAATAATGGATACAATGAGGCTATTAGAAATAAACTGGATACATTAGGATTAAAAGTCAAGACGGAGGTAAAAAGCTTAGGGGTAATTGTTGACTGTAATCTGAATTTTAAATCACATATTAATCAGATCATTAGGACAGCATTTTTTCACTTAAGAAACATAAGTAAAGTTAGACCGCTTATATCACTGAAACATGCTGAGAAATCAGTTCACGCGTTTGTTTTCAGTCGACTAGATTACTGTAACGCACTCCTCTCAGGACTACCCAAAAAAGATATAAATCGTTTGCAACGAGTGCAGAATGCAGCTGCTAGAATCCTAACTAGGAAAAGAAAATCCGAACACATTTCTCCAGTTTTGATGTCACTACACTGGTTACCTGTGTCATTCAGGATTGACTTTAAAATACTGCTTATGGTTTATAAAGCCTTAAATAATCTCGCCCCATCTTATATATCAGAATGTCTGACACCTTATATTCCAAATCGTAACCTCAGATCCTCAAATGAGTGTCTGCTTAGAATTCCAGGAACAAAACTTAAAAGAAGTGGTGAGGCGGGTGGCCTTCTGCTGCTATGCACCTAAAATCTGGAATAGCCTGCCAGTAGGAATTCGCCAGGCTGATACAGTAGAGCACTTTTAAACACTGCCGAAAACACATTACTTTAACATGGCCGTTTTATAACTTCATTTTAATCTTAATTTAACTTAATCCTGATACTCTATATGTTCAATTTCCTATTCATGGTGGCTCTAAAATCGGTACTGACCCCTACTCTCTTTTCTGTTTCTTTTTCCGGTTTCTTTGTGGTGGTGGCCTGCGCCACCACCACCTACTCAAAGCTTCATGATGCTCCAACAATGATGGACGGATTAAAAGGCAGAAGTCTACGTGACCATCATCGTCATCAAGCCCTTCCGTGAGAACCCTAAATCCAAAGAGGAGTGTTTCATTTATGTTAGGTAGAATGCCCAGAGGGGACTGGGCGGTCTCATGGTCTGGAATCCCTACAGATTTTATTTTTTCTCCAGCCGTCTGGAGTTTTTTTTGTTTTTTCTGTCCCCCTAGCCATTGAACCTTACTCTTATTCGATGTTAATTAATGTTGATTTATTTTGTTTTATAATTGTGTCTTTCATTTTCCTATTCTTTAATATGTAAAGCACTTTGAGCTACTGTTTGTATGAAAATGTGCTATATAAATAAATGTTGTTGTTGTTGTTGTTATTACCTGAAACACAAATGGGACAACACAGTTCCCTGAGAATGCATACACTGGCAGTGATAACACAAATTGCCATTACAGTAAAACAGTATGGGCATGAATAGTGGGTAGATGTCATGGGAGAGTTACCAGCCAAGAGAATTTGATGTGGCAACAAATCCTGGCCAGTGTTGAGCTTGGGGGACACATTGAGCTTCTAAAGTGGTTTACAAATTGCTTTTTTGTCTAGTTTTGGAGCAGAAAGCAGTATAATGTATGAATATGTAACATACAAATCTCAGGTAAGAAAAACACACAACAAAAATATACTTCAGAGAAAGAAAATAGTGAAGTGGTTAATACATTTCTCCTGGTGACTTGTACAGAACTGATGTATTATATCTACTACATAAGGGTTAAAGAACCCAACTAGCAAAGAAATCTATATCACTTTTCTTTAGTTTTTCCTTCAAATGGCAAAAAAAATGTAAAACAAGACAAAGATCTTCTGAATCTGAAATGAAAGGATAAGAAGAAAATCAGGAAATGTTACAGAGTGACGTTTCCTGAGCAGATAAGATCCATAAGATAACATCGATGGAACTGTCAAGGATGTCGCCAAGGGTGGTTACAAAAGAAAATTACAGCAGGCACCTTGTTATGCTGCAGGGATTTGCCCTGGGGTGATGTTGGGGGTTCATATTCTTAAAGCACTCCTAGCTCTTTGGGCTGTGATGTGGAGTGAAACATCTCTTCTTCCTTAAATTAGTACTCTATATTAAAGCTGCTTATCTGGCATTTTATTTTTTGTTCGTGTAGCAATGAACAGAAAATAATAACAATAATTTATAAACATTGAAAGCAGTACTCTTGATAAGAGCCAGTGAATTTTGATTTGGTGTATAGAGTTATTGAATGGTACTATACTAGACATATGAACACCAATCATCTAATTCATCTTAGAAGGATGGATGTAGAAAATAATTACTGGTTTCTAAGATGGCATAAATGATATTTAGAAGGGCTACCACTGTGTTTTTATACCTACTTATACTATTAATTCAATTACATCCTATTTATTCTTGTTAAGCACACTTCCACTTATGAGCCTAAATGATAATTACCAATGTAGCATGACAAACTTGCAGCAGTACATCCTTCTGCAGCAATCTTTTTCTGTAAATTTGTGGTCCAAACATTAGATGGCGGAAGTGGGAATGGGCATTTTGTCATGGTATGGCCCTTATATCTTCTCTTTAATGTGTAGGCCATAACCGAATGCTCCAAATTCATACTCTTACCATGCTGTCAGAGTTGACTGCTACTGTACATCAACTCTTCCCCCTTCCTTTGACATCTGTAGCTCCAGGCAACAGGCAGGAGAGAAAGTCACACATTTATACATGCATTACTGTGATTATGCCCAAAATAGCAGAGCACAATGTGTGCTGGTAAAATAATACAACCTGATAACAGGATACCAGGTGGCTCTCTGTCTTACTATGTTGATTGATTACCAATTAGATAGAGCACCAGAACAGGCACGACAGAAAGTTACACATTTATTCATGCACTACTGAGAATATGCCCAAAATAGCAAAGTACAATGAGTATCGGTAAAATAATATGAAGCGATCAGAGGCTTCCAGTTGGCTGTCTTTCTCGTAATGTTGATTGATCTCTGGTCTGATGTGATCCAGCATGGCCCTTGGATGAAATGGCAGAAACTGGCAGCATGGACTGTTTGGATATGGCCGATGAGAGACAGAGATGGCCTCTATTAATTATGGAAAATGGCAGAGTGAGAGAGACGGAGAGACCAAACTTATGCCAGTCCTTTGGTTTCCTGTCACACCTTGTGGAACAATTGGGCATTATGGTGCAGGATGATTCTCCTGATTTAGTGACCAGTCCTATGTGAGTTGCCGGCCCTTACCCCCAGGCCGCCAGGAGGAGCTCTGCCGACAGCATGGACGTGCCCCGAGTTCCAGCAGGGCCTCATGGACTTTGAAGTTTTTATACACAGCCCTGCTGGATACCTTGGGGACCACAATGAGTCGCTGTAGCAAGGCTCGTAGACACCTGGAAGTGTGTCCTGGTCACGTGAATGGGAGGAATGACATACTTCCAGGTTGAAGACAAAGACTTTTACCCTGACCCGGAAGTGGTAAGGAATTGTGGACAGTGGGGCAGGAACACCTCTGGGTCAGGGGGTATAAAAGGACTCTGGGAAAGCCCAGACACTGAGCTGAGTTGGGAGGCAGGGTGGCTAAGCGTCTGGGAGTGGAGGGAGGATTGTGTATTGTTTAATTTTTTATTGAGAATTGTGGACAGGAGCGTGCTTTGTGCACTTTATTATTATAATAAATCCTATTATTGGACTTTTATCTGGTGTCTGACGTGGTGTCTGAGGGTACAAGGGTGCGAGAAAACCCTAATCTGTCACACCCATTTAGCCTTAAATCAGTCCGGTCAATGCTTTGTTCCTGCTTGTAAGCATCCTCTCCAATTTCAGACAAGAAAGAAAGAATACACAAGTAAACTGCCTTCTCAAACCTGCTTCTCTTCCAGAGTGATATATTTGTTTGTCCTTTCCAGTACAGGCCTCGTGGTATATTCCTTCTGTCAGAAAACTGCACTTGTCTTTCAAGCAAGCAAGTAAAACTCATTCTTGAATGACAAATAACAATGATCTAACTATGAAATTTTAATGTTCATTACAATGGATTTATATGTCCCACAGCAGAAACAGGCATTTATAGGCAAGACGAGTTGGTCTTCCTTTTCTGGATCTGAGACATTCAATCTGGAAAAAAAAAATGAAGAGGCAGTTGAATATAACCACAAAAGCCCCCTGCAATGCAAATATTTAATTTGGGTCCCATAGAACTTGACAAAAAAGGTTGGATTAATTATATTGGAAATCCAATGAGTGCGGGGACACCCTACACCAAAAAAAACTAAACACAAAATACACAATTCAAGCTTCACAATGATCTAAGATGAACTGCATTTGATGTTTTAATTCAAATTAAACACAGGCTGTTGCAAGTAAATAAAAAGGTAAGATTCTAAATAAATAACTGTTTTCACATGGGGGATGACGTCCTAAGTATTCATTTTCTATACCATCTGCATTGGTACCAGTTAAGAAAATGAAAATGCCAAGCGTCAGCTTAGTTAAAGGGATCTCAAACTGTGGTCAGGCTCACTTTGGGATCTTTAATGACCATAGAGAGTCAGGACCTCGGCTTTACGTCTCATCCAAAAGATGGTGTATATTTACAGCACAGTGTCCACATCACTGCACTGGGGCATGGGGATCCCCACACAGACCACAGGGTGCATGACCTCCGATGACTGCAACAACACCAGAAGCAATACAAGCCTTTCCTAGATGGTCTCTCATCCAAGCACTGGCTGGGCCTAAACATGTTTAGCTTGAGGTGGATGACTTGTTTTGAAGTGCAGATGGCTTGATTAACATATCCAGGTATATAAAACTTACTTTTTAATTTTTAATATACTAGGGGAATCTACCCCCGGGCAGGCGCTATGTGCTAGCCACTTCGCGGCTCTTCCGCTTGCGTATGGGGAAGCGGATGTGCAATTTAAACAGATTGTTATTTTCATGGGAATTGTTAAATATGCATAATAGAACTAACTTTTTAACATTACAGCGAGTAATTAACCATAGTAAAAATAGTAAAACATAATAAATTCAAAGAAAATTATGTTTCATGTTGCGTTACAGGTATTCGTTGTGTTATACGTTTTCATTCTGTTTGGCTTTGCAATTAACACGCAAATACTTTTTAAACTGACACTTTTACTGTAAAAATACAGTAAAAACAATATTTGGAATTAACTTTTCATCAATGTCACATTCAATTTTAATTCCATGTTTGGACTTATATTGTGATAACAAAACTTATAACTGCCTGTGAGTGAATATTGTTTCTTGCTTTCTAATAAATAAACCGACTTTTTCGAATGTTTGTCCCTGTGATTTGTTAATTGTCATAGCAAAAGTTATTCTAACGTGAAACTGTAAACATTTTATTACGAATGGCAAATCAAGATCTCCTTTGATGTCTAATGTTATCCGCGGAAGATGTACTACATTACCTTTCTTGTCGCCTGTTAAAATTTTACGTTAGAATTGTTCGACCAATTTTGAATACAACTAATCTTGTCCTATTGTATAGCCCATCACTCTACATAAATTACACAATAAAATTACGAAACATCCTTCTTTCAACAGTAATTCGGCCGGTGGAAGACCGGATAGTGTTAATGGTTGTAGATATTCTACTGGATATTGTAAGTTGATGTTTTCATCTTCCGCACCATCACCACCAACTGTTTCAGCATAGTCTATTGATATGCATTTCACCAATTTGCCATGTATTCGATTGACAGTTTTTACGTTAATTCGTTTGCTGTCATCGTTTCTCTGTGCTAGGATTGCCTGTGTACTCATTTCTTCTTTTGGTAACCCTTCAAGATGAAATTATTCAATAAGATTTGGACATAATAAGTCATCTTTTATTGGGAACTTAAAGTGAAGAAAACATAAAATTTTATAAGAGCCAAGAGGGCAGGAACTGTGTCTGACAAAAGCATTCACATGAATGAGAGGTGAGAGGACCATTTACATTAACTGTAAATGATTGAGAGGAGGGCGGGACTTGAAAAAATTTCTTGCCAATTGTTTCGTCTCATGGGACTTAAAAAAATCTCTTGGCAATAATATTGTCCCAAGATTTTCTTTAATAATAGAGAGATTTGCAAACCTTTCCGAAGTCATGTTTTCACTTTGTCAATATGGATTATTGAATGTATTCTGATTGGCCAAAAATGGCAAATATATCCATTGAAAATTAAATCAAAACATCATAAACTGTGAGGAAAGTGAAGGGGTCTGAATACTTTCAAAATCCACCATAGACAAGAATGGGATGATTGGGCGACCTTTAAAGGGAGCTAATTAAAGGGGGCAGCACAGGGATGACAGAACATTAACACAGAGAGTTAACAGGAGTGTCTCTTTTCCCGATAGCACCAAGAATGTTGGCCCAGAAAAAGAAATATAATTATCAACCTGTTTTCCCCTATTGGGCCATCTATAAAAAGAGACTGGATAGTTCAATCATCATTCTGATATCCAAAGAGGAACCTGGACAAGACTCCATATCTGTGGTAGAGAAAGAGAGACAGAATATCAGCCTAAGCTTTACTGCAGCCTACTAATAAATGGGGACCCAGTTGGTACCCTCAGATCTTTTTGCTCTATCTGACACTATATACGATACTTATTTAAATTGTTGTTAAAAAGATGCGTATTCATTTGAAATCTTGATAAAAAAGGGTCTGCTCAAAGCTTGCCATTTTAATGTCATTCTTTGTCATTCAAACCATAAGGCAAATGCTTCCATAGACAGATCTCCTGCTGTGTTTTCAATGAATCTGCTTAATATAGATTTGTATTTTAATTCACATAAAATGCTTCATTTGTTTCACACCATATCATCAATTTCTATGACTAATAACCTTTTTATATAACCAGCATTTTTTCAACAAATTATGTCAAACATTCTCTGTGGGGGTAGCATCAGTTCTATATTTTTTTAATTACTTACACAGCATGCTTAGGCAGAAACTGTAATTAAGTACAAACAACAACTAAAGTTATGATGTAGACGTGTAAAGGATTTACCACATAATTTATACTAAATATTTAACCAAAAGTGCATTTTAAAGACATCTGACCATATTGTAGATAAAATCTTTGGAACTCTGAACAGTCCAGACTTTATTCTGGGTTAACACGCTTAAAGAAAACAGGACAGAAAAAAGCATAGAGGTGTCCTAAGTGGTATGTGGAGGACTGCCAGCTTTGTGTTCCGGCCCTCACCCCCAGGCCGCCAGGAGGAGCTCTCCCGACAGCAGGATCGTGCCCCGAGTTCCAGCAGGGCCTCATGGACTATGTAGTGTTTTTACACAGCCCTGCTGGATACCTTGGGGGCTACCGGGAGTCGCTGTAGGGGTGCTCGTGGGCTCTTGTGTGCCCTATAACCCGGGAGTATGGCACGGTCACGTGACAGGAAGGAACAATGTGCTCCCGGGTTGAAGAAAAGGACTGTTTACCCTGACCCGGAAGTAATAAAGAACTGTGGACTAATTGGGCAGGAACACCTCCGGGTCAGGGGCTATAAAAGGACTATGGGCCAGTCCAGACACTGAGCTGAGCTGGGAGGTAGAGGGGCGAAGTGTCTGGGCGAGGAGGAGAGATTATTGTGTTTATTTGGTTGTTAATTAAATATATGAGTAGTGTGGAGGGTGCTTGGTGAACTGTGCTAAAGAATAATAAAGAATATCGGACTTTTATGCAGTGTCTTGCGTGGTACCTGAGGGTTCAAGGGAGCACTAGCGCCCCCTACTGCCACAGGTACTATCCAGTTTCTTCTCTTCCGATACATGTAGTGCTAGTTGAGCTATTTACTTTCAGTCGTCTTTTCTATCTTATTTTTCTTCTCATTAACTTTAGCATTGATGACTTTTAAATCGAGCAGCCTGTTATTTTATCATATGGCAACAGACTTTTTATTAAGAATTTCAATATCTAACCATGGTATGTTAGATAAGTTAGATTGTGCTTTCTTCTCCTTGTCTTGATGTACTGGTCTTGGCTTACAATACTGGTTTCTGTCAAGTTCTACACACAATTGACAGGGTTTTTTCAAAGAATTTATGACTTCTTCAATATGAATTTCTTTTTTTTTTTTTGTTTGCTGGTGATATTGCTTTGTTTACAGAGATATGGTACATGGTGGCAACCATATCATGACACCATAGGGCACGGTCATGTAGTCCTGCTGGCCGTTTTAGGACATTGTACAAGCATACCTGACTGGTCTTTTTGGAGAAGCTAACTGTTTTTTTGAGATATGGACACAAATTCATCTTAAAAGGATGATTGTAGAAAAGAATGATTGATTTCTAAGATGGAATACATAATATTTACTGTATATAAAAGGGCTACAACTGTGTTTTTATACCCATTTACAGTATACAGTAATCCCCCGCCTATCGCGGAAGTTACGTTCCAGACCCACCCGCGATAGGTGAAAATCCGTGATATAGAAAGACCACATTTTTTTTTATAGTTTAAGTCTTAAAATACCCATCATACATGCTTTAAACACATGTAAACTTATTAAAACACACTTTGTAAACACATATGATATGTGGATGTCAGGCTAAGGATATGAGTAACATCTCACTATTATAAAACATTTTAACTTCACGCAAGACAAGGCAGTGTGACAGGATAAGAGCTGCTGTACAGGCTTTTACATGATTGACACGCAGAGCGACAAGCTGAAAAAGCATCTTGGCAGCACAAAGTCCATTTCTCCTTAGGGTGCATTCAGCTCCGATTCACAACACGAAGTGGCAGTAGCGTAGTGTGCCTGGTTTGGGGGATTTGGGGGGAGGTGGAGGTGGGGTTTGAGCGAAGCGATCGTGACCTAATCCGAGCACTTCTCCTTAGAGTGCGTTCATAAGTCACCCTACCCCCACCCCCCCTCCTCCTCCTCCTTCAGAACGCACAGAGCAAACAGAACAGCAATCTTGGCATAAGCAGCACAAAGCCAGTAGCTGATCTGTCGCCTTCTGCTTAGCGTGTGTTCAGACCACCCCCTTCACAACATGGGGAGCGTTATAAGTGCCGCGAGAAAGAGATTTAACCATGCCCAGGGCAGGAAATAAAGAACAAATATTGTTTTTACAAAAGTTTTAAAGTAAAAATGAAAATAATGCATACGTAACAATTCCCATGAAAATAACAATCTCTTTAAACTGTTTATCCGGTAAGCCAAATGAGGGGGTAGGCAAGCAAAGCGAGCAGGGGGCGGAGCCCCTTAGTGATAATAATAGTATTAATAAATCCGCAATGTAGCAGGGGCGTGATAAGTGAACCACGATAGAGCGGGGGACTACTGTACTATTAATTCTTATTAATCACACTTCCACTGAGCCTAAATGGTAATTACCAATAAAGTAAGAAAAACCTGTACCAGTACAGCCTCCTGCAGTGATCAGTTCTGTAGATTTGTGGTAAACACATTAGATGGTGCAAGTGTGAATGGGAGTTTTGTCTTGGTAGGGTCCTAAGGAGACCCTGTTTTTCCTTGAAGACTCTTTATTGGGTAGACTATAACAGAATGCCCCCAACTCTTACCATGCTGGCAGGGTCTGTAGCTCATGGAAATTAGATAGAGCACAAGAACAGGCAAGAAAGCAAGTTACATATATATTAATGCACTATTGAGAATATGCACAAAACAGCAAAGTACAATGAGCATTGGTAAAATACTATGAATCGATAATAGGCTACTAGGTGGCTCTCTATCTTATTATGTTGATTGATCTCTGGTCTGACGTGGTCCAGCATGGCACTTGAATGAAATGGCAGAAACATGAACTGTTTGAATATGGCCGATGAGAGAGAGATGGCCTCTACTCATGGTGGAAAAATGTAATATATTTTATATATATATATATATATATATATATATATATATATATATATATACCTGTATATATAAGTCAATGTCTGTATGTATGTTCCAGCATCACTTCCGAACGGCTGGAGCGATTTTCATGAAACTTGGTACACATGTTTCTCATTTGTCGACTGAAAATACTGTTCGGTAAAATCATCCCTAACCCATCCCCTTCTGGGTAGGGTGGGTGCTGATGTTGCGGTCTTGTATGTTTATTATCATCTAGTTGACACTTGGAATGACCACCAGAGGGCAAACTGGAGGTGACTGCCAGCATTCTTTTTTTTTTTTTTTTTAATTTTTATTAATTTTATTACAATCCATACAAAGCAATCAAGATTTTACAAAAAGAAAAATTGAGTTAAGAACAGATCGATCCCCACCCCTGAGAGAGAGAGCAAGCCAAATAACGTTAAATTTAAGGCTTGTAAACATACCTAATTTAAAAAAAAAAAAAAAAATTCTCTGTGCTTTATGAACTTATTTTAAAATATTACTGATTAGATCCTGCCATGTTTTGAAAAAGGTCTGTACAGATCCTCTAACTGAGTATTTGATTTTTTCCAATTTCAAATAATATAACACATCAGTTTCCCACTGACTTAAAAGAGGAGAGTTTGGGTTCTTACAGTTTATCAGAATAAGTCTGCGTGCCAACAGTGTAGTGAATGCAATCACAATTTGTTTGTCTTTCTCCACTTTAAACCCCTCTGGAAGAACCCCAAACACAGCTGTTAATGGGTTAGGAGGGATTGTGAGTCCAAGACTGTCTGACAGGTGATTAAAAATTTTTGTCCAGAATAATGTTAATTTGGTGCAGGCCCAGAACATGTGACCTAGTGAGGCTTGGACTTGGTTGCAACGTTCGCAGGTTGGCTCATGTCCTGGAAACATTTTGGAGAATTTTAGTCGAGACAGATGTGCTCGATATATAATTTTGAGTTGTGCCAGCATTCTTTATGTCTGAGCAGCACCACCGTGACCCTGTTGCTTTTCAAATTAAATAGAGTTGGCCGGTTCCAAGCGTAAACTGGATGATAACATACATACAAGACCGCAAGACAAGCACATTAGTGAATCTTCATTGTTTGTTAATTTATTTTTATTTTTAAAGTTGTGTTTTTTTTATGAAATTTTTCTCAAACAATTTAAAAACATAAAAACACTTTATTTTCCTCCCGGGCAACGCTGGGTATTTCAGCTAGTTTATATATATACAGTAGATAGATAGAGAGAAGAGAAAAGATAGATATGCATTTAGAAAAGTATGATCCATTTTTCGAATGATGTTTCTATGTTCAAACTGTGCACACAATGAAAAAAATGCTGCAAGAGATAGTGCTTACACAGCCAGTGTAAAAGTCATCTGTTGTGTACAGTTTTACTGTTAGTACACAAGCTGTTGTTGACATATGGGCATAATCCCAACCTTTTCCCTTAGCAGAGTTACTGAAGCCAGATCTCTGTAATTAGCAGAATGCGACTGTCCTTAACGATCTTATTTGCTACAACCTGTAGTTTCAATTCGTCTATCTGATTTGCTAGGGATCTTGCATTGGTGAAAAAAATTCTAGATAGAGGTGGCCTGTATGGCTGCCTCCATAGCCTCGCCAGCATGCCAGCCCTGCAGCCCCACTTCTGCCTCCTGTCCCTGCACTACCTACATCTACCTGTGGGGATGACAATCCATGAGGAGTCTTGACACCTGGATATGTCTGCCGGGATGTTGTGGAAGTATAGAAACTCGGCTGTAACAGTCTGCTCACTGCAGAGTCCTATTTTTAGGAGACTGTGCCAGCTGAAGATATTATTCACCCTGCAGAATGTCATTATCATGAAAAGCAACACATACACAAAAGGACAAACAAATTGTCAAAAGGAAGAACACCGCATACAGTACAGTATTTACATATTTTTTTTAATATATTTTCATGTTTTCGTTTATTATTTAGGGTATTAATTGTGTTATTTTTGCCTTAAATTATGTGCATTTGCTTTTATTATCAAAATGGTTACTGATTAGGGTCTGTAATTCACTTTTCATTATTTCTAATGAGAAATAATAAATTCAGAGTTCAAATGGCCTCCTGAAACAAATTAAGTCGAAGTACGAGGCACCACTGTGCATATATGTACATATGAGATAAAATGGAAGTGGTCAAGGAATTTAATCTACTGTGATCAATGGTGAACACTGAGGCTACATTTGCCCTAGAGATCAAAAGAAGGATTGTAATGGGAAAGTCGACACTGAAATCGCTGGACAAGGTTTTTAAATCTAAGGACATTTCCCTACTGATCAAGATACGGCTCGCACACAGTTTGATCTTTTCTGTGGTCACCTATGGTTGTGAAAGCTTGACATTAAGGAAACAGAAACAGGAACATTATGCATTTGAAATGTGATTCTGGAGATGGATTTTATCAATACCATGGACAGCCAGAAGGGCAATCAAATCAGTCATGGAACAGATCCAGCCGGTAATGTCACTCAAAGCATGGATTACAAAGCTACGGCCTTTAACTAACTAACTCTCTCTCTCTCTATATATATATATATAAGATATATTATATATATATATATTGTCACTAGGGAATCCATTCCCGGATGGGTTTATCCATTCCCAGGAATTCGGGAATCCTGCATTTCATTCCCGGGCTCCCGGGGGTGACACAGTACACGGGCATCTTACATGTGAACGGTTTTAGAATGATCGACACTTACTTTTAATAAAACTACAGCAATATGTTGACACAAATAAAAGACTAACCTTATGTACAAGCAGTTCATGCTGTCATATAAGTACATGTATCTTTAGTTGCAGTATTAAGAACATAAAAAGCACAACGTGTCCAGCATGTGGTCGTCCAGGAAAGAGCGCACCTTCATGCAGAAGTATGCCAGCTGCTGAGAAAGCACGCTCTGCCTCCACTGAAGTAGGTGGCACAATCATCAGATACTGATACACTTGTTCTAAACAACACCCGCACTTGCCGTTGTTCTGAAACACCGCCATTTCAGCTTTTACTGGTGCATCCAGTTTCTTGTCATCATTCTGTGATGGCAAGTTTCTTGGCACAGATAATGTGGATGCAACAGACTGACGCTTTGTAATTTCAAGTTGCTGTTCAAAGCTATTGTCTGATGAAGTGCAAGCTGTAGCAATGGCACCACCTTAATTATTTTCAATTATAACTCTGTTATTTCTTGATCGATTTTTACACTTTTACACGCTATATATGCAAGCTTGGCCGTTCCCGTTTTCCCGGGAATTACAGCATTTTCATTCCCAGGAATGTGGGAATTAAAAATGTCCGTGAATCCCGGGCTCCCGATTCCCTAATTGTCACACACATGCCAGTAGGAAGTAGCTAAAGGGCCTGAGTAATTGTAATACCACCACCGACCAGGAGGTAGCGGAGTGTTAACTGTGTTTCTCAGTTACTTGCAGACCATTCCCAGGAAATCCCACCAGGTTCTGGCACCCTCGATGACATCACTTCCGAGCTCGTAGAGATGATGTCACTTCCAGTCCTTAAGATATCACTTCCGGGCCCAGAGATGACGCCGCTTTCTGGTCCTGATGCCATCACTTCTGGTTCTGAGCCCAGAGATGACCTCACTTCCTGTCCCGCAGACATCACTTCCAGTTCTGGCCGTAAAGATGACATCACTTCCTGAGCGGGCCTTTAAAGCCACAATCATTCTTGTCTTAATACAGTCCTGTTTTGGACTCAGTCGTGTGAATATCTCTGTTCAACAATTTCAACTTTTGCGGCCAGGATACATTATATGGGTGGCTGCCCAAAACCTTTATCATGTCTACTAGTATTCTTTATTACTATATATATATATATATATATATATATATATATATATATGTATACGTATATATATATTTACAGTATATATATTCAAATATATGTAGTGCTGGTTGGCCTATTTAGCTTTCAGCAGTCTTCTGTGTCTTATGTTTAAAATATTTATAAGAATTGTTTCGACAAATTATGTCATTCTCTGCGGATGTAGCAGCAGTTCTATATTTTTATTACTTACACAGCATAACCATTTTAGTTTAATGGAAAGTTTGTTTTGGTGTTTAGTACTCCTGTTTGCTTTATTTGTTTTGGACTGTTGCTTAGCATTTTTTCAGCATAAATGCATTTTAATGATCATTTAGGAGCTAGTTAAAGTAGGCAGGTGCCCATGCTGATTGTTCCTAAAACTTGCAGAGAAGGGTGCAGGATTAAGCGGATGACTGGAAGAGAAAACTTAAGACAAGCAGATGCATGAAACCAAAAAAGCAGTCCCGTATTTCACCTGAGCCATATTATGATGTAAGAGGAATAAAGAGGAAAAATCAAACCAAAATGTCAAAATGCAAAAAAAGGGAATAGTAAAACTAATTGGCACACAAACGTTGCAGTCAGGAATGGGTCCTAACAACAGTGGAGTGGTGAGAATGAAAATAAAATATTATTAACATTAAAAGACAATATTATTAAAGGAACAGATTGCCAGAATTGAATTCTGTGACCCAAGCAACTCTATTTTAGAATAGAACTTTATTTAATAGAAATATAATAAAAATATCAGTCCTAACAGATTAAACAATGTTTATGTAGTCCTGCCATTTAGATTTTTTTAAGGCTAGTGTCAGTGTCAGTGCCTGCCAGGGCACATTGTTTTCTCCATTTTGTCACATTGTTGTGCTGATATCCAGATGACTCAGCAGTGTGTTTTGGCCTCCTTAATAATCTGAATTATTTTCACTGTTTCAAACTGCTGAATCATGACAGTTTCAAAAATTACTTGCCAGTGGTGACAAGTTTTTTTTTTTTTTTAGGGTGAAAAACAAGGAATAGTGCTCCCTAAAGCATCATTCACACATTTGGCGCTCTTCTCTACAGCTGGAATAAAGCATGTAATTCATACCACATCAGTAAATCAATTTTAATTATACCTCTTATTCACATCACCGCTGCATATTTATTATATAGACACACTAAAACACAGCATCATGCACATTATTAGGCTTTCTCCATAGGAAACTGTATTACACAGACAGTCTCCACTGACCACCCCCAAAAGTAAACTCTCCTTATCTTAGTACCTTGGATGGCTTAGCTATGAGCTAAAGAAATGGGCCTGGTGGTCTGAATGGTCTCCTCTTGTTTGTCAAATTTCTAACACTTGTACAGTATTTATTTTTTTTGAGTTGAGATCTTTATTTAAATACTAACTGAAAGGCAGGCGTAAGATGAATTAATGCTTGAAAATGCTTTCAGACACTGAGTTTCATGAAAATTCAGTTTTTTATCACTATTTGTTAAAACCAGAGTTCTTCCTGTCACAGTTACCTCTTTGGCATTAACCACAAGTGTCTCTCGGAATTCTATGTAAATATTGTTAAGCCCGAGTGTCTCTTGTTTTAAGATGTATTGTTTGAATGCACAGTGTTAAGACCAAAGACCCTTCAGGACAGTATTTTGATGCCATCAAATGGATAAAGTAACATCATGCAGCAAAAAAAAAACCATGAATATTCCCTCATATTTTGCCACTCTATGGTAACTTATTAATATTCATGAGTAGGGTGGACCTTTCAGTCAAATCAAAACACACAATGGCATGTAAACAACAAATGTAAAGCTAGTTGTAAAACAAACTGAAACTGAACCATTAGTTCAATCAAGTGACAGTGATGACAATGTGAATTAGTCATTAGAAAACTTAGATAGTGAAATTAATGCATTTGGTACTAGATAACCGAACCACCGTGATATGCCTGGACAATGTGGTCAAATACTGTAAAGCTTCAGCATAGCAAAACAGTAAAATGATTGTGGAAAGACAATAAAGATATTAGCTCCTATGCACTGTTTACAATGCAGCAACTGTCAATGTCCATGTTAGACGAAATGTGGAAGTCACTAAGCCTTGCACTGTGGTAGCCTTAGCCTACGGCATCACAATGGGTGGCATCACTTGTACGGATCAGGCACTAATATTCTTCCAAATCATGCACACATAATATAAGAAAATATAAGAAAATCCACAAAGAAATGTCTCAAATGTGACGTTGGGCTGAGCGTTGGTGACACTTTCAAAACATATATTACACAAAGTACATATACTAAATCTGCATCACCACAGCAGTGGACACTAGACAGACCTTTCCTACTGTATTTATACTGACATTTTGGTATTAACATATATCTGTTACATGTAATAACATTTTTTCTTGTGGAAAAAAATGGAATGTTTTTGGCAAATTTTTCTAGGGATAAACAGAACACTAAAGTAATATTTGTGTTTGTGTGACTTTCTGATTAGTGGCTCCTAACTTATTTTATAACAGTGATTCTTAAAAGCAACTCAAATGTATCCTAAAAGTTAAATATATATATACTAGACATTAAGCTCGTTACAATAACGGGCGCTAGAACAGTAGTGCATAAACATTAGTAGGAACAGTCTATATTAAATGGCAAGGGACCTTGTATGTGGCTGTAATATGTGTTACTGTATTGTGTGCCTTTAATTTTCTCTCTCAGTAATACTGGTTTGTATTTCCATAAAATGCCTGTAATTTTCTCTGACAGTAATACAGTGGAACCTCGGTTCATGACCATAATTCGTTCCAAAACTCTGGTTGTAACTCAATCTGGTCATGAACCGAAGTAATTTCTTCAGTATTGCAAGGGATGGCCAGCAGTTTATTATAACGCCCCAGTAATGGAAGGATGGGGGAAGGCAGCTTATCAAGGACACTGCCTCCCCCAAGACGATAGATGGCAGCGTCTCTGGACTGCAGCGGTGCCTTAGATGCCCGGAGAGCACTATGGGACTTGGAGTTTGGCAGCACAGCCCTGCTTGGTACCGTGGGTGCTGCCAAGGGACACTGAGGGAAGTTGGTGGGAAAACAAATTCTCGCCTAGCCTGAAAGTACTAATGGACTATGACAACGGAAGCCCCGAAGTACTTCCGGGCTGATTGAAAACCTGAATTCTCCAGGTGACCCGGAAGTTCTGGGAAGTCATGTGGGAGGAAGAACAGAAGCACTTCCAGGTCCAGGACTATATAAAGGACTGATGGCAAGAGAACCAGAGTTGGGAGGAGTGTGATGGAGCTTGCTGGGAGGTGTAGTGATGAATAGTATTGTGTTTATTTATTATTGTATTGCCTGTTTGCTGTGGTTGGGGTGCTTTTGAGGCACTACAGAGAGAAAACAAGAATAAAAAGAATACTTCTTGGTGCTTTTACCCAGTGTCGGCATCTGTCTGATAGGTCTAACGGGGCAGCAGTAACCCCTGGTGTTCATTATATATGTGTGTATATATATATATATATATACAGTATATAGTGATGGATGTCCGGCCCTCACCCCCAGGCTGCCAGGAGGCGCTCTCCCGACAGCATGGACATGCCCCGAGTTCCAGCAGGGCCTCATGGACTTTGTAGTTTTTATACACAGCCCTGCTGGATACCTTGGGGACCACAAGAAGTCGCTGTAGCAAAGCTTGTAGACTCATATGTGCCCTATAACCTGGAAGTGCGTCCTGGTCACGTGAACGGGAGGAATGACAAACTTCCAGGTTGAAGAAAAGAGAAGTTTTTACCTGACCCGGAAGTTATAGAAAGTCACATGGACTGAGGGACAAACAAGGACTATAAAGGACTGTGGGAAATCCCAGACGGACGAGCTGAGTTGGGAGGCAGGGTGGCTAAGCGTCTGGGAGAGGAGGATTGTTATTTGTGATTGTTTATTGTTATTGGGAATTGTGGAGAGGAGTGTGCTTTGTGCAGTTATTATTATAATAAATAATAATTATTTGGACTTTTACCTGGTGTCTGACGGTACAAGGGTGCGAGCAAACCCTTACCTGTCATAATATATATATATATATATATATATACAGTGATCCCTTGCTGTATCGCGCTTTGACTTTCGCGGTTTTGCTCTATCGCGGATTTTATTTGTAAGCATATGTAAATGTATATTGTGGATTTTTCGCTGATTCGCGGATTTCTGCGGACAATGGGTCTTTTAATTTATGGTACATGCTTCCTCAGTTTGTTTGCCCAGTTGATTTCATACAAGGGATGCTATTGGCGGATGGCTTAGAAGCTACCCAATCAGAGCACGTATTACATATTAACTAAAACTCCTCAATGCTATAAGATATGCCTCGTGCGCTGTGCTCGATTGTTTGCTTGTCTCTGCCTCTATCTCACCCTCTCTGACATTCTCTGCGCCTGACGGAGGGGGTGTGAGCAGAGGTGCTGCTTGCACAGAAGCTGTTTGCCTAGTGGATACGGACGCACCTCTAAGAAATGCTGCTTTATCGAGGTGCGTCCAAAAGCACACTTATTGATTTTTTGCTTTAATCTCGCTCTCTCTCTCTATCTCTCTCTGACGTTCTCTGCGCTTGACGGAGGAGATGTGAGCAGAGGGGCTTTTTGCACAGAGGCTGTTTGCTTAGAAGATAGGGACGCTCCTGTATTGAGGATTTGTTCTGTTCTGTGTATTGTATTGTATTGACTCCCTTCTTTTTGACACCCACTGCACGCCCAGCCTACGTGAAAAGGGGTCTCTCTTTGAACTGCCTTTCCCGAGGTTTCTTCAATTTTTTCCCTACTGGGATTTTTTTGGGAATTTTTTCTTGTCTTCTTAGAGAGTCAAGACTGGGGGGCTGTCAAGAGGCAGGGCCTATTAAAGCCCATTGCGGCACTTCTTGTGTGATGTTGGGGGTTACAAAAATAAATTGTATTGTATTGTATGTTGTCACAAAAAAGGTATACAGCTGCTGATGTTTTGAAACAACTATTATTATCTTGATGATAATAACAGTGATTGAGCTTGAGATAGTGACATACAACTGGATGATGGGGCACCTGAAGGCTCTGGTACTAAAGCAGATAGCTCTCCTGAAGGCATTTCTTCATCAAAAGGTGTCTGACTTGTCACAACTGTCAGGATAGCACTACATGGACACTCCATCTATTGAGCACAGTCACCAACTACCAAATGTGTTGTGTACAACAAGCAACAATGCAAAGAAACAACTTACATTTGGGGTACGTGTACTTCTAAGCCTGCATTCTACATGGTGCCATCCTTCAAGTTATCTTATTCAATTGCAGATTTTTTGTCATATTGTCAGTCAAAATAAACAAATAAACAATTTCTTTACATTTTTGACAGACTTACCCAGACAGAGTTAATTATTTATCATACATGCATAGACTAATACTGGAGTGTCCCGGTAATAAATGGTCCAGCAGTCAATGTGTGAAGTGAAGGGTTTTCTCAATGGTAGGTCATAAGGATGAAGCTCCATCCTGTGGGGTGCTCTGATCATGGAATGACACTTCCTTTTGGTAACCTCAGAAGTTATTTGGGTGGACTGGAAGGAGCGAAGTCAGCTGTCCTAACTGGGCATCTTCTCAACACTGTGGACAGAAGGGATTAGCGCCAGCACCCATTCTGGTCCCAGAGTGGTATTACATAACCCTAGATAAGCCTGGATGGAGACCCTCCAATGCTTATGCATGACTATTGCAATTGTAAAAAAAAGTCATGAGGAAGAAATATAAAATAAGCAGTCATTAATAAGTTTGTTGTCTTTGTGTTCACGCATCATATTGTTGACAAAGCCTGAAATAGTAAAAGTAATGTGTGCTTCTCTCTAAAATTCAGCTTGTCTACTCCCCATAGAAACATACAGTATATAGATAATGCCTTACATTCTCTGTTTTGCGGATATAAGAATAACAGTTTGACATTAAAACATACTTCTCTTACATGTAAACGATCAACACTGAAATTAGATGTTATTTGCAAGGAAGAATATTTGGTAAACAGTTTTAGATGAAGAATACACTAATGAAGTAGCCTAACATATTTTTTTTATTTGTCTGGAAATTATCAGATTGAAATGGGTTTTAGTTTTCCCTTTTGATCAACTTACAATTTGAATATTTCTATTACAGACACCAGAAACTTTGTGGCCAGGGCTCCTTCGGGCAGTCTCCATTACTGAGGTTTTGAATAAAGTACAGCACTTGTGAAAGAAATTGACTTGCAGGAAAGCTCAGTTTTACATTTTTGTACATTTTTATTACTAAGTAAGGGCAGTAAAATCTCTTGCTAACTGCTATTATCTTTAAAATGCATAAAAACCAATAGTAATGTAAGTGTTTTCTGTGAATAAATAAAAAAAAACACTCTAAAGTACTATTATGTAAGAAATGATCTGTTTCATTTAAAATGCTTTGGTCAAAGGCTTGAATTTTTCCCTACTGGGACTGTTAAAGCATTGGAACAATTAAAAGTACAACTTAAACTAATTAGAGGAGTTTGTTTCTTTAATATGGAAAGGAAAGATTTCTTCTGTTTGGTCATGGCCCCATAGTCCTTCCTACAGTCTAAAGTCATGCATGCTAGGTTATTATTGTTGCTAAATTGCCCATGTGTTGTGTGTGTCTGTTCCCCCTTAGATGGACTGGTGTTATTTTTGTCTTCTGTCTGATGAGTCAATGTGGACTATGATGTTCACAGATGACATTGGGATCTGCAGTGAGAGTAGGCAGCAGGTTGAGATGAACCCGGAGAGCTGGAGGTATGCACTGGAGAGAAGGGAAATAAAAGTCAGTAGGACTAAGATGGATTCCATGTGTGTGAATGAAAGGGAAGGTGGGGGAAATGCAATGGAGCAGAGGTGGTGAAGGAAGACAAAATGAAATACTTGGGTTCAGCAGTTTGGAGTGGATGGCAGAGAGGAGAAAGTGCAGGCTGTGTGCAGGTCTATAAAACGGCAGTGAGATCAGCTGTGTTGTATGGTTTGGAGATGGTGATACTGACGTAGAGGGAGACACAGATACGACAGTTTGGTGACCAAGTGAGAGAAGCTGGATTGAGATGGTGTGGCCACTTGCAGAGGAGGAACCACAGGCCAAGAGGATAAGAGGAAGTTTATGGATTTGTTGAGGGAGAATATGAAGGCAGTCAGTGTGGAGAAAAATTATGTAAAAGACGGGGATAGGAGATGGATGATCTGCTGTAGCGACCCCTAAATGGGAGCAGCCAAAGAAGACGAAGGAGAAGAAGAAGTTTCTTTCTGGTGATGCGCATTGTTTTTGTTATTACAAGCCACCTGGCCTACACAGTTACTTTCTCAACTGTTTCACTCATCTCTACCTTTTAAACAGTTCGTTGGGGTCTGCTGCCTCTGCAGTGGCCAGGTTGCACTCAAAATGGGAAGTTTTTTCATTGATTGAGAATATCCTTCTCATATTCTGGACAAGACCCTAAATCAAGCCAGTAACATCCACTCTAAGAGGAATTCCAATAATGAAACATCCCACAGGTTCTCCCATTCCACTCTGACCTAACCCTCTGTCTCCCCCAAGGGGCATCAAACAAAATTTCCCCATTTTTCAGACTGATCTTTCCAAAGGAGCCTTTTTTTCCATAACCCTCCCTTGATCTCCTTCTGTTGGCAACCTAAACTACAGAAACGTTTCATTCTCAGCTCACTTCACAGAGGAGAAGATCATTCCTCACCAGGCACTTTGAGCTGTAACAGGAGCTGCTGTGTCACTTGCTTTGAGCATGTGAAAGGTGATATATAAATAAAATGTATCATTATTATACTGGTCCTTCTGGTAAATTCAATATTAAACAACTGACCTCTTGCCAGTCTAAAATCTGATTTACTCTACTTTCTTGTAGAATGTGTCCAGCCATCAACTTGGGTGATACAGGAAGATGACTAGAAGACTACCCGTTCGGCAGAAAATATTTGGAGAGTAACCAGAGAAAAGATGTAGTCAAAAAGCTGAAAAAATCGTGAGTGGTCTTTCCTAGACTTTCTCGTATACTCAGATACGGGGATGGATATTTGAAGTGTAAACCGCAGGACAATGATTTTATATTATGGACATTAAAGAACTGTCAACAACAAATCAAATAAATGTAATAATATATTGAACAATTATTATTAAAGTAAAGTTGAATAAATTGGACTCTGCAGGTGCATAAATAAAAAAAAAATTATATGTTCTGGTAAAGTACCACTTCCGGTTAGCGGAAATAGCCCAAAAGTTGATAGAAATCTACATTTTGTGCCTAATACTTGCATGCAAAATTTGGTTGACACACACACACACACAGACACAGACATATGCATAGACCTCTTCTATGCAGTGGTGTGCTGGGGAGGCAGCATAAAGAAGAGGGATGCCTCACGCCTGACAAACTGGTGAGGAAGGCAGGCTCTGTTGTAGGCTTGGAGCTGGACAGTTTTGACATCCGTGGCAGAGCGACGGGCGCTGAGCAGGCTCCTGTCAATCATGGAGAATCCACTGAATCCACTGAACAGGATCATCTCCAGACAGAGGAGTAGCTTCAGCGACAGACTGAGGAGACCCCACACTATGCGACTCCACCCGTAAATGTTAACATTATACAAGATTATAGACTGTTATACCTGCCTTGCACTCTCCACCTTGCATTTTTTAACTTGCACTGAATTTTTATCACTCTTTAATTAATATTGTTTTTATTGTTTTTATCAGTATGCTGCTGCTGGAGTATGTGAATTTCCTCTTGGGGATTAATAAAGTATCTATCTATCTATCTATCTATCTATCTATCTATCTATCTATCTATCATATAGTGCCTGCCTATCTATCTATCTATCTATCTATCATATAGTGCTTTTCATATCTATCTATCTAATTCCAAAATATGGTGTTTTCTGACTCAGGGAGGTCTAAAACCTCAAAATTAATCAAAATCTCCAAATGGAATTTTTGGAGGATTCCAATACTTTCCCTACACTTCGTATACGAGAAAGCAAAAAGAGTCTAGACTGGAATTTGAGCCAAAACTCTAAACCAGAATAAACTTATAAAATAGAGATCTTAAAATCAAAAGAACATTTGATGTTTTATATCCAAAAACTTGAAGAGGAAGTGTTCTTTTTCATGACATTTTGATCCTGTTACATTCTTAATCAAAGTTCACTGTCCTGACTCAGCAGGAACCAGATAACTCATTTTTTGAGTTGAACCAGGAGAAGTATGTAAAAGGCAAAGGAAAATAAATAAAATAAAAATGAAGTGACCAAAACCTAAATGAGAGGAAAGAATCACAGTCAAATTTCAGGCAAGAAGTTGAAAACCAGGAAAGACATGAAAATGAATCACAAAGAGAGAATTACTAAAAGTGTTTTGAAGGATTTATCGCAGGTCAGATTAAGCTTAGTGAAACTGCTGACCTTTTATCCTGCTTTGCTGCTGAACTCTGATAAACTCAAGGTCACAACCCAAGAACCCACACTCCTAGAAACGCAGGACGTGACCCTAACCACAGTTACACAATTGAAAAAGGCTAAAAGACCTCAAAATTTAGCCTTGATCATGACAGTCACACATCCCAACAACACGGGTTGTAATCCTAACATCAGGAGGCTGAAATGTTGGTGATTAATGAAGCAAATAATTTAACAAAAGTAAGATCAGACTTCTGATTAAAAAAACCTAATGTCAGATTCAGAATCACGGACTACCAAAATCATCAACATGAGTATTTGATTTTAAAGAAAGGCACGAAGAAACTTAGAGATAATTTTGATAACTAACTCCTTTGTAACAATTTTATGGTTCATATAAGAGTTTCTTTATTTAGTTTATCGTCAGACTAGAATTTAACATTGGTAATAAAATCACACCATGTCCATTTCAGGCCAATCTTATCCATGACCCATAATTATAACCGTACTCTGATTAGTCCAGTGAAAAAAAATTGAAAAGCAAGCAAATTATAATACATGGTTCTTATAGCCTGGGAGGCTGCAGTCACTATTCTTCATTGTGTTGTGTGACGTCACCCTGCAACATATTCAATGCTTGATGCTGTTACACTTTAATCCAAGTAAAGCTAATTTAGAAAATTCAGTCCATTTCTTACACCAGCTGCATCAATCCATCTCATAGTCTTATACCTATGAACTTGACCTTATCATTATATCCAAGGAGCAGAAAAACAAAGTGACAGTCTGTATCAGAGTCACACATTTCATTTTTACCTCATTATCTGTGCTATTATGCTTGTTTTGCTGTTCCAATACTGCACTACGCTTTGGCCATGAAACAGGCCATTAAAAGTAAAATAAGGAGGTGCTGCCTCATGGCAGCCCTTTGGTGAGAGTGTTTCTGAGCAAAGAGAAGATTGATTTCCAGGTTGCTATGGATACGGGGAATTTGGTGTCACCAGAAGACTTTAAAAGAATGAGTAAACTGAAAGACAGGAAAAAAAGAGGGAAGAAAATGCTTTGAAGAATCAGCAGTAAGTGGAAGAAGGAGCAGTGGAGCTGTAAGGCAGCTACTGAAGATTGATGAGGAACTGGCAGATCATTAGCCAGGGGGCTGTTTTCTACTGAAGAAGGTGGCCACATCAATGAGTATGTTAACCGGCATTAAAGAGACAGACCAGGGAGCAGCTCTGCTATGTGTTTCCTTAATGGAGAATAGCACTGCCTAGCCATTTTTTCACCTGCCCCTTCTTAAATCTATTCTGCCATAGGGGGGAAAAAAGGCAGAAACAATGCTAGAAATGAACCGCGAGACAAAAAGAGGAAAAGCCTACTCATAATAAAGAACACAGGTCAAAAAAGTAAGATCAGTCATACCAAAATAACAAAGCTCAACACATAAAGTTAAAAAAAACAAGCCTTAAAGATCCATAATTTCCACAAGCAGATATGGGTTGAGAGAAGATCAATAAAAGGTCAGTTCTGTGAGATGAAGAACAAATGTCAAAGCCAACACGAGTGATAGAAATCACGGTCAAAAAACAAGAGCAGAGAAACAAAATTTTGAACAATCTGAAAGAGTGATTTGAAAAGGGTTTTGGATCTGAATAGAGGTGATTTCCTGGAGGATCTTTTAAACCATCACATCATGTCATAACTTCAGAGGACCTGCCCCTAACAGTGAGCACGTTTACCCTGATGACGAGAGCTCCAAAATATCAGTGAGTGTAAAAACCAAAATAGCAAATGAAATGGTTCAAAAAATGATTAACTTTCAAAATGAAGGAACATCGGTACAATTGGATGTCAGAATCAGACTCAGTGACTCAAAAAGAAAAACAAAATGAATACCAGATTACAAGAATTGATATATTAAAAAATCAGAAAAAGGAAACCATTCCCAATAAGATCCTTGTTGTACAGTCTGAAATTGCAAAATAGATTTGCTATTGAATCTAGAATCTTGGACACTAAAGGCAGTGTGCCACCATTTAAAAATCACATGACGAAACCTCCTTTAGAGTGACAATGCCATCAAAAAAAGAGAAAAAATAGTGGCATAAACAAAATAAAAATATAAATAACATTAAAAAGTTATATAACGAAATAAATACCTCCAAGAGGTACAGAAATAATAATTATACACCGGAATTCTAAAAGTCATGATAATGTACTCTGTCAACTGTATTTACTTTAACACTGTAACACTAAATGTTACATGGGACAGTGTTGGTCTAGGAGTTTCCTATATGTTTGGTTTAATTCTAGGAGAATACATCAATTTGTATCGTTGGTTCATCTGAATGATGGTACAGTTTTTTTTACTCAACATTGTCATTGGTAGTCATTCTGCTCCATCTCTGTGCTTAACACTTGTACAAACATTTTGAACCATTTGTAAACATCTGTTACGGTAAAACCATCTCCATATTTGAAGAAAGCCTTGTATGGGTTCTATGGATGTTCATTCCATAAAATACGGAATACTGATTGATGCTGTTAGTAAACTCGTCATTAGATACGGGGGTCTTCCTGGACTGTCTTAAGACTGCTGTAGTTAAACCCCCACTCAAGAAAAATAATCTTGACCCTGCTTTTGAAAATTTTACACGCATTTCTAACCTGCCTTTCTTAAGTAAAATTCTAGAGAAGCCAGTCATTATGCAGCTAAATTACCACCTCAATAAACCTGCTATTCTTGATAAATTTTAGTCAGGTTTTAGAACAAATCACAGCACAGAAACTGCACTCGTTAAAGTAGTAAATGACTTGTGGGTAAATGCAGACAGAGGCCATTTATCTGTTCTCATCCTCTTAGATCTGAGTGCTGCATTTGACACCATTGATCACAATATTCTTAGAAATCGCCTTAGTCAATTGGTGGGCCTCTCTGGCAGTGTCCTAAATTGGTTTGAATCCTACCTGACAGGTAGAAAATTCTTTGTTAGCTGTGGTAATTATATGTCAAAGACACATGATATTCTATATGGTGTTCCACAAGGCTCTATCCTGGGTCCGCTGCTCTTTTCAATCTACATGCTTCCGTTAGGTCAGATTATCTCGGTGCATAACGTGAGTTACCACAGCTATGCTGATGACATGCAGCTGTATTTATTAATAGCACCTGGTGACCCCGACTCTTGTTTCACTAACACAATGTGTTACTTGTGTTTCTAAATGGATGAATAGTAATTTCCTCAAGCTAAATAAAAAGAGAACAGAAATTTTAGTGATTGGCAATAATGGATATAATGAGGTTATTAGAAATAAACTTGATGTATTAGGATTAAAAGTCAAGACGGAGGTAAAGAATTTAATTCTTGACTGTAACCTGAATTTGAAATTGCATATTAATCAGCTCAAAAAGACAGCATTTTTTCACTTAAGAAACATATCAAAAGTTAGACCTCTTATATCATTGAAAGATGCTGAGAAATTAGTTCAATCTTTTGTTTTCAGTCGACTAGATTACTGCAACGCACTCCTCTCAAAAAAGACATAAATCATTTGCAACTTGTGCAGAATGCAGCTGCTAAAATCCTAACTAGGAAAAGAACATCCGAGCACATTTCTCCAGTTTTAATGTCACTACACTGGTTACCTGTGTCATTCAGAATTGACTTTAAAATACTGCTTATGGTTTACTAAGCCTTAAATAATCTCACTCTATTTTATATATCGGAATGTCTGACACCTTATATTCTAAATTGTAACCTTAGATCCTCAAATGAGTGTCTGCTCAGAATTCCAAGAGCTAAACTCGCTAAAAGAAGTGGTGAGGCGGCCTTCTGTTGTTATGCACCTAAAATCTGGAATAGCCTGCCAATAGGAAAGTGGATCACTTTAAGAAAAACTGCTAAAAACTCATTACTTTTACATGGCCTTCTCATAACTTCATTTTAAAGTAATCCTGATACAGTAATCCCTCCTCGATCGCGGGGGGTGGCGTTCCAGAACCCCCCGCGATGGATGAAAATCCGCGAAGTAGAAACCATATGTTTGAATGGTTATTTTCATATATTTTAAGCCCTTATAAACTCTCCCACACTGCTAACATTATTAGAGCCCTCTAGACATGAAATAACACCCTTTAGTCAAAAGTTTAAACGGTGCTCCATGACAAGACAGAATGACAGTTCTTTCTCACAATTAAAAGAATGCAAATATATCCTCTCTTCAAAGGAATGCGTGTCAGGAGCAAAGAATGTCAGAGAGAGAGAGCGCGCGCGCGACAGAAAAGCAAACGATCAAAAAATCAATACATGCTTTTGGGCTTTTAAGTATGCCGAAGCACCTCGATAAAGCGATATTTTTTAGAGGAGCGTCCGTATCTTCTAGGCAAACAGCCTCTGTGCAAACAGCCCCTCTGCTCACACCCACTCCGTCAGAAGCAGAGAATGTCAGAGAGAGTGAAAAAGAGAGAAAAGCAAACAATCAAGCACCACGCGGGAAGCATATCTTAAATCATTGAGGAGTTTTAGTTAATATGTAATACATGCTCTGATTGGGTAGCTTCTAAGCCATCCGCCAATAGCGTCCCTTTTATGAAATCAACTGGGCAAACAAACTGAGGAAGCATGTACCATAAATTAAAAGACCCATTGTCCGCAGAAATCCGCGAACCAGCGAAAAATCCGTGATATATATTTAGATATGCTTACATTTAGAATTTGCGATAGAGTGAAGCCGCGAAAGTCGAAGTGCGATATAGCGAGGGATTACTGTACTCTGTATATTCAATTTATTATCATTACTATTTATGGTGGCTCTAAAATCCATACTAACCCATACTCTCTCTTCCTGGTTTTCTGTGGTGGCCACCACCACCTAATCAAAGCACTATGATATTTCTACATTGATGAATTAAAAGCCGGAAGTCTACATGACCATCATCATCAAGTCCTTCCATGAGAACCCTGAATACAAAGAGGACTGATCATTTATGTTAGGTAGAATGCCCAGAGGGGGCTGGGCGGTCTCATATTCTGGTACCCCTGCAGATTTTATTTTTTTCTCTCCAGCCGTCTGGAGTTTTTTTTTGTCCTCCCTGGCCATCGGACCTTACTCTTATTCTATGTTAATTAGTGTTGTCTTATTTTAATTCTTACTTTGTCTTTTTTTTCTTTTTCTCCATCATGTAAAGCACTTTGAGCTACATTATTTGTATTAAAATGTGCTATATAAATAAATGTTGTTGTTCTTTGATACAAACAGACAGTGGAGCAGCCACATTTACTCCTAGAAAACTACAAGAGAAATTGACTGATCAAAATTGAAACTTTGCCATTATGATCACAGACACACCGTGTTTCCATATGTGTGCGGTGAAAGCTGTTACAGCCAATTCAAACAAAAATATCATAAACGTATGGATAATTATTCTCTTGGTCTTATATTAACAGTCAGTTTTTCAATAATTTAGTAAATGCTCTAAACGCCCAAATGGTTGGCATTAGTTGACTGGGTGTTGTTTGTACATCAAGACGTGATCTTATTTTTGCTGTAAATCTACATGTTGTGTCACATATGCTCACATGGAATCCTCTCATGATGTTGTCTCTGCCCAATGTGTGAAATACAACATTAGAACAATCTGGACGAGAGCAGACCATTCAGTCCAACAGTTTCCCAGTCCTATCCACTTAATTCTAAAATAACATCAAGTCGAGTTTTGAAAGTCCCTAAAGTCTTACAGTCTACCACACTACTTGGTCTCTTATTCCATATGTCTGTGGTTCTTTGTGTAAAGAAAAAGCTCCTAATGTTTGTGTGAAATTTGCCCTTAAATAAGGAGTGCAAAATTGTTTTTGGTCATATAACTCAGACAGGGAACTGTGTCTGGGGATGACCTTTTAACCCATTATGTTGTTAGTATAGTGGTCACTACAATAATGACCTGGCCCCTAACAACAGCAGCAGTTAAAAATAATGGTGGTCTTCTTAAACAAAATGGTGGTGGAAACAGCTAGAGATATATTATAAAATGAATGAAACATTATAGCAAATGAAAAATTATAGAAAGAAATTAATGCAAGAAATGAATTCATTGCCTTCAAAAACCCCACACAGAAATTCTTTTTCCTTTAGGTGTTTTTTGAACTTAGGGAGCAGATAAGAGGCAGAAGATGCCGTGTCAGATAAGTAGGCCGGGTGTTTCAGCCCTCCAAAATGCAGATTGTCCAGTTTCTGATGTCTGAGGAGAGGCATAGTCTTGAAGAACACAACTCCTTTCACAAGCTTCCCACAACTTTTGGAGACCAGTTCCTGCTTTAACTTGTCCAAAAGTGATATGTAGCACTGTACAGTGATGGTTGAACCCTTTCTCCATTTAATCAACAAGACGAATTCCATCTTTGTTCCTGAAAGCAGAAGCCATCACCTTGCCTGCTGACTTCTGTGTCTTGAAATCAGTAAAATAAATTGAAATGCCCATCACTACGAAGTGCATGCTCAAAGCTGGGACTGTTCACTTCCATGGCAGATATGAGTGTAAGGTGAAGTTGTCAAGAATTAGTGCATGAAGCGTCTTCTTTCATTAAGGAAGCCCTGAATTGACCATTTTCTCCGCACTTCATGAGCGAAGATTTATATGCTGTCTACCAACGATTCGCCAATCAAAAAGCAATACTTGCAAGAGCCCACACTTTCAACTTTGATGGGTGAAAATGGCAGGTTTTATTTCCTGGCATATTTCATGTTATGTCACAGAAAATAAATAAATAAACGAAGAATCAAACACAAGGAAAAAAATTTCATGACATATTTTGTTATGATGGGGAGCTGATATGTCTTTGGCCTTTAAAAGAAAACAACAAGCTACAGTTTTGCCACATTTTGTTTACTCGACATATTCCCCAATGACCTCAACACATGTATTACTTTGTTGCTCCAATTTCTTCAATGCGACAAGGAAGAAATCTGGTGGTTGTGCTATAAACCTCTCATCAGCAGCTGATTTGACTTCCCCTGTGCTTCGTTTTTTTGTTCCCTTCAGGTGTTTTTTTAGATTAGGAAACTGGTAATTGTTACAAAAGGCCTAGTCAGGTGAGTAGAACAGGTATACACAGCCATTTTCTGCTGTTCAATGGTGGCCTTTTGAGGAGAGGCATTATCATGAAGAAACGACTTCCTTTGAAAAGTTGCTCGACGTTTGCAGACCAGTTCCTGCTTCAGCTTACCCAACGGTGATATGTAGTGATGTCTAGTGATGGTTGCACCCTTTTTCCACGTGATCACCAAGAATTCCTTCTTTGTCCTAGAAGACATAAGCCATTACCTTTCCTAATGACTTCAGAGAACCACTGTTTCTCCATTCTTTGCATTGTTCTTTGGTCTCTGGATCATACATACAACTCCAGGTAACATCCATAGTAAATAGCCAATTTAAAAATCCCACAGGGTCCCTTCTAAAACAGACAAATGGCCTGTGAAGCAACCACTCAATTATGCTTTCTGTCAGCATTTGGGAACCCATTTTGACCGAGAGCATCTTCATATTTCAGATGTCATAAATGATGTACCTGTAGTCTACATGTTACCAATATATGTGCAGGATCTCTACTATATTTTTTAGCAAATATTTCTCCAGGATTATGGAGTGAATGGCATACACATTTTTTGAGATTACCACTTCAGTTGGTCTCCCGGGACATTCCTTGTCTTTCATATTGAAAAATGTCCTATCCTAAATCTGGCAACCCAGTTTTTGACTTCGGAGTAGAAAGAGCACATTTCACCTGATGTACCTGACATATAATCTGTCACAATAACAGTCCAAAGACATTGAAATGGCAGCCACTAGTATATTGTGCCCTGGCTGCAAATGGGTAATTTTGTTGAGATATCCACAGGTTTGAGTCCAAAACAGAACTGATTTGAGTGTGAGAATATGGCGGCTTTAAAGGCCAGGACAGGAAGTGATGTCATCGGGACCGGAACTAGAAGTGATGTCGTTGGGACTGGATGTGACGTGATCAATAGTAAGGGGAAGTGATGTCTTCAGGACCGTAAGTGACATCATCAATAGCGCCGGTGCCGGAAGTGATGTCATCAATAGCCCCAGGACCAAGCGGGATTTCCCATGGATGGTCTGCAGAGGATTGAGATAGAAAGTCAGTGCAGCTCGCCACCGCCTGGTCTGGCGTGGTACTACTATTATTAAGACCCTTTAGCTGCCTCCCAATCGCACGTGTGTGACACATCATACATTTGTTTAGCCGAGTTCCCTTTAAGGAACAAAAACTTTATACCACTTCTCTCTCTATAGGTGTGAAATCTCCATTGTTTTGCGACATCTTCACTTCAACCCTGCACAGAAAAAAAAACGTGAACTGTTACAATAATGATATTTAGGCAAGAGACATTTAAGACAATGAGGTTTGATGTAATATGGGTTGGGTGTTTCAAAAACATCAGTCAAACAGGGAATGCCAAAGAATAATCAGTAACAAATGAGCAAAAATGTAAACATAACACAAGCCTTCAGGTTAACTGCGGGATTGGATCACACTTGCATGGAGCTATTAGGCTTCCACTTGCTGTATCATATATGATTAACCTATAATTTAAAATCCGTATCAGTGAAAAACATTAAAAATTTAGACAGTGGGTCGAAGAATATTATGAAGTCATCAAACCCTCTTGGGCATGGCTATTCAGTGAGCTGAAGTTTAAACAGAAAAAAAGTCCCAGAGAAAATAATTGACTGCTGCTACCTATCTGACTCAAATTTAGTTAAAGTCGAACTGAAAATTTCAGAACAAGGCTGCGGAGCCCTTAGTGGATAGTCAAGTCTTTGATGTACTTCCCAGTCAATTACAGTATAGCTTATGTAGTCATTGAAAGGCACTACCTAGCAAATGAAGAGACAATACTATTAAATGGTGAACTATTCATGAATGCGTAAATGCTACCCTTTACAGGCTGTCACATAAGACTCATTTCTTTTCTGTTTCCCGGAGTATATTTTGTAAATGTTCACAATAACAAATAAACAATAATAATAGTGATAACTTAATTTTGATATCAACAATATTTTAACTACATTTATTGTAAATTAATCCTTTATAGGGTGGTCCAGATCTAATTATGCAATTTTTATTACGCTATAACTTATTAAGTTTATTACATAGAAAATCACCCGAAAAATCCCGGACCATCGAAAAGTGTGCGAACTGACGACATGAAGATTCACCTTCGCGCCAAACTGGAATCGTCCCCATATAAATCATCATGAGTACTGTGTACAGTTTTGGTCTTCAGATTACAAAAAAGACATAGCAGCGCTAGAAAAGGTCCAGAGGAGAGCGACTAGGTTGATTCCAGGGCTACAGGGGTTGAATTATGAGGAAAGATTAAAAGAGCTGAGCCTTTACAGTTCAAACAAAAGAAGATTAAGAGGTGACATGATTGAAGTGTTTAAAATTATGAAGGGAATTAGTACAGTGGATAGAGACTGTTATTTTAAAATGAGTTCATCAAGAACACGGGGACACAGTTGGAAACTTGTTAAGGGTAAATTTCGCACAAACAGTAGGAAGTTTTTCTTTACACAAAGAACGATAGACACTTGGAATAAGCTACCAAGTAGTGTGGTAGACAGTAAGACATTAGGGACTTGATGTTTTCTTGGAGGAATCAAGTGGATAGGACTGGCAAGCTTTTTTGGGCTGAATGGCCTGTTCTCGTCTAGAGTGTTCTAATGTTCTAAATCAAAGTCATCCAGACAATCTGGACCACCCTGTATTGTGGGCAGAGGAGACACAATAAACAGCCCCTGAGGTGCTGGGGAGGAGGGACTTTTGAAAGGAGGTTCAGGTAAAAGAAGAGTGTGTTTAACTCGTGGTGTTGGGTGTTTTTTTAGTTCAGTGCTTGTTTGTTTGTTCTGACTACGTTGTTTTTCCACCTGTGAAGTCAGAAGAGAAGAAATAAAACCATTGTTTAGTCTTTTTTGGAAAATTACCACCACTTGCTTGTGAGATTTATTTGCCCACCTGGGAAGGGATACTACAATATATTAGTACAGTAGTTATCACTGCAGCTTCATGGATCCAACATTCTGGAACTAAATTCTGTGCCTTTTTTATATGTAGATTTTGCATACTCTCCCAGTGTCTGAATAGGCTTTCTAACAGGTATTCTGGATAAGCAAACTGGTGACTCTAAATGTGTTCTGTATAAGTGAGAATATGTGCTTACGTGAGGCCTGTGATTGACTAACAACCTGTCCAATCTTTGCGTCTATCACTCAGTGCCATCCACAGCGACCCTGAATTGGGTTACAAGAGTTTGAGAAGGTCAGGCTAATTGCACACACAAAATATACAACAATGAACAGTCAGACTGTTTTACAGAATGATCATGCCTTGCTAACATGATGGAACTTTATGAGGATGCAATGAAAGCATATAATAAGAGTAGTACATATGACACTGCATTGTGGAGTCCATCATCAGAAAATGGAAGGTTCATCACAGCACCCAGACCCTTACTAGAACATGCTGTCTCTCAAAATTAAACATCAAAGCAAGACATTGACTGGTCAAAAGCTACTAAATATCAAGCCGTCACTCTCAGAAGTCTGCAATGCTCTTTGGCTTAAACTGGAGTAAAAGCAAATGAGGTCCGCAATTTTAAGGGCTCTCCATAAAACAGGCCTCTACGGGAGGGTAGCAAGGAAAAAGTCATTCCTTAAGAAGGTCCACATAAATGCACGAATGGTATTTGCTACAAATCATAAGAAAGACCCAGTAAAGATGTGGCATAAGAGTTTATGGTCAAATGAGATCAAAACAGAACTTTTTTGGCCAGACTTTAAAGAGGTATGTGTGGCATAAAACTAACACCGCCCAGGCCTCAAGTAACACCATACCTATGGGGAAATATGGTGGTGGCAGCATCATGCTATGGGAATGCTTTTCATGTGATGGGACTGGGTATCTTGTCAGAGTTGGACACAAATACCACACAATATTGCAGGAGAACTTCTTCCAGTCTTCTGTGAACCTATGGCTCATGGCAAGATTCATATTTCAACATGATGATGACTCTAAGCATAAGGCCAAAGTGACTGGTTTGATTCAAAAAAGGAAGGTGAGTGTTTTGAATGGCCAAGTCAATAGGTCTTTACCCTATTGAAAATCAGTGGCACTATTTGAAACTGTTGTCCAGAGGCACCATCCCAACCTAGAGGGTATCTATAAATTCTCTATAAATGGGGAAGAACCACTCCTGAACAATGTGCAAAACTGGGACATACTTACCCCAAAACAATTAAGGCTGTTATTGCAGCAAATGGGTTCTCAACAAAGTATTAATGTGCTGGGTATTACTTCAGTTAAATATTTACAGAAAATGGTTTATTTGGACTTTGGAAATGTATTGTTACAGCATAGGTGTTCACATTAAAAGTGCTGAATGGATAAATATGTGTACAAACCTTTTGTCATCCATATAATTTTGATTATCAACAGGATTGACTACTTTTGCACACTTCTGTATATAAACTATTTGGATAGAAATATAGACAACAAGCTGGCTAAGTTTGCAGGTGATACCAAATTAGGTGGATTGGCAGATAATCTCAAATCCGTTGAATCATAATAAAGGGATTTTGGCTGAATACAGGCTTGAGGACACTTGTTGGCAGATGAAATTTTATGTCAGTAATGCACAATGGAAGGTCTGAAATTTGAAAGTATCCCTTGTGAGAAGGATTTAGGAATTGTAGTGAACTCAATTCTATCTACTTAAGGACAGTGTTCAGAAGCCATTAATAAAGTTAACAAAATGTCAGGTTATATAGCGCCTTGATGTGTGGAGTACAAGTCACAGGAGGTTCTGCTCAAGCTTTATAACACACTGGTGAGGCCTCATCTGGAGTACTGGGTGCAGTTTTGTTCTCCAGTCTACAAAAAGGACACAGCAGTGCTGGACAAAATAACGAGAAGAGAGACTAGGCTAAATTCCAGCACTGCAAGGGATGAGTTATGAGGAAAGATTAAAAGAGCTGAGACTTGCCAGTTTAAGCAACGTGACACGATAAAAATTTGAAAGCAATTAGTACAGTGGAGTAAGACTGTTACTTTAAAATGAGAACACTGAGACACAGTTTGAAACATGTTTAGAGTAAATTTTGCACAAACAATAGGATGCTTTTCTTCGCACAGAGAACCACAGACACATGGAATAAGTGACCAAGCAGTGTGGTAGACAGCAAGACTTCAGGGATTGTCAAATCTCAACTTAATTTTGTTTTTGAAAATGCAGGTAAATAGGACCGCCGAGCTTGTTGGGCTGAATGGCCTGTTCTCATTAAAATTTTTCTAATGTTCAAATATTGTAATGATCATCAGAATATCAGCAAAAAAAAATTGTTTTTCCTTTGGATTTAACATAAATAAATAAAGTTTATTATAAAAGTCTAACGTTTAACTGATGAACATGTTATTGAATTATGTTGCTACTACACATTCAAAAGTACAGAAGCCAAGAGAGGACGTGCAATATCGTTATTTTTTTAAATTGTCTCCTTGAGAAAACGGAGTCAAGAAAACAAAAATTTGCTTTCTTGAGATAACGGAATAATTTTACCGCGATCTCGAGAAAACAAAACTTAACCTTTGCTCCTGGCATTAGGCTCGCTTGGATTGCGACGCCTATACAGCTGAAGCCTTGCTAACCGTCTTCTTAAATGCCTGGCACTAACGTTATTATTTTCTAAACTAAGGCATAAACATATTTCAGCCTGCGTCAGCCCTTGATTGAACAAAAATGTGATGCGCTGATCAATACAGTTCTGCTCTTCTGCCATTTCAAACAGGACGTGGCTTCAATAAGCTAAACATTAAACGTTAGATACAATTATTTCATAATTTCGAGAAAACAAGATCCCGATAAAATTAGTCCATAATTTCGAGGAAACAATTAAAAAAAATAATTATATTGCACGTCCTCTCTCAGCTTCCGTACAAAATACCTAATAGCTCATAAAAATGATGATGATTTTATCAAAATTCTAAACATGTTGGGGAGAAGGCCACGATTAATCGATGTGCCACAGTTGTCTTAATCTTGGATTAAACACTTCACACAGAGCACTCCCTTTTTGACAGTGGATTCAGAAATTATTCAGACTACTTTACTTTCTGCACAGTTTATTGTGTTGATTTATTTTTAAATGGATATACAGTATTTGCCATTTTTTTCCACACTAATTACACTCAATAACCCTTAATGACAAAGCATTTTTAAAAATTTTTACAAATTTATTAAAAATTATAAATTGAAATCTCTCATTCCTATAAGTATGTATACTTATATTGTTAATTATTATAAGTAATTAATTCTAATTGCTATAGTTAATAGTAAAAGACAATATCTTAATTAGAGGGGGGTTTGCACCAGGAATCTCCTTTAAGTCTGTACATCCTTGATCTGGTTATGGATGTGTTGAACATCCTTGATCTGGTTATGGATGTGTTGACTCATGGAATAAAAGACCAATGCCCCTGGTGCAGGCTTTTTACTGATGATTTTGTGTTGTGTAACACCAGAAAAGAAGAAGTGGGGAGGAAGTTGGAAGAATGGAGAAGGGCTTTGGAAGATAAATCAGAAGAAGACAGAATTCATGAGGTCTAATGATGATCAGGATTAGGAAGTTAGTCTGCAGGGAGAGCTACTGAAAAGAGTGGATACATTTAAATATCTAGCATCATTGCTAGCCTGCGATGGAAAATTTGATGCATAGATAATCCATTGAGGGCAGAGTGGATGGAACAATTGGAAGAAATTATCAGGAATATTCTTTGACTGAAGAATTAAGGCAAAGGTTAAAGGTCAGATTTTTAAGACAGTGGTAAGATCCGTGGTAAGACAGATGTATGGAGCTGAGACAAAGGAGAAGTTAGATGTCTCAGAAATGAAAATGTTGAGATGGATGTGTGAAGTTACAAAAAAGGACAGAATAAGAAATGAGACAATCAGAGGTACAACAAGGAAAGCAGGTTGAAGTGGTATGCTCATGTGGTGAGGAGAGACAATGGATATTTGGGCAAAAGAGTGATGGGAATGTCCAGGGAGAAATTCTGGCTTGAATTTGCAAAACCTTTCTAAAATCATGTTTTCACTTTGTCATTACGGTTAACTGAGTGTACAGTAGATTGATGAGAAGGCAAAAATGACAATTTTCCTCACTTAAATGAAACCTACAACACAATAAAGTGTGCAGAAACTGAAGGGGTCTGAAAACTTTCTGACTCCACTGTATGGCTATAATTTTAGTGCAATGTACAGGTTACTTTGAGGCTTGATGTCTCCACTCCTGAAAATTCTGAAACCGAAAATCTCTTCCTGCATGTCTAGAATTTGCAGGATTTTCTTTCAATCTAAACCAAGTACTGTTTTTTGTACCATTTACCTTTTTTCAGCCTCCTATATTTAAATTTACCTGGGTGTCATCAGAGCAATTATTCTTTTGAATGCTATTGATAAATTGTCATTTTCAAAATTATAAATGTTGTGGTTAGAAAAAAGAAAACTATTGTTGCAATAGCATCTACAAGGACTTTGGTATCCACTGTATCACTCCTGAAGTGACACAATGGCTAAAAACTTTCATTACAAAGTCAGTTAACATTGAAAGCAAAAGCTTTTGTTTGCTATTCTAAACACTAAAAATAAAATTGCTTTATAAATTTTTAATAAAAGCAGCAATTAAGGACAGATCTGAAGAAAAAGTAAGTGGAGACATCAAGGATGTAGCCTTGACCAACAGTTCATAGTAATATAAAAGAAAAGGAACTCAGACACATATCAGGTGATGAGCTGTAGACAGACTGAAGGGTTAGGGTTAGGAAAAAGTGGATATTTTGACCTGATGTTGCCATGATAATACCTATTTCTGTTTTAAAAGGAACTGTTCTTTTATTGTGCAAGGGTTTGTGGTGAATGTATCTTAAATCATAAATTCTTTTATATCTAGATTCCTTGTTATGTAGAACCACACAAATGTCTTCCACGCTCTTGTTCTCTTATTCTTGAACTCAGCTCTCTGGAATGGAGATATACCTCACAGAAGTGATCCTGGGACTATGGTCTGACTTTACCCAGAGTTGATTGCTTCTGTGCTTCACATATTGAAAGACATCTGACCTTATTCTGTGTGACAGATAGGGGACGCTGTCGCTCCCTTGAACTTGTCCAAGATGCCAGACACCAGATAAAAGTCCAAAAGTTGACTTTATTAATAATTCATAGTGCACAAAGCACCCTCCTCTCCACTATACTCATCAAACAATACACAATAATTACTAATAAATTCTCCACCACTCCCAGACGCGTTGCCACCCTTCCACCCAGCTCAGCTCACCGTCTGGGAGCTCCTACAGTGCTTTTATATTCCGTGAAACGGAAGTCAATCCCCAGTCCATGTGATCTCCTATCACTTCCGGGTCAGATAAAAAGTCCTTTTCTTCATCCCGGAAGCACGTCATTCCCCTTGTCCATGTGACTCGGACGTACTTCCGGGGCGTAGGGTAAATAACCATCGTTCCTTCCTGCAGTGTCATCTAGTGGCCCCCACGGTATCCAGCATGGCTGTGGACAAAAACTCCAATGTTCATGATGCCCTTCTGGTCTTCAGGGCACCTCCATGCTGCAGGGAGAGCGCCACCTGGCGGCTTGGGGGTATTGGCCGGGATGAACGCCATATACCACATCTGTTAACCTCAGATGGCAAAACACAGCAATAAGGCAAGGAATGGACAGGATTAAATTTTTCTTCACTCATTACAGATTTAATGTCCTTACCAGAAGCAAATGAATGTGGAAAATCATACCATACAACCTGGATATTTTAGCAGCTGTAAGATAACATTGGGTGTGTTGGTGTTCAAAATCTTAAGATCACATTGATGCAGCTGAGACATCTCATGGCATGGGTCTTCAGATCTCAGAGTACGGTGACAGATTTGGAAACTTGTTCAATGCAGACTTTGCACAAATGTAAGAAAGTTTTTCTTTTCACAAAAAACCATAGACACATATACTTTAGGGACCTTCAGTTCTCAAGTTGATGATTATTTGTACAATCTAGATGAACAGGATAGAAGAGCTTGTTGGGCTGAATGGCCTGTTCTGGTCACAGTTTTTCTAACGTTCTAACACCCCTAAATCATCTCTATCCAATATAATTTTGTCAGACTGTAACAACTTGTGTTCATGAAATTTTCATCCACAAAGGTATTCAGTGGGTGAAGAGCCTAACTTTTAACACATGGGGAAAGTAAGGAAAATTACCATTTTATCATTTTTTGAATTTCATCTTTCTTAAAATATAATGTTACTAGTGTGCCCTGAAACAGGAAAAACTATCGGCATTGCAATACCATCTTCTACAGAAATCTCCTCCCCGCCAAGACTTCTTTTTTAGTGTGGTCTAAACAAGCTGTTATTATAGTGATCAAATGTTCAAGCCAAAGATATATAGTACTCTATGTGCTCTATACTCTTTGCGGTTCTGCCGCTCGCGTATGGGGATGTGGATGTACAATATATTTTACAAACTATTTTACATTACAGTGAGTACTTAACCATATTAAAAAATAGTAAAACATAATAATTTGAAAGTAAATTATGTTTCATATTGCGTTAGAGTTATTCGTTGCATAATACAATATCGTTCTGTTTGGCTTTGAAATTTACACGCAAATACTTTTTAAACTTACACTTTTACTGTAAAACTTCAGTAAAAACTATTTTTTGAATTAAATTTTTGTCAATATCGCATTACATTTTGTTTCTGTGTTTGGACTTACATCGTGACAACGCAACGTATAACTGCCCATGATTGAATTTCATATCGTTCTCTCTGTTAAATAAAATAAAATGACTTTTTCAAATGTTTGGCACTGGTATTTGTTAATTGTCTTTGCAAAAGCTATTCTAATGGGAAATTGTTAACATTTTAATACGAATAGTATATTAAGATCACCTTTGTTGTCTAATGTAATCCCCTGAAGATGTACTGCATGATGTGCCCTTTCTGGTCCTGTTCAGCTTATATACCTCGGACTTCCAATACAACTCGGAGTCCTGCCACATGCAAAAGTTCGCTGACGACACTGCTATCGTGGGCTGCATCAGGAGTGGGCAGGAGGAGGAGTATAGGAACCTAATCAAGGACTTTGTTAAATGGTGCGACTCAAACCACTTACACCTGAACACCAGCAAAACCAAGGAGATGATGGTGGATTTTAGGAGACCCAGGCCCCTTCTGGACCCCGTGATCATCAGAGGTGACTGTGCAGAGGGTACAGACCAATAAATACCTGGGAGTGCAGCTGAATGACAAATTGGACTACCAATACTGATGCTCTGTGCAAGAGAGGAAAGAGCTGACTATACTTCCTTAGAAGACTGGCGTCCTTCAACATCTGCAATAAGATGCTGCAGATGTTCTATCAGACGGTTGAGGCGAGCGCCCTCTTCTATGCGGTGGTGTGCTGGGGAGGCAGCATATTGAAAAGGGACGCCTCACGCCTGAACAAATTGGTGAGGAAGGCAGGCTCTATTGTAGACACAGAGCTGGACAGTTTGACATCCGTGGCAGAGCGACGGGCGCTGAGCAGGCTCTTGTCAATCATGGAGAATCCACTGCATCCACTGAACAGGATCATCTCCAGACAGAGGAGCAGCTTCAGCAACAGACTGCTGTCACCGTCCTGCTCCACTGACAGACTGAGGAGATTGTTCCTCCCCCACACTATGTGAGTCTTTAATTCCACCTGGGGGGGGGGGTAAACATTAACATTATACAAAGTTATTGTCAGTTTTACTTACATTGTTATCACTCTTAAATTTAATATTGTTCTTTATCAGTATGCTGCTGCTGGAGTATGTGAATTCCCCCTTGGGAATAATAAAGTATCTATCTATCTATCTATCTATCTATCTATCTATCTATCTATCTATCTATCTATCTATCTATCTACTGTATCTATCTGTCTATCTATCTATCTACATTACCTTTTTGGATACATCCTTCTTTCTACAGTAATTCATGCTCTGGAAGACCAGATGATGTTAATGGTTGTAGACATTCTTTGTGATATTGTAAGTTGATGTTTTCATCTTCCTCACGATCACCACCAACTGTTTCAGCATAGTCTATCGATACACATTTAACCAATTTGCCGTGCAACCCATCAACATTTTTGGCGATAATTCATTTGACTTCATCGTTTCTCGTTGCTAGGATTGCCCGTGTACTCATTTCTTCAGTTGATAACCTTTTGTGATTTGGACATAATACGTCTTCTTTAATTGGGAACTGTGTCTGTCAAAAGCATTCACACGAATGAGAGGTGAGAGTATTGTGAGTGTGGTTGAATATGGCTGAGTGGAGGGCGGGACTTGAAAAAATCTCATGGCCAAAGTCTCATCTCACAGGACTTGAAAAAAATCTCTTGAAAAAAGTCTTGTCTCATCCCAGGATTTTTTTATATAATAGGGAGATATTAAAAAATAATAAAAATAATAATAATTCCTTCCATTTATATAGTGCTTTTCTCACTACTCAAATCACTACAGTGTGTGGGGAACCACTTCCACCACCACTAATATGTAGTATCCACATTTTATGCCAGTACGATCACCACACATTAGCTGTTAGGTGGTGAAGTGGTGAAAGAGAGACAGCCAATTAGACACAGGGGATGATTAGGGGGCCAGAATAACTAGGTCATGGAGGGCAAGTTAGCCAGGAGATCGGGATATATCCTGCTGTTTATGAAGGATGCCCAGAGATTTTTTATGACCACAGAGAGTCAGGATGTCGATTTTAATTTCATTTGAAGGATGGCACCATTTGTACAGCACGGTGTCTCTATCACTGCACTGGGGCATTGGGATCCACATTCAGACCACAGGGTAAGTGCCCCCTGCTGGCCTCACTAACAACTCTTCCTGCAGCAGCCCAAGGCTTCCCTAGATGGTCTCCCATTCAAGTATTCAACTAAACAAGCTTAGCTTCAGGTGGATGAATACTTGTGCAGCAGATCACAAGGTGTAAATTTACTGCATATGCCGTAAGTGAGAACACAAACTGACGACTCAGTCAAAAATAACTAATACACTAAATAGGTCAAATCAAGTGATTTCTCTCATTGCCTTTATTTCATCATTATTATATTGTATAATCTAATTATCTTTTCCATTTTTTTAGGTTTTGTATATGCAGAAACCTTTCAAAATTAATCAAACACCAGAAAAGTGAGCCACCACAAGCCACTAAAACAAAGATTCTACAAATGCTTGCAACTGTACTGGGGAATGTCACAGGATTCTTTCTTGTGAATTAGTAGAAAACACAAACTCAATATAGGGCCGGCATGGTGGTACAGTGGTAGTACTGCTGCCTCTCAATAAGAAGAGCCGGGTTCCCATCCTGGATCCTGCCTGTATGGAGTTTATATGTTCTCCTCATGTCTGCTTAATTTTTCTCTGGTTACTCCAGTTACCTCCCACAGTCCAAAGACATGCAAGTTAGGTTAATTGGCGACCTAAATTGGCCCTAGTTTGTGCTTGATGTGGATGTGTGTGTGTTTGCGCTGCGATGGACTGGCACCTTGTCCAGGGTTTGTTTCTTCCTTGAACCCTATGCCAACTGGGATAGGCTCCAGCACACCCCTGTGCCCCTGTTCAGGACAAAGTGCGTTAGAAAATGACTGACTGACACTAGCTCAATATCTTCTGTAAATGATTTGAGATTTGATTACTATTTTTATATTTCAGCCAGGGGTTCAAATACTATTTCATATCTTACTAGTTTAATTGTGATTCATTTGCGTTAATATTTCTTTTTTATGGTTTACATTATTCTTTGCTTTTTATGTATCCACCTTCATGCCTTTGTTATGTGCTCTGTGCTTTGTGGAATGAGCAATGTGATTTAGGTGGGTAGAATAAGAGATAGAGGAATTAAAAATGACACCAAATTTTCCAGCCAAAGATCAAGGTCTGATGACATCAAAAGGAACTCATTATCTTAAGTGTCAGTTAGCATGGCTTCAGTTTTGATAATATTTAATTTTAAAAAGTTATGTTCCATCTAGGTTTTAATTTCACTGAGGCAAGTTGTGACCTGAGAAAGCTCTGATAAACTTTCATTTTTAAAAATGAAATGGATGTAAGCATCATAAGTTTTTTGATTACTGGCAAGAAATAATTTTTTACCAAAATAGTATCACTAAAATATAAACAATACAAGAAGAAACTCTATACATAAATGGAGAGAAAACACAAAACCACATAAAGAATAATTGTACCGTGCAATTTGTAGCCCCACATATGTTCCACTTATTGCAAACAGCCAAAAGTAGCACGTGTGCATATTAACTGGTGTGACTTCATTTGGACACCTCTAGCTCTGGGGCGGATGTATATGCGAGCTTTTCAAAAACAGAACATAACCACAAGGCATGCTTTTTGTTAAGCATGCTTTAGTCCCGTTGGCTTTTATTGGTGCACCCTTCATCAGGGGATACATGGGAGCATGCAACAGAGGAAATGTACTGTGCACTGAGCATATTTTAAAATACAGAAAATGTACTGTATAACCAATTCATTTTCATTAATGAATAACTGAATAGAGCTATAGAGCTATAGATCTAAACAATAACAGATGAAAAAAAGCCAACTCATGCTGCCTTGCATAATAATCAGCATGCAGAACAATGGACCAGAAATCAGTTTTCATATATGTTATTTCACTTACTCAATAGAAAACATGCTAGCAGATGGCATTTTAGTGTCTTCTAGATACAGTTAATTAGAGCAAATGAATCACACGTGTGGGTGGATAATCTTCTGGGCACTGTTTTGTATGTGTTTCAGTTTTAAGAGCTGGCATGTTATACATCTAAAGAGAAATACACAAAATAGTTTAGAATTTATAAATTTACTAGTACTTTAAAGCTACACATTTTTATTTTATTTGGAAAAACAATGTTACACAAGGCCTTTGACAGGATTGACTAAGTGCTTGAAGAGAGTCATGAGTGAAATACGGTTTAATACTATATTTATTGCAGTTTCTCTCGATTGCTTAGACACATTTCTTGAAAATAAGCTCCATTCCCAAAACCCTAAACACAATTTCATAACTGCTCATTGAACTCCTCAAACTTCAAACTTCCAGGTCTGAACCAAACTCTCTACTCAACACCATGTAATCTTATATCAAAACAAATCTTTTCCTTCAGAGATCACACAAAAGCTCTCAAAAACATATACACTACAACACAGCCTTACACCACACTGAGATCAATTCAAAGCACTATTGAATAATGTTATTTATGCCCTCCCCCACTATATAAACAACAAATGTAGAAATTTTCTAAAGAAATTGATCCTTTAACGTACAACATAATACATAAGGAATTGGAAAGAAAAATAAAATTCTATTCAGCTACTGCATCCCTTCTCTGGTCAGGGTCAGGCACATAGTGCCTGTCATAGTGTTTGGGACAAGATATTTTTCCTTGATTTTACCTTTCTGCTCCACAGTTTAAAATTACAAATCAAACAATTCAGATATAATTGCAGACTTTCATTTAAGGGGATTTGCATACATTTTGGTCACACCACGCAGAAAGGACAACACTTTTTCTTCATTGTACCTCCATTTCAGGGCACTATAATGTTTGGATACAGCGATGGCAGGCATATTAAAGTAGTCATGTCTAGGACTTTGTCCCATATCCCTTGCATGCAATGACTGCTTGAAGTCTGCAAGTCACAGACATCACCAGGTGTGAAGAATCTTCTCTGGTGATGCTCTGCCAAGCCTGTAATGTAGCCATCTTCAGCTTCTCCTTGTTTCAGTGTCTTGTCGCCTTACATTTTCTCTTCAGCATATGCTCAGTTAGATTTACTGTATATTAGGTGACTGGCTTGGCCATGCAATAATTTTCCATTTTTTAGCTTGGAAAATCTCCTTTGTTGTCTTAGCAGTATGTTTTTGGATCATTACCATGCCGTTCAGTGAGTTTGGAGGTATTTACTGAAGTCTGAGCAGATGAGATATTTATATACACCTCAGAATTCATTGTGCGACTGCCGTCAGCAGTTCCATCATCAAGTGTGCCAGGACCTGTGGCAACCATGGATGCCAACATTCCCACTGCCATGTTTAACAGATGAGCTTCCAATCTGCTTTGGATCTTGGGAAGTTCCTTTTCTTCTTCACACTTTGTTATTGCCATCACTCTGATGAGGTTCATCTTTATCTTGTCTGTCCACAAGACCTTTCCCAGAATTCTGCAGGCTCTTTGAAGTCTTTTTTCACAAACTGAAATCTGGTCATCTTGTTTTTGTGGCTAGCTAGTGGTTTCCATCTTGTGGTGTGGCCTCTATTTCTGTTCATGAAGTGTTATGCTGATAGTCTTCTCTGACACACACACACACACCTGCCTTCTGAAGACTATTTCTGACCTGTCAGACAGGCTTTTGGGGCCTTTTCTTGACCATAGTGAGGATTCATCTGTCATTTGATAAGGTGCCACATGAGAGGTTGGGCATCAAGTTAAAAGAAGTGGGAGTTCAGGGTGATGTTTTTAGATGGGTGCAGAATTGGCTCAAACACAGGAAGCAGAGGGTGATGGTGCGAGGAACCTCATCAGAACTGGCCGATGTTATGAGTGGTGTTCCACAGGGGTCAGTGCTAGGGCCGCTGCTATTTTTAATATATATAAATGATTTAGATAGGAATATAAGTAACAAGCTGGTTAAGTTTGCAGATGATACCAAGATAGGTGGATTAGCAGATAATTTGGAATCCGTTTTATCATTACAGAAGGACTTGGATAGCATACAGGCTTGGGCAGATTTGTGGCAGATGAAATTTAATGTCAGTAACTGTAAAGTATTACACATAGGAAGTAAAATGTGAGGTTTGAATACACAATGGGCGGTCGGAAAATCGAGAGTACACCTTATGAGAAGGATTTAGGAGTCATAGTGGACTCCAAGCTATCAACTTCCCAACAGTGTTCAGAAGCCATTAAGAAGGCTAACAGAATGTCAGGTTATATAGCACGATCTGTGGAGTACAAGTCCAAGGAGGTTATGCTCAACCTTTATAATGCACTGGTGAGGCCTCATCTTGAGTACTGTGTGCAGTTTTGGTCTCCAGGCTACAAAAAGGACATAGCAGCGCTAGAAAAGGTCCAGAGAAGAGCGACTAGGCTGATTCCAGGGCTACAGGGGATGAATTATGAGGAAAGATTAAAAGAGCTGAGCTTTACAGTTTAAGCAAAAGAAGATTAAGAGGTGACATGATTGAAGTGTTTAAAATTATGAAGGGAATTAGTACAGTGGATCGAGACTTGTATTTTAAAATGAGCTCATCAAGAACACGGGGACACAGTTGGAAACTTGTTAAGGGTAAATTTCGCACAAACATTAGGAAGTTTTTCTTTACACAAAGAACGATAGACACTTGGAATAAGCTACCAAGTAGTGTGGCAGACAGTAAGACGTTAGGGACTTTCAAAACTCGACTTGATGTTTTCTTGGAGGAAACAAGTGGATAGGACTGGCGAGCTTTGTTGGGCTGAATGGCCTGTTCTCGTCTAGAGTGTTCTAATGTTCTAATGTCATCAACAGTGGAGCTCTTCCTTGCCCTACCAGTCCCTTTGTAATTACTGAGCTCACCATTGTGTTTTTTCTTCTTAATGATATTCCAGACAGTTGATTTAGGCCATCCTAAGGTTTTACCGATGCCTCGGATGGTTTGATTCTTCTTTTTCAGCCTCATAATGGCTTCTTTGACTTTCGTTGGCACAACTCTTGAACTCATGTTGAACAATGGCAACTGCAGACGCCAAGGAGTAGAAGCCAGCCAAGGTCTCTTATGAAGCCATGAAACCCACCTGAGGAATCACAAACACCTGGGATGCCAATTGTCCCAAACATTGTGGTGTCTTGAAATGAGGGGACTACATAGAAAACTCTTGTCATTTCTAATTGGTGTGGCCAAAATAATCACAATGTCTGAATTGTTTGATTTGTAATTTTAAACTGTGGAGCCAAAGAATAAACAAAGGGAAAATGTGCTTTTGTCCTAAATATCATGGAAATCACTGTACACAGTAAGAATATGCAAACTCCAGACAGACAACCACATGTGGTGGGATTCACACTGAGCTTTCTGCACTACTGTCTCACATGTGGCCGGACACTCATCTACACCATTCATTTTTATTCAGCAATGCCATGGGCTACCTGGCTACTCACCACAGCCAATAATAAACATTTAACTTACTGAAACGTAAAGATTTTTTTTTCTTAAAAATGATTGATTTGTTTTTCATTTACTACTTAAAAGTAAAACAAAATCACAGTTGTCTAAATTTCAGCCTTCTCTTCAGCACAAGCTGAAATTTCAACGAGGGGTTTCAGACTTTCGATATGCGCCGTATATCCGTGTGTGGCAGGTGGGACTGTCTTCATGAAAGCACCTACTAAATAAAACATTTTTAATCTGTTGTGTCCTCTTTGAGCAAAATATTTTCTTTTCTGTTGCTGTCATGAAGTGAAATGTCATAATTGATAAATGTCACAGAATGAAAATAAAAATAGCAGCAAACACCCTTTTATCAAAATCGTAATTCTGCTCTGACCTTTTGCTGCACTGCTTTAGTTGCGCCATGCGTTTACCTCCAGGTCACGCTTTTTCTGTGGTAATGCTGGCAGATATATTTAATTGCACTTCTGCCAGCTTGGAAAAGGCTGATTATTTCAAATAATATAAAACATTAACAGTCAGCTGTCTAAATACAGCACTTTAGGAATAATATGTGTAATGTCAAAAATGAAGGGAAATTCTAATACTATAAGAACAGACCTACAGATAAAAGAAACACTTGCACCATATAATTGGTCCATTGGCACGAATGAAAATGAATTCCACGTTCAAAATTCCCAACATGTTGAATGGCAATTAAGCAGATCATATACAGTGAGTAAATAAAATACAATCTTTTCAAATATCTTTGGAAGGTTTCTAGTAAAAAATGGTTTAATCACATAATACCAATCTCTATTTGAATTACTCAAACATGGCTCATTACCACTGTTGTTTGTGGTATCAGCATTCAAATGATAGAGTTCAATTTAATTAAATTAATTTTTGTGTGGTGCAAGCACAGGGTACCTTACACAAATATTTGGACTGGGACTTTTCTGCAATCTTGGTCTTGCTGGATCTCAGTGTGGCATTTGACACAGTAGACCATGGAGTTCTGTTAAAACGGCTTGAGGATGAAGCAGTCATTCAAGGCTATGCACTGAAATGGTTTGAGTCCTACCTTAAAGGTAGAACTATGTCTGTTAACATAGATGGGAACTTCTCTCAGCCAGCACCTCTCACACAAGGCGTCCCTCAAGGTTCTATCCTGGCTCCTCTTCTACTTTCCTTTTATCTGCTCCTCTTGAGGACCATCTTTTACAAACATGATGTTGTGTATCATTGTTATGCTGATGATATGCAGCTGCACCTCAAAGATAGTTCTGACATCACTTCATCTGTAAAAAAAGCTGTTGAAATGCTTTGAGGATATTAAATATTGGATGGCACAAAATTTCTTACAATTAAAAGAAAAAAAAAAGCAGAAGTCATTATTTTTGGTCCTACCACATCTGCAGTTGAAATCGACACTCAGTTTAGGACCCTTGAAAGCAATGATTCATAATGATGTCAGAAACCTGGGTATCATCTTTGAGTCATCACTAAGTTTTGAAAAACAAATCTCCATGGTAGTAAAGTCCAATTTTTACCAACTGAGGCAAATTTCTAAACTAAAATCCTTTCTATCACAGAAGAACTTAGAAACAGTCATTTATGCCTTTATTACATCTCGGATAGATTATTGTAATTTCTTATGTGTGGTTCTGCCAAAATCTGCTCTGTCACACCTTTGGCTGGTTCAAAACACTGCAGCGAGATTCTTAATTGGGTTCGAGAAAAAAGGATCACAACTCCCCCATTTTAGCCTCTATCTCCACTGGCCACCGGTGAGGTGTCGCATTGATTTTAAGATCTTGTTTGTTTTTAAAGCCTTGCATGGTCTTGCTCCAAAATATATCTGTGACCTCCTTCACCCCTATGTGGCATCAAGAGCACTGAGGTCATCTGGACAACTTCTTCTTGTAGTGCGAAGATCTCAGCTAAAGTCGAGGGGAGGCTGAGCTTTGGATTCATAAAGTATTCAGTTCCCTTCACTTTCTGCCCACTTGTTGGTTTCATTTAAATGGAGACATTTGCCATTTTTGATATCCCATCAATCCTCACTCAGTTACCCATAATGGCAAAGTCAAAGCACGATTTCAGAAAGGTTGCAAATTTATCAAAAATCTCTTATTCATAGAAGACTTCATAGGAAGAGTCAGTAGATGGATTGGAAGAGAATGAAGGGGTGTCATGAGGTCACTGGAAAGGGCTGCGTGGTGCTCCCGATATCTTTGCAAAAGAACTAAATTCTGGTGCTTCCTGTTTTGCTATGTGGTTGCGAGACATGGATGCGATCCAGTGACTTGATATGAAGGCTGAACTCCTTCAGTACTGTGTCTCTTCATAGAATCCTTGGATACTGCTGGTTTGACTTTTTGTTGAATGAGCGGTTGCTCACAGAGTCCCAAATGAGGCACATTGCCTGCATTGTGAGGGAGCATCAGTTATGGCACTATGGCCATGTGGTGCAATTACTCAAGGGAATCCGGCTTACAGCATCCTCATTGTTGAGGACCCGAGCGGCTGGACCAGGCCAAGATGACGCCCATATGACATCTGGCTGCAGCAGATAGAGGGTCATTTCCGGAGGGTGTGACTGGACCGTGTGTCTGCCTGGGGGGTTTGTCAACCAGAATCCTAAGCTCTTTCATCATGTGGTGGGTGCGGCACTGTGCTGTACCAGTGCATGCTCCCCAACCTGACCTGACCTGACCCGATTCATAAAAGTATACAGACTTTTTGCTGTGGCACTCCAAATTTTGGCCAGGTGCATCCTGTTTGCTTTGATTCTCCTTGAGATATTTCTAGAACTTGATTGGAGTCCACCAGTGGTAAAATGAAATTGACTGGACATCATTTAGAAAGGCATACAGGTACCCAAGTATATGAGGTTTCACAATTCATACTGCACTAAAGGAGAAAAACCAAGTCATGAAAGACTTGGTAGACCTCCACAATCAAACTGTGGTTAGGCATAGATCAGGACAGAGGGATCAAACGATTTCTAAAGCTTTGAATGTTTCGAGCAGCCCAATGGCTTCAATGATTGTGAAATGGAAGAAGCTTGCAACCACCAGGACTCTTCCTAATGTCGGTCATCCAGCCAAACGTTCTGAAGGAAACCAATCTCAGCAACACTCCATCAGTCAGGCCTTTATGGTGTTCCAATGGAACCATCTTGAATAAAAGAAAGATGAGACAAAGATTGAACTCTCTGAGCAGAACTCCATGTCTGGCAAATCCCAGGCACTGCTCATTACCTGCCTAATACCATTCCTATAGTGAAACATGATGGTGACAGCATCATGCTATGGTATTGCTTCACAGCAGCGGGGTCAGGGAGACTGGTCAGAATTGAGGGAAGGCTGAATGCTCCCAAATAAGAGAAATCCGTGAAGAAAACCTACTCCTGAATACAAGCAATCTCAGACTGGGGTGACGGTTCAGCATAACAATGACCCTAAGCATACAGCCAAGACAATGCTGGAGTGACTTCAGGATAAATTTCTACATGTCCTTAAGTGGCCCGGCCAATGCCCACAGAACGTCTGTGAAGCTACCTGAAGATGGCAGTTTACAGAAACCTTACATACAATCTTGAGAGGATCTTCCAGGAAGAATTGGATAAAACTTCCAAAATCCGGGTGTACAAAGCTTGCAGTGACTTACCCAAAAAGACTCAAAGCTGTATTTGCTACCAAAGGGGCTTCTACAGAAACGAGGGACTTCAGTTTTTGATTTTTAATAAACTTGCACACCTTTCTGAAAACATGTTTTCACTTTGTCATTATGGATTACCGAGTGTAGACTGATGGGCAAAAATGGCAAATCTATCAGTTTAAAATTATGTCTGCAACACAGTAAACTATACAAAAAGTGAAGGGGTCTAAATGCTTTCCGAATCCACTATATATTAAAAAATATTTTATTAACTGAGGCTCATCTGAGTTCAATATATATCTTACAAATATTTAGCACTCTACAAAGTCCACAGATTTGTGTCTTAGACTTCAATATTAAAATATTTTATTGGATTTTGTGCAGGGTTTTCACCCAGCAAAAGCTGTTCAAAATCTCACAAGTCATGAGCTGGATGTATTGTTGTTTTTACATTCGTTTTATTTCCCTACCATGTTAGCAACAGGAAGTCTAATTTCTCAAACAGTGTTTTCTCTCTCCAGTTTCTTTAATACTTTATATTCTTGTTATTGCATTCCTGGTGAACTAATTGGCATTGCTAGCTTCTGTGTGTGTTTCAATCAACATTTATAACAGCAGGCATCTCTACAACAGGCATACAGTGGGGCTTGCTATGGGCCATATTGATCAGGAAAAAAATAACAGCAAAGGTGAAAGAGTTTTTTGTGAATACATTTTTTTGCAATTCCCATCTATTAAATGTCAAGTGGAAAAGTGAGAAATGGATAGTTAATTACAAGCTAGTCGGACTACTTTTTTTCTACTTAAAACAGATGAAGACAATGGAAATAGGTTTGAATTAAATATCATCAAACTCAAATAATGTTTTATTATTTTTGAATAATCAAAAAAAAAAAGAAATGAAGAACACAATCACAGTGATAATTGGAAAGATCACTATAAATAGCAGCTTTGTTTGATATATTAACCCTCCTATTACACTGAAAAAATGACAACTTTAGGTTACGGGTCAAAATGACCCTTCAGAGTTTATAGTCAAATCACATTAAAACGTGGAAAATGTCATTATAGGATTACAGAACATTGAGAAAGATTAACGATTTTGTAAACTGTGATAACAGTGTTTCATTGATGTAATGCAAAGACATTTTTTGTATTTGTTGTGAAAAATAAGGCACAACACAGATGAAGTGCTGGGGCACCAGCCGGTGATCCCCATATAATTCAAGATAAACTCTGTGAGAGATGGCCGGCAGTTTATCCTGGCCAACACCCCCAGGCCGCTAGATGGAGTCCTCCCTGCAACATGGAGGTGCCCCGAATTCCCGCAGGGCATCATGGACAATGGAGTTCGGCTTCACAGCCCTGCTGGATACCATGGGAGCCGCTGCAGGGAGGCACAGGGATTTATATTTTCCTTATAGCCCGGAAGTATTCCCCAGTCACAGGGATGGAAGAAATGAAGCACTTCCGGGCTGAAGAAAAAGAAGAGTTTTCATCTGACCCGGAAGTGCTATGGAATTACATGGACTGAAGGACAGAAGCACTTGCGGGTCGAGCACTATAAAAAGGACTATGGGAAACCCAGCAGACGGAGCCGGAGTTGGGAGGGAGTGTGACAGAGCTGCTGGGTGGAGAGGAGGATTGATTATTGCTTATTATTGATTTATTGTTGATTATTGAGTATTGTGGAGGTGCTTTGTGCTCAGTATAGAAGAAATTTAAATTGCTTCTGATACTTTTACCTGGTGTCTGGACATATTGACTGTGGGTTACACGGGGCAGCAGCGACCCCCTTGTGTCACAACGCGTACAAAAATAGCAACAGAAAAAAAATTAAGAGTTGAGTCCATGTATCAAACTGGCTTCTTCGGGCAGCAGCGGCCATTATATGGGTTTTACACTGAAAGGGGAAGTGTTTGGTGTGGAAGTGTATGTGACTTCAGGTAACCTCTGGTCTGCAGATAAAAGAAGAGAATATGTGAGTGGCAGCACCCTCTCACATCCTGGGGTGAAATTACATGCAGTAACCAAGCCTTGAGACAGTCCTTCTACTCACATGTGTATGACATTTCATAGAATTTTAGAATTAATTAGTTTTGATTTCATCTTTACATTGCTTCGCACATGATGACCACAATGGAAGTGTGTGCTTTCTTGCTGATATATTTCCAACAGTGTATGCACCTGGTGCTGGTCTTACTGTCTTTTTTGAGTGGGGCTCCCCTGGCATCTTTTTTGCACATGCACCCATTAGATCCAAAAAGAATTTTCCCACTGTACCCAATGGATCCATTTCTTTTTGTTTCCTTGCGGGTATGGAAATACCAGCTGTTATTTTCATCTTATCATCTGCAGCTGCTGGGGATCAAGGTGGCATAGTTCCCCTCTCTTTGGTGTGGTAAGTGCTTTGACAAGATCCTCCATGAACATCCAACGTCAATGAAAATTACCCTTATTCCACTGCTGGTTGATCTTAGTCTATAGGATATTGGCATTATAAGCAGGCAAATCTAAAATATTGAAAGAAACAAACCAAAGGTCATGCACTGGCAGTTGTATGTAGCTGTAATTTTGTCCAAGTTGTCAACCCCTCCTTTAGTGGAATTGTAGTCCAGGATTATTTGTGGCTTCATGTCCACTCTTTTACTCAGACATGCATCTGTGTACTTTGTGCTTATTACAAGAACATTCTTATTTTTCTTTGGTTAATATGAAACAATGCTTGCATTTATAGAGAAGGCAAGTTTTGAGGAATGCATAAGAACGTAAGAAATTTGACAAACAGGACGAAACTATTCAGTTGTATAGCTACTAGCTAAGCTGTCCCAGTGTCTCACCCAGGTACCTCTTAAAGGTTGTTCAAGATTTCTGCTTCAACTACATGGCTCAGTAATTTGGTCTGGATTCCCACAGCTCTTTGAGAAAAGAATTGTTCCCTGGCTTTAATCCTAAATGTACCTCCTCCTTAATTTGCACTGGTCTTCTCGAGTACATGATTCACAGTTTAGTTGAAAGAATTCAGCTGGATCTATTTTATCAATGCCTTTCAGAATTTTGAAAACCTGGTCCCCACATAGTCATATCTGCTCATGGCTAAATTGATTTAATTCTCTGAGTCTGTCAGAGTACAACATACCGAGCTCTTCCTTGCATTTTCTTAAGCTCACTAGGAAGTTCAGGCTTCTTTTTTCTAATTGTTCCCTTCTTCCAATGACTACTCTTCCTACACAATCCTTACTACATCAACAACTACTACCACGTCAACTTGAATGGCCAGTGATGACTCCACCTCTGACCATCAGTGTGTAATGTCCATAACTGAAGACCAAGTAATGAGATAACTGAGGAAGCTAGACACAGGAATAGCTGAAGGTCCTTATGGAGTTGGTCATCGAATTCCTAAGGCTTGTGCTGACCAACATTTTGTGGTGTCCTCTTGTCACCTGTTTAGCTTGTCCATAATGCATCAGCATGTTCTACTGCTGTGGAAAACATCCTGCATTGTTCTTGTTTCAAAAAAAGCAGTGTGATGCCCAAGGCTGCGTACAGCTGCCCTATCCCCAACACAGACAGGCAGGACACAGGTTAAGCACATAGCCCAGTTTATTTACACAGTTCAGCACAATGCACAATTCACCAACACAGTCCCATTTTTGCTTCCAGTCCTTCAACCTCCACTCTTCCTGAGGCTTTGTGGTTCACTGTGCTGCTGCTGGCGTGCATCTTGCTGCTGTGCTACTGCACTGGGCTGTGTGTGCACTTGTGTTGCTGTTTTGGTCAGGGCCACAATCATTATTTAAATTATGTCTCCTGCTAACAGACGGCCAGGAGACCCATCTGGGATGCCATTTGTAATGCACAGGGTGCGTACAGCCGCCCTATTCCTGACACAGACAGGCAGGATACGACTTTGCCACACAGCACATGGTTTATTTATACAGTGCATAAATCATTAATACAGTCCCTTTTTTGCTGCCAGTCCTTCCGCCTTCACTCCTCCTCAGGCTTTGTTCTCTTCCTCCCTGGTTCCTTTTATAGGGCACCCGGAAGGAATCCAGGTGCCCAATGAGCTGTCTGGGTGTGACGGAAGTGCTGCCACACAGGGCCCTGTAAATGTCCATGCACTCCCTGGCAGTGGCCACGGCCCCAACAGGGTTGAGCTTCCATGGTTACGACCTGTAGTCCTGCTGGAAACCAGGGGAGCTGACGTCTGTCAGTCTGGCGGAGAAATGGACTTAAAAATACTCACTCCCCTGGTCCTTCCATACTCAGGGCTACCCGGCCAGGTAAGGGCTCTGGGCATCAACCACAGCAGTTTTCTTTCGGTAAGACCACCTTGAGCCACTGCAGTTTGTCTATCAGACAAGGACTGGAGCGGAGGACACAATTATCTATCTGTTCCACGAGGCTTATTCTCACCTAGACATAGCTGGGAGCACAGTGTGGAGTATGCTATTGATTTCTCCAGCACCTTCCATACCATCCAGTCATCCCTGCTAAGGGTTAAACTCAGAGACATGCAGGTGGATGAGCCTGTGGTGTCCTAGATAATAGATTATCAGACGGGCAGACTGCAGTTTGTGTGACTCAGTGAGACAACTGACACTCTTCTCCATCCACTCCACCCTGCCTACACTCTCTTCCACACTCCTTGTTACTCTGTACTGTTGATCCCAAGTATTTAAACTCATCCAACTTTGCCAGCTCTACTCCTTGCATCCTCACCATTCCACTGACCTCCCTCTCATTTACATGTCTTGTTCCTACTGACCTTCATTCCTCTCCTCTCTAGAGCATATCACACACATCTGATTGTTCTTACAATCAGTAATTAATATAATTTGCGGCACAAAGAAAGAAGAATAGTAATCAGGTTTATGCACATGCTAAAATCACTTAAGTAGCTAGGATGCTAACCAGGGAATGAGGTAGGAGAAGTCAACACAATTCTTTATGTTATGCAAGTGAGTGGTGTGATCAACTGTGTTAAGGGAAGCACTTAAATCAAGGACAAGACCTGAAGTATTTTCTGAATCAGAGAAGAGCAAAACATTGCTATCAATTATAGATCTCTTTGATGTAGAGTCCAAGGTGCAAGCCAGATGTTAATACATTTAGTTTATTTAAGTAATATATGTAAACTGTAAAAGGTGTCACCATTTTATGCTTTGCCTTCCATAGGCACCACCCTATTACATACAGTTTTTACTTTATGGTTGGGGTTGTTGCCTTGGTGGAAAATAAATCTCCTCCCAAAACACAGGCTTCTTGCAGATTACATCTGGTTTTCCTACAGGATTTCGATGTATTTTGCTGCATTCATTTTACCCTGACAAATCTTTCAGGGCCTGCTGCAGAGAAGCATCCCCATATCATGATGCTGCCACCATTATGCTTCATGGAGGGGATGGTGTATTTTTGGTAATATGCAGCAAAACAAGGTGTTTAGACTGGTCAAACGGCTATATTTCAGTTTCGTCAGACCATAAAACTTCTTCCTTCTAACTTTAGAGTCTCCCATGTGCCTTGTGCAAAACTCTAACCGAGATCTTGTGTGCCTTTTTTTTAACAGTGGTTTTCTCTCTTTGCCATTCTCCAGAAACCTGTGACTAGTGAAAAACTTGGGCAACATTTGTTTGCTCTTACGACTTGGAGCCTCAGTGATGGCAGAAATGGTGGGAGGCCTCCAAAATACACAAATGGTAGTCCTTTAACCTTCATCAGGTCAACCCAAAAAAATCTCAAACCAGTCAGCAACCAGCAGCAGGCTAGGCCTAAATGTGAAAAAAAAACTGGCTTGAAGTTCAAATTATAGGAAAATCTCCAAAATATGAGAAAATATCCTACTAGAAAGGGGTAACCGATAACCCATGGCTTGTGGACAAAGCTATAAAACAGAATCATTATAAAAAAGAGGATTTATTACAGAAAAAGATTGCAAACTACAGAGAAGGCTTAAAAGAGCAAAAAAGATGCAAACAAGTATTGCTTTAAAGAAAACCTGAAGTCATCAAGTCCCAATACGTAATCTGCAATTGTAATCCTTAAATCAACAGCAAAAAAAAAAAAAATCAGAAAGCCAGAAAATCAATGAAGAATGCACTACTCACAAAAATCTTCAAAACCACAAAATAATCTACCCACTGAGTACCTAGGTCAGACCTCTCCTGAAGGCCTAGGATGGACCCAACAGTAGAGAGGTCACAGTTGCCCTGCTTCTTGTAGCTCCACTCACAAAACACAAGGAAACATGCTAACATTTAAAGACACGGTGCATATTTAACCAAATAAAAGAAAAATATACATATAAAACAAATAATCTTCTTAAATAATATGCTACCGTGTCCAGGATTTTAAATCACATGTAGCTCGCAAACTGTTTGACCTATTGACATGAAATTTGGTACACATACAGTATACTACGTGACCTCTACTGTCCACTTTTAGGGTGATGATTTTGATTATTCTTTTTATTTTTATTATATTTTATTGTAGAATCAACTCTCAGCAGAGGCTGAGGGTTGTTCTTATCCCTTACCACCTTCGCTGTCACTTCCCCTACCTCTTCATATCTTAAATTATTCTTGAGGTAGACTCAAGACTTACAGTGGTGTGAAAAACTATTTGCCCCTTCCTGATTTCTTATTCTTTTGCATGTTTGTCACACAAAATGTTTCTGATCATCAAACACATTTAACCATTAGTCAAATATAACACAAGTAAACACAAAATGAAGTTTTTAAATGATGGTTTTTATTATTTAGGGAGAAAAAATCCAAACCTACATGGCCCTGTGTGAAAAAGTAATTGCCCCCTGATCCTAATGACTGGTTGGGCCACCCTTAGCAGCAATAACTGCAATCAAGCGTTTGCGATAAGTTGCAATGAGTCTTTTACAGCGCTCTGGAGGAATTTTGGCCCACTCATCTTTGCAGAATTGTTGTAATTCAGCTTTATTTGAGGGTTTTCTAGCATGAACTGCCTTTTTAAGGTCATGCCATAGCATCTCAATTGGATTCAGGTCAGGACTTTGACTAGGCCACTCCAAAGTCTTCATTTTGTTTTTCTTCAGCCATTCAGAGGTGGATTTGCTGGTGTGTTTTGGGTCATTGTCCTGTTGCAGCACCCAAGATCGCTTCAGCTTGAGTTGACAAACAGATGGCGGACATTCTCCTTCAGGATTTTTTGGTAGACAGTAGAATTCATGGTTCCACCTATCACAGCAAGCCTTCCAGGTCCTGAAGCAGCAAAACAAGCCCAGACCATCACACTACCACCACCATATTTTACTGTTGGTATGATGTTCTTTTCTGAAATGCTGTGTTCCTTTTACGCCAGATGTAACGGACATTTGCCTTCCAAAAGTTCAACTTTTGTCTCATCAGTCCACAAGGTATTTTCCCAAAAGTCTTGGCAATCATTGAGATGTTTCTTAGCAAAATTGAGACGAGCCCTAATGTTCTTTTTGCTTAACAGTGGTTTGCATCTTGGAAATCTGCCATGCAGGCCGTTTTTGCCCAGTCTCTTTCTTATGGTGGAGTCGTGAACACTGACCTTAATTGAGGCAAGTGAGGCCTGCAGTTCTTTAGACGTTGTCCTGGGGTCTTTTGTGACCTCTCGGATGAGTCGTCTCTGCGCTCTTGGGGTAATTTTGGTCGGCCGGCCACTCCTGGGAAGGTTCACCACTGTTCCATGTTTTTGCCATTTGTGGATAATGGCTCTCACTGTGGTTGCTGGAGTCCCAAAGCTTTAGAAATGGCTTTATAACCTTTACCAGACTGATAGATCTCAATTACTTCTGTTCTCATTTGTTCCTGAATTTCTTTGGATCTTGGCATGATGTCTAGCTTTTGAGGTGCTTTTGGTCTACTTCTCTGTGTCAGGCAGCTCCTATTGAAGTGATTTCTTGATTGAAACAGGTGTGGCAGTAATCAGGCCTGGGGGTGGCTACGGAAATTGAACTCAGGTGTGATACACCACAGTTAGGTTATTTTTTAACAAGGGGCAATTACTTTTTCACACAGGGCCATGTAGGTTTGGATTTTTTCTCCTAAATAATAAAACCATCATTTAAAAACTGCATTTTGTGTTTACTTGTGTTATATTTGACTAATGGTTAAATGTGTTTGATGATCAGAAACATTTTGTGTGACAAACATGCAAAAGAATAAGAAATCAGGAAGGGGCAAATAGTTTTTCACACCACTGTAAATCCCAGCTTAAGTGAAAAATTAAGGAAAACATACTAAGTAATTGCAACACAAACACTGACTTAATCAGTTTTAACACGAAAAAATGCAAATGAAAGAAGAGTAGAAGCAGGCCGCTAGGGTGGAGAAAAGAAGATCTGCTCAGGAAGCAGCAAGTGCATCTACCTCTGAGCAAACAAATGCTAAATGTACAGAGAAAGAGAATGAAAACTATGAATGCTCAAGTCAAGTTTATTCACTGTACATTATCATTCCATTACTGGTCATTCATAAGTATCAAAAAACAACAATAAAACACATAAATACACAAGATTTTCACAATCCAGTCATATCCAATGTAGGTTGTAACTCCATCAGGGTTCTCACAGGTCTCTTGGTGGTCTCCCTCACTAGTCTTTTTCTTGCATGTTTGCTCAGTTTTTATTAACCGTCTACTCTAGCAATTATCCAGCTGTGCCACACTATCCATGATTTATTTAATTGGAAATTCAGTTACTTTGATATTGTCTTGTTTCCATTCCCTGACTTGTATTTTTCAATCCTCTTTTCACAGAATTGCTTGGAGTGTTCTTTGTCTTCGTTGTGTAGGTTAGGCCACCCTAGTGACTCACCACAAGTTGGACCTTTCACATACCACTAACTTCCATCATGTTCGAACTGAAATATTCTGCATGCAGACCATCTTTAAACACACTGAGTGGTGTGCCTCCGGTCTCTCCGTGTCAACCGCCACCATCTCCCCACAGTGCAGCCAATACCATCCACCTGTCCACAGTGCAAATTCTACACTTGTTGCCAATATCTTTCAGTTTGAACATTTGCTCTAACCAAACTGTAGGCAGTGAGTCGTGACCCCATAGTTTCCTGGGGCCTCATATATAAACAGTGCGTACACACAAAAATGTTGCGTATGCCTGTTTCCACGCTCAAATCGCGATGTCATCAGAAGCTATTGATAAGTACAGTTGTGTGTCATCAGCATAGCTATAGTATCTCATGTTATGCCCCGAGATAATCTAACCTAACGGAAGCATGTAAATCAAAAAGAGCAGCGGACCCAGGATAGAGCCTTGTGGGACACCATATAGAATATCATGTGTCTTTGAAGTATAATTACCACAACTTACAAAGAATTTTCTACCTGCCAGGTAGTATTTAAACCAATTTAAGACACTGCCAGAGAGACCCACCCATTGACTAAGGCAATTTCTAAGAATATATAGGTTCCAGCTTCCCTGCAACACTGCTCATAATAGAGCAGGATGAATGGATTGTTAATAAAATCCCTTCTGGTAAATACATTTATGAACTGTATTTATGAAATGTACTCAAATATGACCAGGCATTTCACCTGGAGGCCCACCCCTTTAATCAGTCATGAGTCTAGGCCTATAACAGCTTATTCATTGACTAACATTGAGCTTCACAAGATATCAACAGTGGAAAGTTCACTAAGAGGCATATGCATCAAAGAAAAGTGACTGAAAACATTATCTGGAAGAGAATATGCCTCATACTTGTGCATACTCAAGATAGCTCAACAAGAAGAAGGTAAATTCAACTGTGCAGATTTACAGAATGCTGCTAAATAATCCTTAGGCCCTCCAGTTGCAGATATGAATAAATATTTCATGACAGGAGACGGGTCTACAATTTAAATGCTCTTTCACGTCTGAATGTGTTCCATTTTTGTTCACGAGAGTGTTTTCCGACCGTGGTTTTTCTAACAATACTTTTGTAAAAATAAATGTGTTTGAGAAATTGCGAGCATAAGACTGGATGACTTGACATTTGGATTATGTGACATGAGTAATGTTAGATGTTTTCATAGATGGTTTTCATAACATTTGTCGTTGTCCAGCATTGGTCAACATAGATGCCTATTCTTTGTTATATTTACATCAGACATCACTATAATCCACATGAGGTTTACCTTGTAAGAAGGATTTAGGAGTCATAGAGGACTTGACACTATTAACTTCCAGACAGTGTTCAGAAGTCATTAGATAGATAGATAGATAGATAGATAGATAGATACTTTATTAATCCCAAGGGGAAATTCACACAATCCAGCAGCAGTACACTGACACAAAGAAACAATATTAAATTAAATAGTAATAGAAATGAAAAAATGAAAAAAATAAAAATAAAATTAATGTTAGCATTTACTCCCCTGGGTGGAATTGAAGAGTCGCATAATGTGGGGGAGGAACGATCTCCTCAGTCTGTCAGTGGAGCAGGACAGTGACAAAAGTCTGTCACTGAAGCTACACCTCTGTCTGGAGATGACACTGTTCAGTGGATGTGGATTCTTCATGATTGACAGGAGTTTGCTTAATGCCCGTCGCTCTGTCACAGATGTTAAACTGTCCAACTTTAATCCTACAATACAGCCTGCCTTCTTAACAAGTTTGTCCAGGCGTGAGGCGTCTTTCATCTTTATGCTGCCACCCCAGCACACCACTATGTAGAAGAGGGCACTCGCCACAACCGTCTGGTAGAACATCTGCAGCATCTTACTGCAGATGTTGAAGGATGCCAACCTTCTCAGAAAGTATAGTCGGCTCTGACCTTTCTTACATAGACTATCAGTATATTAACAAGGCTAATAGAATGTCAGGTTATACCGCACCTTGATGTATAGAGTACAAGACCAAACAGGTTCTGCTCAAGCTTTATAATGCACTTGTGAGACCTCATCTGGAGTACTGGGTGCAGTTTTGGTCTACAGGCTACAACAACGACATAGCAGCTCTAGAAAAGGTCCAGAGAAGAGCGACTAGGCTGATACAGGGCTACAGGGGATGAGTTATGAGGAAAGATTAAAAGCGCTGAGCCTTCACAGTTTAAGCAAAAGAAGATTAAAAGGAGACATAACTGAAGTGTTTAAAATTATGAAGGGAATTAGTCCAGTGGATCGAGACTGTGACTGTAAAATAAGCTCATCATGATCATGAGGATTCAGTTTGAAACTTGTTAAGGTAAATTTTGTACAAACATTAGGTCATTTTTTCTTTACACAGAGAACCATAGACACATGGAATAAGTGACCAAGTAGTGTGGTAGACATCAGGACCTTAGGGACTTTCAAAACTTGACTTGATGTTATTTTAGAAGAATGAAGTGGATAGGACTGGCAAGCTTTGTTGGACTGAATGAAGTGTTCTTGTTTATGTTCTAAACAAACATATCTACCTTTTTTAGGTGGAGTATTTCTTTTAGCTGCTCATTTTTAAAAGCCTGAGGTAGTACACCTGAAATAAAAAAAATTAACCATGACAATTCTCTTTTTTCACCATTCAGAATTTTAACTGTTTCCATAGAAAACACAGCACTTAACAGTGCAGCCCAAAAAGCAAAATAGTCCTCTGAATCACTAAAATCCTTTTCTGATTTTACAGAACTCAGGCAGTGTATCCAAAGCTGTTATAGAAGAACTGTCATACAGATAGAGACATTGAAATTGTTCGCGTGCTGGGCATTTTAACTTAATGAATCGGATTCTTGCTGAGCTGAGGGGACAGGAGACAGGTGGAGGCAGTAGGTGAATGATGTCTGTGAACTCAGGACCCAGTTGGTGTTAGCCCTGTAAAAACATTTAATCACCACTGTGACACTCAGGAATTGACTGTGTCTTTTAAGAGAATAAAGCAAATGTATAGAACAATAGCAGTCTTTTGGTATTGCTAAGAAACTAAATCAAAATGTCACCAGTCCTCAAATTATAACAAAAAAGTCCTTAATTTAATACAGAAGATAACCACAAAGTGATAAAAAACACAAAGAAAGCAATGTACTCCTGCCTGCTCCAACTCTCAAAAATCGATGTGGGGATCCTACATGTTTTTGTAGGACAGTTCACTCTCAAAACTGTCCCTTTTCACAGCCAAACTTATTCTGTATTTTGTATGACATTCTTCCTCCTACCTGTTAATTCCTCCTTTCATTTCTTATCTTGTTTTTATTTTACTGATCAAAAGTCACTATTAAAACTCTCTGTTGGGTTATTTAATTATGTATATATTTATTTCAGTCTCAGTTGTGTGATTAACTGTTGTGTGTATGTTGATTATGTAACTTATAATTGGAGAATCACCAAAACGAGAGTCAAATTCGTTGTATGCGTGCATACTTGACCAATAAATCTGCTTCTGATTTCTAGACTTCAGTTTCACACTTTGTAAAGAGACTTAATCCACCACATCTTTTGTACCTAGCAGTACTTTGCATATTTGGGAAAGCATTCCAGATGAGATAATGTTTTTAGTTGGCAAGCAGTGGTGAATGGTTTCTCATCTCAATTCTGAATTTCTTGGTGGTTATTGTGCTCATATAGGATGGATGTTACGTTCTACATTTTAGTTTTACTTTTAATCAACAACATCAATAACTACTTATTTCTTGCATAGTCCAAAATCATACAAGGAATGTCTCAATGGGCTTTTTTACAGACCCCCCAGCCTTGACTCTCATGTAAGACAAGAAAAAGCTCCAAGAAAAAAAAAAGCCTTGAAGGCGAAAAAAATGGCAGAAATCTTGGGAAATTCAATTCAGAGAAACCCCCTTCCAGGTACTACGGGTGTGCAATGGTTGACAAAAAAAATGGGGTAAATTCAACACACAAAACAGACCACAAGAAATCCTCTTCATAGAGCTAGATGACCGATCTATCATGGCCACCTCACAAATCTAATACAGCAATACACAGCACAGTTGCAGGCACAGTAAAACGTAACAAGAGATGATACTGTACCTTTTACTAAATACAGAAATATAACGTACTAGCCAACCCGCGGCGTAGCATACGCCGTATAATTACCAACGTGAACAGTCAACGTGGCTCACAGCTGCATGTGGACTGTAGCACAGACCAAAGCGAGTGAGGATGTGTTTGGTGACGTGATGGGGGCGGGACCATGAGCAAGCAGTGCGCATGCCTCAAGAGCAAGGGTGGACGCGGGAGGAGGGTGAGAGTTGGCGGGCGGGGCTCTGTCGTGCGTTCCTCATGACGCGGGAGGAGGGTTAGAGTGAGTGGTCGGGGCTCTGTCGTGCGTACCCCATGGTCGTGCGACTTGGTCGATTATATATACAGTGGAACCTCGGTTCACAATCCTAATTCATTGCAAAACTCTAATCGTAAACCGATTTGGTCATGAACCGAAGTCATTTCCCCCATAGGATTGTATGTAAATACAATTAATCCATTCCAGACCGTACAAACTGTATGTAAATATATATATTTTTTAAGTTTTTAAGCACAAATATAGTTAATTACACCATAGAATGCACAGCGTAATAGTAAACTAAATGTAAAAACATTGAATAACACTAACACTGTAAGAATTCACACTGTAGCGCTACGAACTGCTCGCTAAAAACACTTTGTTTTAATGAATTTTGAGCACAGGGAAAAAAATTTGAAAAATCTGTAATTTAATAAACAACCAAGAAAAGTAACATTGCAAAAATGCACGCGCGTGCCTGTGTGTGTGTCCCTGTGTGTGTGTCTCTCTCTGTGTGTGTGTGTGTGTGTGTCTCTCACTCTCGCCTGTGTGTGTGTCTCTCTCATGTGGACTGTAGCACAGACGAAAGCGACTGAGGCTGTGTTTGGTGAGTTGTTGCGTGCTGGCACATGAGCAGGCAGTGCACATGCCTCGAGAGCGACGGTAGATGCAGGAGGAGGGTTAGAGTTGGCGGGCAGGGCTCTGTCATGTGTATTCCATGACACGGGAGGAGGGTTAGAGTTGGTGGACGGGGCTCTGTTGAGTGTATCCCAGGGTTTTAGAGTTGGTGGGCGAGGCTCTGTGAGTTGGCAGGCGTGGCTCTCTGTCTTGCTTGCGCTCAGTGTCTTGCATGCCCTTAGTAAATTATATATATATAGATAAGGATACAGATTTGTTAAAATACACCAAAACAAAGTAGATATTAATTAACATAAATGAAAAACAACATCTGTCCATCAGCAAATTTTTGAACCACTGTCAAATTGTGGAAAAAGTGTCAGAGAAAAGCCAGACACAGTCAGAGTCCTAGAGAACTCAGCTAACAAGACGCCTTCCCCATACCCTTCTACCTGATAACTACAATGCTTCATTATTTAAAGTGAATTTTACATAGGCAGGCAAGCAACTTGGCAGTAGAGCAGTAGCACCAAGTGCCACAGAAGAAGAAGGGCAGGGTGAGCAGAGGTGGCCTTAAGGGTGTGTGGGGCTTAGGGCTGACCAACCCCACGCGGGGCCAGTTACGTAAAACACTGTTATCAGTATGTTTGTGCTGTATAAACTTGTGCGTGAATTTAATAAAAATAATGTTAAAATAAACACCAGATTTTTTTAATTACAGTATTCAGATAAATTTTTGCAATATAACACGCAGACTTTATCAAAATATAACGATATCAAGTCAAGTCAAATTTGGGAGCATGCACTGATACAGTGCGTTGCCGCACCCACTACACAACAAAACACCTCGGGATCCCAGTTTGTAACCCCCAAGGCAGACGCACGGTCCAGTCCCACCCTCCAGAAATGACCCTCTACCTGCCGCAGCCAGGTGTTATGTGGGCGACCCCTTGGCCTGGTCCACCCACTTGGGTGCCCAACAAAGAGGATCTTACGAGCGGATCACCCTCGGGAAAAGCGTGCCACATGGCCGTAGTCCCGTATCTGGCGCTCCCTCACAATGCAGGTAATGTGCCTCATCTGGGACTCCATGAGCAACCGCTCATTCGACACAAAGTCAAACCAATGCTACCCAAGGATTTTCCGGACAGACACAGTACCAAAGGAGTCCAGTCTTCGTCTCAGGTCACTGGACTTTGCCCAACACCCAGTCCATACAAGCACTGAACAGAGTAGGAGCAAGAACACACCCTGATGAACCTCAGAATCAACTGGAAAAACGTAGAGGTCCTGCCTCCACTCTGCACAGCATTCACAGTACCAGTGTACAGGCCGGCCATGATATCCAGCAACCTCGAGGGGATCCCGAACCCTCAGGATGTCCCACAGGGCAGCTCAATCAACTGAGTCGATCGCTGCGAAAATTGACAAAGGCTGCAAAAACTCTGCCCATATTCAGGTTTGCGCTCCATGAGAACCCTCAATGCCAGGATCCGGTTGATGTTAGACTTCTTAGGCATAAAACCAGACTGTTCTGGTCACTGATAGGTGAGCAAGTGATCATGGATCCTAATGAGGACGACCCTAGCAAGGACCTTACCTGGCACCGAGAGCAGTGTTATCCCCTGTAGTTGCTGCAATCCAGGCGATCACCCTTCCATTTCCAGTTAGGGACGACAAGTCCCGTTTTCCAGTCAATTGGGATGATGCCAGTCTCCCAAATGAAAGCAAAGATTGCTTGCAATGCCATGAGGACAGCCTTACCACCAGCCGGGAGAAGTTCATTCCGGATATCACAGATCCCTGTAGCCCCTCCCCCCCGAAGCTGGTTCACCACCTGTGCAATCTCAGTGAGACTGGGGGACTCACAGCTAATTGGAGGATCAGCCTCAAGAACCATGGACCCAGAGATATCCAACATCCTAAAAAGAGGATCAGCTTTGAACAACTGCTCAAAGTAGTCAGCCCAGCGGGTCACAACTGCAGTGTCATCCGTAAGGACTGTTCCATCAGCTGCTCTGATTGCGATTCTCCAAGGAACAGATTCAGATGTGTGTAATGCTTTGATTTCTCTGTAAGCAGGATGTGGGTCACTAGACCACAGATGCTGTGTCACTTGCTCACAGATTCCTCTAACAAACACCTCTTTTGTCTGTTCCTGGTACAGACCAGAGTTGCCATTGAGCCGTGCACTGTGACTCCTCTCGATGATATCCAGGGTGCCCTGCAAGAGGAAACACCTCCTTGTAGTAACACCGGTAACACCAACACAACCCTCAGCAACCTTCAGGGTCTTGTCACTGAAGATCTCCCACATCACATTAGGATTGGCAGTCATATCCAAATCTGAAAGTTCCTCACACAAACTGTGTGCAAACTCATTCGAAACAGCCTGGACTTGGCCAGACTCATTTTCCTAGTAGGTGGTAACCTACTGGACCTAAGCTGGATCCTAAGAGTAGCAACAACAAGTCTGTGGTCAGAATTCACAAACAGGGCACTTCTGTAGACCGTGCAGTTTGGCAAGAGCCTCCAGCGTCTGCCCATGAGGATGTGATCGTACTCCTTCACTGCACCTCCAGTATTGGAGTAACAAGTCCAACGATGTGGTTCAGGGCGCTGGGACCAGGATCCAGCGATTCGCAGCCCCTGTCCTTTTGCAAACGATATTATAAACGATTATAATGATATAATCTGTTAAAAAAAGTTAGCCATGATCTCTTACACTCATGGCATCGAGAGCGATACAGCTAAACCAGTAATATAATGTTGCTTCGCGTTCCACCGCCAAACACTTCCCGCACTGTTTCAACTAGGCCTACTTTAGCAAACTGAACCAAAGACTCGACTAAGAAATGATGGTAGGCTCTCCGGAGACGAATGAGTCAAAAGCAACAAGTTATCAGTTGTTCCCAAGTCAAAACAGAAGCCAACCCAGCGACTAATGGCTATACCTATTTTAGGAAGGGATTATACTGGCGACCCTTTTCGGGCGATCAAGGTGGACTATGGAATATTTTCAAAGATGTACATGTACAGAATTTGACCTTGAAGAGGGATTTTAAAAGGGTTCCTCTTAGAAGCATCTCAAATATATATATACTGGAAAATATAACTTGACAATTCCGCTCAAACAGGATACGTGGACCTCAAAAACGGGGCCCCCTTAGGTGCGGAGCCTGGGGCGGTTGCCCCACTTGCCACTCCCAAATGCTGCTCTTGAGGGTGAGCAACTGTTTATAAAAATTATATTAATTACATTTTAGTACTAATGACTAACAACAAAGATTTAGTATGCACAGCTATTTAGCAGCTCTAGTCAGGATATAGTCAACCTGTTATAAAATCTGAGACTGAAGGGGCATCTCTTATAGTAGCAGGTAGGCAATTACACAGCTTTGGGACCCTGTAGTTAAAAGTTCGACCCCCAAGCCCCCTACCATGTTATTTAGTAATTCTTGGACTCTTAATTTGGCTAGCATCTTAAGATCTTATTGTGCTTTCTGGTTTATAAAATAATGATAAGTTCATTAGTTGCTTTTATCCAAAGCAACTTACAAAAAGGGTCAACATAATCAAGTAAGCATCAGCCTGGGGGACTTCTTAGGAACAAGTGTTACAGGGTAAAGGAACTAAATTGATCACTACAAATGAAGAGCTCAGATCAAAATGCAAGTGTTTACAAGAACCTAACAAAGCAATTATCCGTCTGACAGAAATTCACCAAACAAGAGAGTCTTTAAACACTTCTTAATCTCACTGAAGGAGTCAGAAGTTCATATGAAAGTGTGAAGCATGTTCCACCAGCTAGAAGATAAACATGAAGAGAATCTTGACTGAATCTTGACATGGCAATTATCTTGTCTTCCTCTCTTAAGCATGTCCCGTAAAGACTACTTCTCATACACTGTCATTTCGAGGTGCCTTGCTCACCGCCTGTCCTCTTTTATATTTCCCATCATTGAAGGCAACTCTCCACCTCATGTGTCTCACACTTGTACTTTTAATCACATCACCAAAGTCAAGCTGATCAATCAAATTACTCAGAGGGACAGGGCACACACACACAGAGGATAGCATTTCATTAAATAGTAGATGTTATTTGAGATTCATAATACAGGGTGACACAGAAAAACGGGAACTTTTGAAAAACCCACTAAAAATAGAAAAATCTAACAAAAAAAATTTATTGGCAGCAATTGAACCACTACAACATGCCTTTTAAGAGACAGTAATCCAAATTATCAATGTCTGAAAATTACGTCCTGTAGATGGCGTCCTCCTGTACGTATGCATTCTTCCAATCTGCTGTTGAGGTTGCCCATTGATTGCTGCAACATCTCAGCTGGGATACCACGAATTTCGTCTTGAATTCTTTGTTACAATTCATGCAGTGTCCTTGGCCGAGTCGTGTAGACCCGACTCTTAAGGTAGCCCCACAAGAAAAAATCACAAACGGACAAATCCGGTGATCTTGAGGGCCAGGGAATGTCACCGAATCTTAAGATGACACGGTTACCGAACAATTCTCGCACAGCTGCCACTGATTGCCTTGCAATTGATTACTAAATTACTAAATGGCGAGACTGTTTACAGCTCAAGGTCCTTGTTCCGCAGTGCTGCCAACTGTACATGGCTGCCACTACGCATTTCAAAAGTTCCCATTTTTCTGTGTCACCCTATATATCTAGAATTAATTTACTTACATGTATTTCATCAAATAGTCTGCATGCGTCATTTAGGTTAGTTGGTGTGACAGCATCTCTGCCCTGAGGAAGAGACTATGATTCTCAAACACAGTCACTTTCTTCTCTTGTGTCTTCTAGAATATTCTCTGTATTTATTGGATTTTGAATATTTTATTTTTTGAATGTGGCCATTCTTTATATATTCTGGTGCTTTGAACTTTGGTATTTGCCCATCAATCTACACTCAATAACCCATAATGTCAAACTGAAAATATGTTTTCAGAAAGGTTTGCAAATGTTTTAAAAATCAAAAACTGAAATCTCATATTTCTGCAAGTATTCAGATGGTTTGCTGTGGCACTCCAAATTGTACTTAGGTTTATTGTTTGCTTTAATTCTCCTTTGGATGGATCTAAAACTTGATTGAAGTCCAACTGTGGCAAATTGAAATGATTTGACATCATTCAGAGAGGTGCACATGTACCTGGGAGTATAATTCACACAATTCACACTACATGTCAGGACAAAACCAAGCCAAGAAGTCCAAGAATTCTCTTAAGAGCCCAGCAATCAAATACTGGTGATGAAAAGAGCAGGCCATTTTTAAAGTTTTAAGAGTTCCCAGGAGTATAATAGCCTCAGTAAATGTGAATAGGAAGAAGACTGGATCCACCAGGACTCCTCCTAGAATTGTCCATCAAAATGCGTAAGAAGGGCAATGGTCAGGACAAAAACCAAGTCAAAGGGATTCTCTGTAATCCTACGGGATCAAATTGTGTCTTGGCCCAGATCAGGGCAATGGGATTAAAGTATTTCTAACATTTAAAATGTTACCAGGAGCATATTGAGAAACTAAGCAAGAATGGCCTTGCTCAAGGAGGTGCTCAAGAACACAACAGTCACACTAACATTGGTTCAGAAGTCATTTATTATGATGGGAAAACATGATCAAGGCACCATGCAGTACCTACATTAATGGTTTGAAGGCCAGATGTCCACGTGACCATCATCATCAAATTCTTTCACGTGAAGCCTGAAAACCATAAAGACTGATTTAGATCATTTATGTTAGGTAGAATGTCCTCCTGACCATCAGACCTTACTTTATTCTTTGTTATTTAGCATTGCCTAATATATTTTTTATAAACTTTTCTTTCCTCATCTTGTAAAGCACTTTGAGCCTCATCATTTGTATAAAAATGTGCTATAGAAATAAATGTTATTGTTGCCTGAATGATGACTACATCAACATTTCTTGCTTCGCATTTCCTGTCATCCTACATTTACCCAAATCATTGTAGACATGTATTCCAAATAATGATGTATCATTTACCCTACACAATTCAAGGCACCTCACACCCAGATAAACAGACTTGAGCTCTGAGAGGGGTGGGATAGCAGGCTGATTGCTGCAGTTGCTGATTGACACATTTGCAAAACAAAGAAGCTGATGAAGAGGTGTGAGGGAATTTAGGGTGGCCCGGCATTACGACTTTTTTCATAGGATTCAGGGATTTTAGTGTTAAGCCCAAATGAATATCTCTGGAGAGCTCTGAAGATGGCAGTTTATAGACACTTCCGATCCAATCTAACTGAGCTTGAGAGGACCTGCCAGGAAAAATGTGATGGGATAAATTGCTGTTCAGGCAGGCAATTTTATTATGCTTTATTTCAAAGTGTTAGTAGGCATTGTTGCCAATTTTTCTTATTGTTAAAACCGTAATTTCTTTTCTTATACTTCAACTTTTGACTTTTATGAAAGTAGCAAGCTTTAAACACAGAAAGAGGAAGTGTTACTACAGACAGAAATCAGGCTTACAGAGAAGGGATTAAACAGTCAGACACCTTAGTGGAATGAAAAGATCAGAAACATAAAATGGTAAACTGGTCATTTTCTGGACGTTCCACATGTGTAAGCAGAAGCCATCAAATGACTGGTGAGGTTGGTGTTGATATGGTCTGTCAAAATGATATTGGATAGAGAGGAGTTAGGGGTGTCTCACCTCGGTCCTGACAAGCTTTGAAAAGTTACGCTTCAAGCAGGAAAAGATACAGATAGAAGGTTGAGAAGAAGGAACAACATAACCATCAAGAAGGATGACATGTAGAGCCCAACAATATGACCTTAAGAGAGTCAAAGTCACACATAGAGTGTATTTCTATGAAAGTTCCTAAACTATTCCGGGTTGTACTAATTGCTTTGCCAAATCCATTTACTTTCATTCGCTTTTGCTTTTTGACATGTTAAGAACTTTTAAGAATATTACCTGCTCCCTTGCTTTCCTTGTTGCTCTATATTACTGTCTGCGGTAAAGAGAAAAGAGGAGACATCATCTAAAAGGGGAAGTGAAGCACAGTATTCAGTATTTGGTAGAGTGTATTTCTCCCCAAGGGGAAATTGCCTTTTCAGATGACTTTTGGCGGTCAGAGCTGTCAGTTCTGGGTGAAATTGGAATCCGTAGTTCCAGCAAGTACAGTGCCTCTGCGGGCTGACTGCTTCCAGGCCTTGTAAATGCTGTAAAACAAGCCAGGAGCGGTGTGTTAATTACGAGGGGCGTTGAACTATAAACAGGAAATTATGAGCTACACTTTATTGATTGAATACAATGAAAAGACTTATGCACTATTTTTCTATGTAGTCTCCAGCCACTGCAATACCCATGTTCCAGTGCTCAGGAAGCTTCTTAATACCAGAAGAGTCTTTTGACTGCATGTTGTCCCATTCTTGCACAGCGTCAATAACCTCCTCATTCAACTTGAATTTTTTTCCCTTCCACAAATTCCTTAAAGTGGACCAAAGAGATGATCGTCCCTCTCTGAAAGACTTGCACCAATCATACACTCGAGACTGAGGGAGACACTCAACCCCAAACTGATTTTTAAGTCTCCAATAAATCTGAAATGGAATGACTCCCTCTTTTGTCAAAAATGTAATAATAATTCACTGTGCAGCACTACTGTGTACCTCCTGCTCCGACATGTTTATTACAACTGACAGGAAGAGCAGCTAGCACTACTAACAACAAGTTCAAACATGCATGTGATTCTCCCATGAGTCATGTCTACCTTGCACTCTTTATAAAAACACAGCATGAAAATTCCTATTTATAACTGAACCCCCCCTCATATTTAACTACTTGATATATTACTGGTTTTAATGATTTTAGCTAAACCCATTATTTTAACTAATACTGGTTCAAGCAGCATGCTTCTGCTTAAAAAGGTAATCACCATTTAAGCACATTAGCAGTCAGCAGGCACCAGCTGTGGGTCAGGTCAAAGTGGATAAAAGGCGGACGCGCTAGCACAGAAAGGGGAGGAATAACCAAAACTGCAAGAGAGAAAGTGATTCCTTGTTTTTAGACTTTTTGGGCATGACAAGTATTCCGCTGAGGAACTAGGACAGGCAGAATTGGCTTTGTTGAGAAGTTTTAATGGGAGCAAGGTCACTACCTGAGATGGAAGTTCCCCTGTGTGGTGAAGTCCACGTAGGATGAACAATAATCAAAGAGGAAGACACAGGCAGACAGAGGCCATGGGAGCTGTGTATTACAAGTCAAGGGAGGTTTTGTTTAAACAATATAACGCAGATGAGGCTCCATCTAATAATAATAATAATACATTTTATTTATACAAGGCGCCTTTCAGAGAACTCAAGGACACCGAACAAACAGATAAATAAATAAATAAATAAATAAATAAATAAATAAATACAAAACACAATTATAAACAACTTAAAACATCAGAAAATCTAAAAATTAAAACCAAACAAAACCACTATAATTAGGAGGAAGAAGAAAAAGCTATTTTAAACAAATGTGTTTTAAGTTTACATTTGAAAGATGAATATGATTTGATATTTCGGAGATCCGCAGGTAATGAGTTCCAGTGCTTGGGAGCAGAACGGCTGAAAGCTCTGCTCCCCATGGTGGTTAGACGGGAGGGAGGAACGGTCAGATGGGTGGAGGAAGAGGATCTAAGGTTACGGGATGGAATGGCAACATGTAGTGTAGTGGCACATCTGGTGTACTGTATGCAGTTTGTGTCTATATGGTGTGTGTGTGTGCCCTGCGGTGGGCTGGCACCCTGCACGGGGTTTGTTTCCCACCTTGCCCCCTGTGTTGGCTGGGATTGGCTCCAGCAGACCCCTGTGACCCTGTAGTTAGGATATAGCGGGTTGGATAATGGATGGATGGATTACAAAAAAGACATAGAGTAGCAACACTGGAAAAATTCCAGATGAGAGAGCGACAAGGCTGATTCATGAGTGTGAGGTATGAGCAATCTGAAGATAGCATGTTTTTATAATTAGCTCTTTGACTTCGAACCTGTATTAATGCATGGCAGACAAAGGCACAAAGCTTCTCTTCCACGTTCAGATGTGAAACACACAAAGCATAATTCAAAACAACTCTGGAAAATCAATTTCATTCTGTTGCAACCCACAGGCATGAAAAAGAAACACAATGAACTAATTTAAAGCAAACTAACTAAGCTGTAAGCAGTGAAAGAGACACCAAACGCAGAAGACAGCATCGTAAGATATTAAGCATATTTTAGTTCTTTGACCCTTGTTCAGGTTTGGTTAATACTTTAGGGGCATTCTTCTATAATCTCTGACTGCATCACAGTGAAACAATGATCTTATTGGTTTAAAAAGGAAAATTATTATTATTTTACCTGCCCTGGTGAACCTTAAAAGGTTCAATTCTTTCAAAGCAGTGAGACCATTCTTTTAATACCATTTTTAAAAGTTAATAATTGTCAGTGTAAAGCGTCACTGCCTAATGCTACAAGCAAATAAAGGCAGATGAATGTTGAGTTTTATGCCTGGCTCACAACTACACAATTTTAGCTGTGTTTTTAAAAATATGAAAAAAAAGGTTGAAACCAAAACAAATTAACTTAAATTACATTCTGATACTAGAACAATAAATATAGAGTTAGATAAATGTCAATAAAAGTTAAGTACGTATAATAAAATATGCATCTACATTTCAAAAAAAATGTTAGGGGGGGGCGAGATTAAAACTGTTATGAAAACTAGGGTCGCAAATACTTAAAGGTTGAGAAACGCTGGCTTACACCACATGATTTTATCTTCCATTTTGTAGTTGTAGACAAATTTTGAAGTTGATAACAAAACAACTACCGGAGAAGTAAACAATGATCTTATTGGTTAACACTAGAATTCTTGAAGCCTACAAAAAAAACTCGTAATCCCAGGCCCACCTTAAATCCCTTCGCACCTCTCCATCAGTGTCTTTTGTTTTGTAAAGGTGTCGATCGGCTCAAGCAGCAAGCAGCCTGCTGTCCCATCCCCCACCTTGACAGAGCTCAGCTCAGGCAAAAAGTTCTCCCAGCTCAAACTTTACTCCGCCTGTTACAGACTGAAATCAAAAGCTTCTTCTTTTTGGGCACATACACCATTAGTGCGGCGCTGTCAGATCTAAACATTACCGTGGCAAATTGCTCGCATACTGAAGTGACTTTAGCTGCAGGTGGAAGTCCCATTTTACTTATGGTGCCAAGCAGAGTTGTGTTGCGTTAGCCAGGGAAAGTGCTGTGAAGATGCTGTCTGTTGCTACGGTCCTGCCTTTGTCCAGTCACGGGACATCATATCTTTGATTACAACAAATAGCTCTGAGCAGGCATCAGACACAGCACTGCTCTTGTGAAAACAATGGAGATAAATGCCATCAACTCAGAGAGGGAGAGGCAAGTTTGTTGTACCACGTGAATGTCACTGAGAGAATTAAAATTTAAAAAGAAAAAAATAAGCGCTAACTTTTACAAGTAGCCAAAATTTAAACCGGCTGTTACAGACTCAAATCAAATGTATGTTTTTATTATATTAATAATAACAGCAGCTCAATCCTCAAAACACAGAGCACCTGGTCTCAAACCCAGCACCTTTGTGTTATAAGGCAACAGTTCTTACCTCTGTACCATCCAACAATAAATTCCCTGTCGATTCCCTGACATTTGAAATTGAGTTTTTAAGTCATTGACACCAACATGTAAATCAAATGCTTTTTTTTATCTTTGGTTATATTCTTGAATAAAAGCACACATCTTTATTTGATATTTGGACTAAAGTCTTCACAAATTATACACATCACGTCATTATTAGTATAACACGGAAAACGTTTCTGCTTTAGGTATGTGTTCAGCATTTCTTGCATTTCCTTTCATCCTGTACTTACCCAGATCTTTGTAGACACGGAACACACATGAAATGCATGTATTCCAAATAATTATATACTGTATTATGTACCCTATACAATTCCAGGAACCTCACACTCAGATAAGGAGCCTTGGCTTGAGCTGGGAGAACTTTTTGCCTGAGCTGAGCTTTGTCAAGACAGGGGATAGGACAGCAGGCTGCTTGTGCAGATTGATGCATTTACAAAACAAAATACACTGAAGGCGAGGTACAAAGGGATTTAAGATGGGTTGGGACTATGAATTTTTTTTGTAGGGTTGAGGAATTCTAGTGTTAAAAAGGAAAATTATTGATTTTTTTTTTACATGCTCAGCTTTATCGTAACAGGCACAGTCCCTTCAAAGCAAAAACACAAGTCCCTTAATATAAATTGTTTAAGCTGATAACTGCCATTTTATTACTTCAGTATTTAACTCTTCACACAAACAAAGTCACATGTACGCTGAGCTTTATGCCGGATTCACACTAAAAGATATTGGCTTCAATTTTCCAAGTTTTGATATTAATGACATACTCCCGAAAACTGAGCCAAATTCCTGCATGTGCCCGTTGTGGTAGAAATTAAATTGGAAGAATATATATTAAAGGAGGAAATGATTTCCTCAGACTAGGACCTTGTTGTGTCAAGAACCAGGCAGGAGGAAGCTTGTCCATTGCAACTTTTACTTCTTTTCGGCAAATGCTGAAGGGGGAGCATCCCTGTTACAGCAATCTACTAAGGAACACAGCCCTGCACAGACATTGTAAGCAGATGGTCAAAGAATAAATGCAGACAGTCAATCTAATAGATAACTAATTTGGCATAACAGTGCTGAGTTAAAGCATAGACATCACCTGAAATTTACTCTAAATGGTTTGTTGGCTTACACACTCAAAAAACGTATCCTTATAAAAGTCTCATTCTAAGACACTCTTTTACTTCTCATATCCCTCAGGTTCAGCTCCATGAAATTACCCTTGAAATTTCTGTGTATGTGACAACTGTCCAGTTTTTGCTGGTTGTAGGACATCTGCTGATTTCTTAATATACTATAATATCCTGTGTATGACATCAGCCTTCTCCTGGCACATTCTTATCTTTGTTCACTTGACCTTTATTTGGCTTCCTGCTATGTTTGAACACGTTTCTGACATTTTTTAACCCTTTTACATTATTTCTAAGATAGATGCTATATTTTAGTGTGGAAAGCCTACCAAAACACTTGTGCCATATGCGTAATTTTTCTTTTCTTCCACACTGTCACTTACACTCATTAAGTAACAATAAATTAATTGAGCTTTTCCAAACTTGTTTTAAATTATCAACACAAAATCTTCTAGTAGTCCATAGTCCTACTAGTAGTGGAAACAGCAATGAACAGTAGCCTTTGAGACCACAAGAAAGAAGGAGGCGGGCAAGGTGGAAACTGTTAACAACCTGTGGAGAGAACTGAGACAAAACCAGATCAAATCTTGAGGTCTCTCGGATAACCTCAACAATGCTAGGCAATAAATCAGGAAAAGAACAAAAAGAGCAGAACTGAAATTTCATGACATAGTCTTCAGTTTGTGTGGCTCCAGCAGAAATGAGCCTGATAATGAACATTCTCTTTTGGTTATCTTGTTTTTACAGTATATAGGGAGGCGACTGGAAGGGGCAGGACTTCTAGGATGGTCTACAAGTGAGGTCAGTGCACTTCGGTGGGCTCCTCCTCCATTTTTGGGCTGATAGATAAAGTTAGGTTAGTAACGGTACTTCACCAAGAACCTGTCCCTGGTTTTAACTCCTACATAGAGTTTCCAACACACCTCAGCTGTGTGAGCGCATTGGAAACCTTAAAATGAGGTCAAGTAAAGTATCTGCACAACATGTCTGGAGCCAAGAAATGGAGGAGAAATTGGTAGAAATAAGTCCCCAGCCACTTCTTTTGCTGAAAAAATAACAAGTGTTACTTATTAATGTGTAATTTTATTATTATTTTTGTTGTTTTCCAATAGTTATATGTTTTATTTTCACATATTTTCTGTCTGGGCTGTAATTACATATTGTTTTTAAAAACACCTCCATTTCTTGTTCTTTGTGGGTGGAGCCCCAAGAGGCGGGGCCACCATAGGGTCTTCCTCCTGGCTTTATCTTCAGAGCCAGCAGCAGGATCCAGCAGTCCAGCCTTCATTTTTGGTTTAGCTTATGAGTATTACTATTTCAATTTTACATTTCTGGTTATTTTTTGATCTCTTGAATTTGTCTTAAGGGTTTTGGTTCAAGACTGTGTTTTGGGACTTTGTTTCCTGTGGATAGCCTATTTGGGCAAATCCTTTTGCCTGTGTTTTTTCTATTTTATTAATAAATCTTTGATTTGTAAAGATTCTTCATTGCCCTTCTGTGCATAAGCAGAGGTTCACAGTTACCCTCCCAGGATGCCTCACTCTCTTTTGTTATGCTTGGGATGCCAAATCACAACAGGAAGATGCTCATCTGGCTCTAATGTGGCAAAAACACCTGAAACCTGCATTCACATGTTTTTACTTTTCTTTTTCAGGAGAAAAAACATTTCAAAATCAGATGCTCTTGGTCAAAGGAAAGATCTTATAATTTATGAACATTGTCTATACCACTGTGACAGCAAGACAGGAGATCACAAGAAAGAATGTTGTATAATGTGAGCCTGCATTAGACTGACCAGCGTACTGTGACCAGCTACATAGACTGAGACTACAAATGAAACATTTTAGAAAATATACAGTATACATGGTGTAACATTCAGTTTAATCAGTCATGAAGTTAACTGATATAAATGTTGAAACGTTTCACATGTTATTTACTCCATCAAAGAGTTGTCATGTTTTTGTTTGTTAAATATTTTTGTAGAAATTTGTTAAATTCAAAAATAAAAGCAATGACAGACTGCAATTACATGTGTTAATAGACTACATTAAATACATGGTTTTTAACAATACAATGCCATATAGTTAAAAAAAATAGCCTAAATAAGCTTGTGGTGGCTCAATAGCTTTCATACCAAGCAGATTCTAATTCAAGTGATGTAAAATGTCATCATCTGATGTGTTCACTTTTCTTAAACATAACGTTTTTGAAATTATACATGGTAGAGTAGCACCCAATAATTACCAAAACAAAAAATTGGAAAAAAGGAACTGAAATAAGTTGCCCATATAGTGATCAATATTTGTTAAAACCCAGTAATTCATTAAAATTATATAATTAACTAAGAACTAATTTATTGTATAGCAGGAATACCAAAGGTGACAATTATCTTTAAATATTTTAATTCCAGTTTAAAGATACTCAAAAGCAAAAGCGGCTCTTTGGACATGGATATAACCCCAGCTCAGACTGTTGTACGTTATAATGTCGAGTAAATTATGCTGTAATCCTGGCCTGTCCTTGTATATATGGCACAATCAGTCTCTTCATACACTGCAGAAACCGGATACCAAGGTGTGGCCCTTGTTGAATGAATGGCAAGCGGCTTCGATCATCTGATCAACTGCAGTTCCTTTTTCAAGTCGGCCGTATGTTTATATTAATTAAGGGAGCTGCAACCTTTCTTATGTAATTAATTAGTTCAAACTCCATTTAGTTGTTGGTTGAAAACGGTTCTTTAAAGTAAAATTCGTTTAGTCAGTTCAGTTTTACATATGGTTACATAGCTGTTTATCTCTTTAATTTTTTTCCAGTACAGTGAATTTTTTATTGTTCTTTTTGTACTCAGTGGTTAACTTGCCTATAGTAGCAGGAGACGTGAGCAACTGTATGATCTACTTGCCCTTCCCCTGGCATTGTACTAGGGGTCCAAGCAACTGGTAAAAATAAAAAAAAAGTAACAAAGTTAAAGAGAGAGGCAGACAAAATATACAAGTTGATGTTACAACTGTCAAAGTAAAATTGAAACAATAAACTAATTCAACATTAAAGTCACACAGAACGTTTATCTGTTTTTAGATAGACCAGTTTGAAACTTTGACATGCTTTTCAATTGGAGATTCTGAAACTTTAAAACTTTTGTACAGTGTAATCTATTCAAGATATCTAAAGGAGAACTGAACTGTCATGACAAATTTATTTGAAGAATAAGTATGCCAAATTTCAACTGAATTGGGATGTTTTATGTGGACAGACAGACAGACATGGCTATTGCAGTAGGTGCTTCTCGCATTATAGGCAAACATACCTTAAAATGGGTTTAGGAGGCACAAGTAAAGGGGATAAAATTAAAAATCCTTTTATGGTATCACCAGGGGGCAAGCCACCCTGGCGCCTTCGGCACCCAACCTCCAAGTTGCAGCCAGTTTGCTGCTCGCTCTGTTAAAAACAGAGTAAGAATCTGAAAGTCTAATAACATCACATTAAAGTTCGATAAATTCTTAAAAGAATGATACCAAACATATATATGTAGGTTTTAAAATAAGCCAGATTTAAAGTGTGACAAAAAAGTGACATACAAAATGTCGCATAAAATCGTTGCACTTTTAGGCTTATGGTTTTATATATATATATATGGAGAGAGAGAGAGTTGATATATGACATGAGCAGCAATCTGCCTTAGATTATAATGCTAATACAATAATGAAATATAGTGAAAATATCTGCTATAGTTGTAAATGACACAAACTACTACTGCTTCCAAGAGGATGACGATGGACAGGTTATAACTGCTTTCAACTTGCTTGGATAAATAAATACCCAAACCACCCGTTTTATCCTTTTTTTTTTTTAATTAATGTCCCTCGACAGTAGTGAGTTTCTCCACCACCGACATGTTAAAAAAAGGGTTAGCACGTGTTGTTTTGTGGAAATTAATTAAATGAATGCTTGCCAAAAATAAATCCAGATGGGGACATCTGAACTGTAAGCAAGAGCAAAAATAGTTAATTCCCATAGCAAACATTCTCTTTTAAATATCAGGAAACAGCAAAGAAGAAGAAGTCACATTCAAGTAGCCAGAAGTATAGCAAAACATCAGGGAACAATGAAACACCAGGACCCCACTCAAACAGTTGACATCTTGCAGAGTTTGCTTCATAAATAATCTGATTCTTCACTTTTTGTCCTTTCTCTGTCACATAGTATTAATACTGTAACAGTGAGCCCTCTACCTCTTTAGTGCACCTGTTTTCTCACTTATTTTTTTACGAACATCTCCAGCTTTTACTTCTTTACAAAAATGTTCAAAATCCATAAATCTCTTCATACAAAACAATATACTTTTCTTGTTATTATATATTCATTCTTTCAGGATAATCCTTAAATTATACTGTTACGCAAAATTAAACTCATGAACAGATTGTTTGAATTTTGAATAGTTATTTTTTATTTGCATTCATTAGCACAATGAAAATATAATTAGAATGCCTCAATCACATCACATTAAAGTACAAAATTGAAAAGAAATTTAATTAAAATTTAACAATTTATTCATGTACATAATATTGTTCTAAAGCAATTTAACATTAAAATATTTAGTCAGTTTTATGTTTTTAAAAAACAAAGGAAGCATCAATAGATATGAATTTACTGGCATATACCTTCTCTAGGATTTGTCACTTCTTAAGTTTTTTTGATGCCAAATTTCATTTGGTAGCCTGTCGTTTTTCCTCTTTTTTTTCTAACAAGTCCTTATGAACCATCCAGCAGTAGTCTGCCATGGAACTGACATCCTCAATCTTCTTTCCATGTCCATGATATCTTCATGGAATTTTGCACCCTGCTCTTCACTCACCACTCCAACATTTTCGAGAAGTGTCCAGCTGCAGTCAGGACAGTTTTAGGCCTCAGACAGATCTGAGTACTTCAGACACTATGAGGTGTATAAATTGATGCCCCTGTTTCGCTGTTTTCCTGTGTATTCAGCATTATTGAGGTCTTTAAGTTCTGCATCCGAAGCAGTCGTTTTGGTGTCATATATTAAAAACAAATTGAACAAAAAATCTTAACACTTTGTATTTTACAGGATACGTTTTATATCTGTGTTTTGCAATGTCTCATTCATGAGACTGCGCTTTTTAAAACGTTAGTTATGTGCTACACTGAACAGAGTAGTGGCTCTGTGGCTAAGGAACTACACTGGAAATCAGAAGACTGACCCCATATAAAAAATGAAGAAGAATAAATTCTTATAGACTCTGAATCAAATAAATCATATAATTTGTGTAAACAGTCAAAATATGCAATACTACGCGCTGGATGTTTAGGAGCTCTTTAGAGTACTGTCTTTGTGGTCCTCTTGGTGTCATATTATTAGTGCTGTTTTATTACTGGTGTACAAAATTTTAAAATTTATATTAGCGATGCATTCCTTGTGGCAGAGTTTATGCTCCAGAGGAATGACGCACTCGCCCTCAGAAACACGAAGAGGTATAAAGTAGTCTTTTTAGTCGCCCAACTAAGACCTTCTCTGTTAACCGAGCGGCTTTGCCTACCCACTGGGGATGGCTCACAACCTTGCAGCAAGTACAAAGAGATGTTTATTACATTAGCACGTCAGTTTTTCCTGGTGAAGTTTCTTTATTTATAATAGATGTTTCTTGCACACAAGTTCAGTTTGCCACCATTACTATAATAGTACATTTAGCATAAAAGTGTACCGCAAACACGGGGATGGGGGCGTGGAAAGTGGGTGGAGTCAAAAGAGATGTACCTGACAGGGATGTCATCTTACGGGCCTCAGAATGTCTCAGGTCGCTGAATCTGTCTGAGGCCTAAAACTGTCCTGAGTGCAGCTGGACTCTATTGAGATTTTCAGGGAAAAATTGTAAATGGGAATCCAAAAAGTGAAATTTTAACTTAACTAATACATTTTTCACAATTTCTTTATAATTTTGATCTTTATTCTTATATAAAAAACATAGAATTACTTGTCTAACACCAAAGTCTGTATTTTCTAGTATCAGGTATAGCAAAAAATCAATTTAGCCTCAGGCAAACTTAGAAATTTTCGACAGAAGTACATCAGACCGGCTCCATTTTTTGATGGGGTTTAATGCTTCATTAAGTCAAGTTTAACTCTTTCAGGGTTGTGTAGTTTTTTCCCAAAAAAACAAAAGAGTTTTTGAAAAAGCACACAAAGCAATGATTTCACAGAGAAATCAACATAAAACGTCTGTTGTTACATGCTGTGGCTGCCATGGTAGGGTTGGGGGGCTGCAGCATCGGTCGCGGTGCATCGCAATGTGCTTTGCGCCTCTTGTCATTGTAAGTGGCAGTCCTCCCAGGCTAACATTGCCATAGGCACGTCAGATACGTAAACCTGTTCAGCACCATGATCAGATGGAGACCGATCAGTTGATGCTGGTACCTGACATTCATTTTCAATCACTTGCATCAAAATTGAAGTCTGACAAGTCAGAGTCCAATTCAGCGATATATGCAAAACGTCATCCACAGAATATTTTGCTTTATGCATTCACTTCCATCTCTTGTCAGATGTTGATGTCATTTTTGCAGTCGTTTGTTCCTTGCTACTCACACAAGCTTAGGGACTCTCAGTCAAACCAATGAAGCTAATTTTCCTTCTAACAAAGAGAGTCCAACTAAAACAAGACAATGGGTTTTGTCACCGTTTACAGCTGATTACAGCCGTCAGCCCTTCCTTTTGACATAAGTCAACTTCCGCCCTGAAAGACTTAATATGAAGAAGTGGTAGCAGCACTTTATCTGGATCCACCAACCTCGGTCTGATGATGTTTTGGGCACCAAGCTGTCCATTCCTTCTGACCCTAATGTCACTTAATGACCGTTTTGCTTTAGCCCTTTAAACTCAGCCTCATTTATGTCCATTTTATGCTACTTTGATTTAAATGGCTATAACTTTAGCATTCTTCACTCAAAATTCATGTTCGGCTATACATTACTCTTTCAATATTTCTACACCTGAAGAATTAATTATGTTGGACACATATGTTACGGCAGAATAAGTTGCAAGATTCAATAACATGTTTACCAAAAATGTTCTTTGAATGTTAGAAATAATTTGGAATAAGCATCCAAATACTATGAAAGTGTCACTGAATGTGCTACAACACTCAGAAAAAATTGTTATGAAATATCTACAAGTAATATTTGTTCCTGTTTTGAAGTAGTACAAAACAGGATTCTTTTTCTCCACTTTTACTGGTTTTAAGTAAGTACTTATAGCATACAAATCCATTATTGAAGATACATGGCCCATGTATCAATTTGAAGAGCAGATCTTACTCACAGTATATATAAAAATTATGCAGTCTATCCAAATGGCAAAACAACAGTTGTAAGACTCAAAAACATCTTTACAAAAAACCAAAAAGACTGAAATATAGAAAATGGAAAACACAGAAAATGTAATGTTCCTCCTTTCACATTGACTTTGTGAGGTATGGCGAAGTTCCCCAACATTTTGATGATTTTGCCAAACTCACAGTAAAGTGAACTCTGCAGATTTCACTCATCACTACTCAGAATCACAACACTTTGTATGCTTAAGTGTAAATAGAATACGTATTTATGCATTGCTAACTTGTCCACATTCTTTTTGATATCAGGCAGTGGCTTTGCAATTTTCTTGACACGTTCTCAAAAATTGGTAACTCTAACAAGTTATGAATAATTAAATTGAGGAAAGCAAAGGTAATAGTTACACATTATTTTAACAAAATTTGCTACAGTACTATGATGATGCAAAGGTAATTTAAATTCAGTTCAGTTCATTTTTATTCCACTTAAGAGTCCAGTACATTACATAATACTTACCAATACAGTAGAAAGCATAATGTTGAATCATAAACTGAAAAAATCAGGAGTGGTCTCCCCTCGACTTTCTCGTATACTTTGATAATGGGATGGATATTTTAGGAGTAAACTGCAAGACAAAGATAATATTTTTATAATAAAGAACCACCAATAACAAATAAAATCAAATTAATAACATATTGAAAAATTATTATAAAAGTGAAGTTGAAAAAATTGGACTCTGCAGCTGAATGAATAAAAAGTAAAGAATAGCCCAAACGTTGATAGAAATATAAATTTTTTTACCTAATACTTGTATGCAAAATTTGGTTGACCTAAGTGAACGTGTACTCAAGTTATCATGTTTACATAGACACACACACAGACATAATTCCAATAATGGTATTTTCGGACTCGGGGAGATCTAAAACGTCAACATTCATCAAAATCTCGAGGTCGATTTTTGGACGATTACAATACTTTTCCTATACTTCGTTTACAAAAATGATAAATAAATGACACAAACTACTCCACCCAAAAGCTTGTTCCTGTGTGAACGTGTTTCCTCTGTGTACACTGCTCTGATTTTCCAGAAGTATTTATTAAATGATATTTTAGCAATAGTACATTGATTCCACGCTATTTCGCAATTCAGCTATCGCGCCCACTCTATATCACGGATTTTTCTGTGGAACATGTCTAATTTTCTATCGTGAAAATCTGCGGTTTTATAGTGATTGTTTTTTATGGGTTTTTGACAACTTTTTACGTTAAAATAAGCATTTTTCTATGCTAAACTATTAATAACAACAATGTATTTCTGTAATTATAACATACATTATATAGACACCTGTACTATATTTAAATAAAAATGGAGTAAAAATTCAATAAGTACATCCTTCCTGTAGTGTAGTTTGCAGCCAATTCATAACAAAGCATATGCTTTTCATTTGTCACTACGATTGCTAAACAAAAGTTCATTAGAACAATACGTATTATAATTTATAACTATAATATAACTGTAAATATTGACTAAAATGCAGTAAAAAGTCAATATGTATATAAAGTAATGAATATTTAAGCAATACAGAACAGTAAATCATTAAATATACGTACATTGTACACTACAGTAGACAAAGAGTTTTGCGTTACAGTACCCAGATGATTTCTTACAAGGCCTGTTATTGGCTGAAAGAGGAGACTCAACCAATCAGAGCAGGATTTTCATTCTCTTGGGCTCTGATTGGCTGCTGCTAACATGGTGTAATCTCGCAAGCACAGCAAGCGTGAGTCCCCAACGCATTTCACTTGCTTGTGGTCCGATTGTTGTGAGCAAACTTTTTGTGAACTTTTCGTTTTGTTTTAAACCCTACGATGGCTCCCAAGCACACTGCATCTTCCAAGCCTTCTGAGCGCCAGAGGAACAACTGACCATTCAGGAGAAGGTAAAACTCCTGGATATGCTTCAGGAAGAAAAGCGTTACGTGGACGTCACTCGCCATTACAAGTTTACTTGTGTTTAAAGCATGTGGGAGGGGTATTTTAAGTTTAAACTATTTAAAAAATGTTTATTTATATGGTCTTTCTATATCTCGGATTTTCACCTATCGCTGATGGGTCTGGAACCTAACTTTCGCGATAGGCGAGGGATCATTGTGTAAGCGTTTTGCACTTTGTGAGTGTACACCTGGCTGACTTCACTTGTACATTATGTGTTGTGAGTAATGGGAGGTTTTTTTATGAACTTTTTCATTTTGTTTGCTATTGTCCACCATAGATCCCTATTTATCAAAAATGTCCATCCATTCTGGGTGAAAACAGGATATAACAACTTCTTCCTGGCCATCACTACAAACTACATGGGGTAAGTAAGTTTTGAAAAATATAATTTCAGAGCTCAGCTTTTCTTTACCAAAGGACTTTACTGGTCGCCGACAGAGCGACCTTGCAAAAGTCTGAACAGTAGTCTCATGTTGCAGATTTTGCTCACAATGAAATATGATAATGCAATTTGTTTCTCCTAGTTATTTACCTTTGCATAAGTCATTAAAATATTCATCATGAAAGGCAGTATATAAAGCAGAGAATAGTTTTTGATATAAATTACGTCAACAGAAATGCAAAAGGGAAATTCTGGAAAAAATGTCTTGTGGACAAACAACACAAAGATGAACCTGCATCAGAGGGATGGCCAAAGCAAAGTGTGGAGATGAAAAGGAACTGCCTGAGATCCAAAGCAGCCCACCTCATCTGTTAAACATGGTTCTGGGGGTGTTACTTACTTTTTCCTGAATTCTGCAAACTCCTTAAAATATTTTTTTTTTCAAAGTGTAATCTGTCCATCCTGTTTCTGTGGCTAAGTATTAGCCCTACCATTTTAGGGTTTAGAGATTTTTGGGGTAATTGAAGCAGCTTAGGAACAGCAGGAGCTGTTTATGGGAGATGTAGCCTAATTTTCTTGTTGTAAAAGTAGGACAGTCCTGAACTCAGAAGTGATTCCAGAGTTTGGCCTCAGAAGTGACTCCAAAAGGGAGTTTTAAACTTCTTCCAGGATGAGGTGCCTTTGAATTTGGAGCTGAGGAAAGACTTTGGGGAATCGAGTGCCCTTAAGCTGCCCCTCATGTGTACACGTGGGACAACAGACAGCAAAATGTTTCATTTTTGATAAGTGAGTTTGGAAGATGGATAGATGTTTAATTTCATTAACAAAGAATGATGCCCTCCAAAATTCATCAATGACAAAGATCCAGAGTCACACTTTTAAGTTTCATCTAAATATGGCCATAATGAGCATTGCTCTCCAAAATTGTTGGCTAACAGAGATGCAATGCATAGCCACACAAAAGCAGGATGAGGTTTTGTTAAGCTAGTGACCATATTTAAAGATCAGGTGTTTTTTGTTTCTAAAACTGAGTTTATTACAGTACAGCATATCATACTGACTCTTTTACTTATATAGTTCCTCTTCCAAATTTAAAGAAAAGTCCAAAAGGTTACCTCATTAGAAACATCTTAGTGCTGCCTATTCAGTAGGGTCCAGAATGGCTTAGATGTTACTGTATACTGTATTACATCACCTTTTTAACAATGTAAATTATGTACAAATCCTAATAACTTTCACATTTCCTTTCATTAATCAATTACCAATCTAACTGGAAAAATATTTTTGTAAATGATTCAGCTTAATCATAACATCATACAAGTTTGTCATTTTCTTATTATAAAATTTGCACTGAGGATAATACATGAAACTCGGCACACAATCCTCACGCAACTAAGAGTTGTTCTTCATCCACCATAATGAAAGGAGGAGCGTCTATTTGTCTGTCTGTGTGTCCATTTGGTTGCTATGTCTCCGTCATTCCAAAAGATGGTGCGTCACAGACATTTCAGTAATAAAATGCATTGCATTTGACATTCTAACAGATGCCGCATCACACACTTTAACACTGATTTTACAAATCCCATATGGTTCACTGCAAACATTAATGCTGAGATCTACATTGATTACTTAAATGTCAACCTTGTCTTACACGGGTATCACAGCCAGTAAAGAGTAAAACAGCAAATTATCCCTAGATATATCAATAAATAACTTTCTAAGAAATTAGATTTCCATACTTACCCTAAAAGAATGAAGGCTGTTATTGCCGCAAAAAGAGGTCTCGACAAAATATTAATATGTAGGTTTTAAATAATTATGCAAACACAAACATTTAAGTTTTTCTTCTTCAGTTAAATATCTATAGAAAAGGGTTTATGTCTTCTTCTTCTTCTTCTTCTTTCGGCTGCTCCTGTAAGGGGTTGCCACAGCAGATCAACTTTTTCTATAGCTTCTTGTCTTCTGCCTCTTGATCTGTCCACATTCATAAACCTTCTCTTAGGCTTTCCCCTTTTCGTCTTACCTGGCAGTTCCATCCTTAGCATCCTTCTCCCAATATACCCAGCATCTCTTCTCGGCAAATGTCCAAACCAATGCAACAGATCACAATATCATCCACAAACATCATAGTCCATGGGGACTCCTGTCTAATCTCGTGTGTCAATCTGTCCATCGCCATTACAAATAAGAAAGGCCTCAGAGCCGATCCCTGATGTAATCCCAAATCCATCTTGAATGCATACGTCGCTCCTACCGCAGACCTCACCACTGTCACACTTCCCTCGTACATATCCTGTACAACTCTTACGTACTTCTCTGCCACTCCTGACTTCCTCATACAAGACCTCAACTCCTCTCGAGGCACCCTGTCATATGCTTTCTCCAGGTCCACAAAGACGTAATGCAACTCCTTCTGGAATTCTCTATACTTCGACTTTGGAAATGTATGTTACAGCGTAAGAGTTTGCATTAAAAATACTGAATAAATGCATGTGTACAAATCTGTTGTAATGCAGAAAAGTATGAAGGCATTCAATACTTTTGTATTTAATTGCATGAAGTTACTGATAAAGAAGGGAAGGAGGGAAGGGGATGGAAGAGGGAGTGAGGGTGGAAGTGCTGATCTGCTGTACCTGACAAGAGTGGTATGTGTATGAGACCTGAAACATTTTGTTCCGACTACACTCACTTGGGTAACCATCTCTTTCCATTATTACTATCACAAAAGTGTTACTTACTGGTCACTTAAAGCAAGAACTACTAGACACATAACCAGATCCTTTCCTACTGCAGTCACTCTGGTTAAACATAATCTTTGATTCATGTCAATTTCTTCCAGTCTGTATAATAAATGGGCATTAATTTAATTTCTGTATAATAAATGGGCATTAATTTAATTCTGCATCATCAAATTGTTTAATCTACAGTAGTTGTGTTTTTGTGAACTATATTATTATTCTCTAATGTTGGGGTGGTGTTATGTACTGTATTGTATATTTTGCCGTTAATTGTAACAACAAAAGTAATGCGTATGGATTTAACATGCCAGAAAAATTCCTAGCAACAATGTTGCCTGGCAATAATGTTTAATTTCCTCTTCTTCTATCACAGAAGGTTTTTTCCAAAGCACAGCTTTACTTTGTAAACTGCTGTTAAAGTATGAGGAGAGATTTTTGATTGAAGAAGGTTTGAACATTCTCGAAACATGTGACCTAGCAAAGCGGGCATTCGATGGCCTCACTATCAGGTTGGATCATGCTGTGTGTACATTTTAGACATTCTTGGGAAAGATATATATGAACAACAAACACTTTTCAGTTGAATGATGTGCTTAGTACATTTTCAACAGGAATTCATTTTACGATTGGTTGACCTTCATTATTTTCCTGATATTTTGACTGAAAAACCCCCGTTCCCATCAACTCCTCAGATCATCGAAAAAGTAAATTCCCAGCGATTTGTTGTTCTTCAGAACTCTTCAGAATCTGCTCAGGGATAAACGTAGGTGAAAGATGAGGTAGGTTGGATTGGTTGCTTTTGATGAAGTTTCTAAATCTCTATACATATAAAATCCAACTTCTGTCTGTCTGTATGTATGTCTGTCTGCTTTTCACAAGAGAACTACTTCACGGATTTAGATCGGGTTTTTTTCTATAATTTGCTTGAACATTCTGGTTGATTTTGCGACTTCTCTCATTGCACTAAGTATCATAGTTCGCTTACTGGAGCAATTTATTCATGCTAATCTGAGACAGAGGCTGCGGGCCGAGGGGAGGAGGAAGCGTGACGTCAGGAGTGCACAGCTGGGTGTGTCCCTCCTCACTCATGTGCCAGTCTCTACCTCTGGCCACATTTTGGAGCGGACCTTGCCTGTACTTAGCTAGCGATACCTGTTTGTTTGTTGATTTTTAAAGTCTGTCCTGTTTCACTACTGTGCAGGTGGAGCAGCAGGGGATGGCTAGTCATATACAGTATATAGAAGAAATCGTGCATCACAGGGGAATTACATTTTCAGCATAAAAGGTTAAGGATGGAAATTCATTGTCAATATGGAGCTCTCGAAATGCAATGATGTTGAGTGCCTTCAACTGACTGAATACTATAGAGTTTTATGAAAGCTGAAATGAGTGATTTACCATGTAAAGAGGCAGCAGACAAGAGCTTCTCAGACTTAAAATATGTCTGACATTGGGTTTGATACTTTAATAAATGGTGACTCATTGGATTGCTGCTACATTCACAATAATGCATGTTGTCTGGAGAACAGATAAATATGTTTTGTTTCTGTTAGGTTTGGTGCTTTTGGGATTGTTCTAAGTAAAGAAGAATTCTATAAAGGCAACCTCACGTTCTACGTATACGGTGCATTCAGAAAATATTCAGACACCTTCACTTTTGGCACACTTTATCGTGTTGCAGACGTAAATGGATACATTTGCCATTTCTGCTCCTCAGTCTAGTGTAACTTCAATCCACAGGACCTGCAGTGTCATTCACAGCACACTCGCTCAATATGCCCACTGCAAGGCCTTTGTCGTGATTACTAATAAAACACATCCTAATCAGGGAAATTTTAAGTACGATAGGGAATAAAATCGACCAGAGCGGAAGTAATAATCCTGTTGGAAACCTACGGACTTTTACAGAATGATGTAGCCCAGTGGTTATCAAACTGTGGTGGGGGTTAGGGGGTGCGAAGATGTGAAAAAAGGGAAACAAGAATCAAAAATATGAAAAATACATCTATTGAAACCAAAACAAATTAACTTAAAGTACATTCTGATACTAGAAAAATAAATAGAGTTAGATAAATGTCAATAAAAGTTAATTCTTTGTGAGTTGTGGTAATCAAATCTCAAAGACACATGATATCCGATATGGTGTTCCACAAGGCTCTATCCTGGGTCCGCTGCTCTTCTCAATCTACATGCTTCCGTTAGGTCAGATTATCTCAGTTTACAACGTGAGCTACCACAGCTATGCTGATGACACACAGCTGTACTTATCAATAGCACCTGATTACTCCAACTCTTTTGATACACTAACACAATGTCTTACTGGTATTTCTGAATGGATGAATAGTAATTTTCTAAAACTAAATAAAGAGAAAACTGAAATTTTAGAAATTGGCAACAATGGATTCAATGAGGTTATCAGAAATAAACTTGATGCACTAGGATTGAAAGTTAAGACGGAAGTAAAAAACTTAGGGGTAACCGTTGATTGTAATCTGAATTTTAAATCGCATATTCATCAGACCACTAGGACAGCATTTTTTCACTTAAGAAACATAGCAAAAGTTAGACCTCTTACATCATTGAAAGATGCTGAGAAATTAATTCACGCTTTTGTTTTCAGTTGACTAGATTACTGTAACGCACTCCTCTCAGGACCACCCAAAAAAGACATAAATCACTTGCAACGAGTGCAAAATGCAGCTGCTAGAATCCTAACTGGGAAAAGAAAATCCAAACACATTTCTCCAGTTTTGATGTCACTACACTGGTTGCCTGTGTCATTCAGGATTGACTTTAAAATTCTGCTTATGGTTTATAAAGCCTTAAATAATCTCGCCCCATCTTATATATCGGAATGCCTGACACATTATATTCCAAATCGTAACCTTAGATCTTCAAATGAGTGTCTCCTTAGAATTCCAAAAGCTAAACTTAAAAGAAGTGGTGAGGCGGCCTTCTGCTGTTATGCACCTAAAATCTGGAATAGCCTGCCAATAGGAATTCGCCAGGCAAATACAGTGGAGCACTTTAAAACACTGCTGAAAACATATTACTTTAACATGGCCTTTTTATAACTTCACTTTAACTTAATCCTGATACTCTGTATGTTCAGTTCATCACAATAACTATTCATAGTGGCTCTAAAATCCATACTGACCCCAACTCTCTCTTCTGTTTCTTTTCCGGTTTCTTTGTGGTGGCGGCCTGCACCACCACCACCTACTCAAAGCATCATGATGCACCAACATTGATGGACTGAAAGCCAGAAGTCTACGTGACCATCATCATCAGGTCCTTCCATGAAAACCCTAAATACAAAGAGGACTGTTTGATTTATGTTAGGTAGATTGCCCAGAGGGGACTGGGCGGTCTCGTGGTCTGGAACCCTACAGATTTTATTTTTTCTCCAGCTTTTGGAGTTTTTTTGTTTTTCTGTCCACCCTGGCCATCGGACCTTACTTATTCTATGTTAATTAATGTTGAGTTATGTTTATTTTTTATTGTGTCTTCTATTTTTCTATTCATTTTGTAAAGCACTTTGAGCTACATTTTTTTGTATGAATATGTGCTATATAAATACATGTTGATTGATTGATTGATTGAAGTAGGTATAATAAAATATGCATCTATGATATATCATTAATTAAAAAAGAACAAATTGGTATTAGTGAGCTCCTTTCAAAAAAACGTTAGGGGGGCGCGATTAAAACTGTTATGAAAACTCGGGTCGCAAATACTTAACAGTTGAGAAACGCTGATGTAGCTGATGGTATGCTGGGTCTGCTTGCCTTCTTTATACCTGTTACTAGAGTTTCTTATTTATTTTCATAAGTTATTTCTGCTCTCATTTTGTTATGTTAATGAGGACAGAATCACCAGAATTGACTTGGTTGATAATAATACTCAATATGCTGTTGATCATCCCATTACAACTCCTCAATGAAATTATTGAAACTCCAAGTCTGTATTTTAAATTGCATGAACAATAATATAAAGGCAAACTTTTGTGAAAGCTGAGATAACCACTATGAGTGATGGACCTCCGTCACATCACGTACAACCTGTCATTTCCATTGAATCACTGATGTGTGCCAACCACACCATTATAACAACTCTTCCCAATTAAATGTTTTGAAATGTTACGTAGCTTGGAATTTAAGTTGGCTCAGCTTTATCATACACACTGCATTTTATTAAGATCAGCTCAGCTGTTTTGGAATAATGCACTGGTTTTTTTTTTGGTTACCCCAATTACAGGCCCCTTTCCCAATGAAAATTTTGAAATGCCATATAGTGTGCATTTTAATTTGAACTAATGGCAACCCAAACACAAAAGTTTGTAAAAATTGGTTCAGCTGTTTATGTGAGATTACTGAACAGACAAGATTTGATCTGATATTGGGGAATATTTTAGAAAAAACAAATACTGTAAATGTACTGTGAAAGATGAGATGTCAATAAATAAACAAATAATAATAGTAAGCATTAATAATTAAATGTGTCATGAAATATGTTTGGCGTTACTTATTTCTTTATGCTTTTATTTATTTCTTCATGCATTTATTTCAGTGACACCAACTTCAACATAAAATGAAAACTGTCATTTTCACCCATCACAGTAGAGAGGGCGGGCTCTAGCGAGTACTGTGTTTTGATTGGTGAATCGTCAATAGGGTGTGCAGACAGTGAGGCTGTAGGTTCAAGCCCTGCTACCGATGCTGCGTGACCATGAGAGTATTTGGGGAAACAAAAAAAAATTAAAAATTACATCTCCAATGTTGCAATAAGTTGCCTTGGATAGAGATGTCGGACAAATCCGTAAATATAAATGTAGAAATCCTTGGCTAAGAAGTGCTACATTTATAGGCAGACATCACATGTACGGTGCAGACTGCTGCTGACAAATTTAACTCTTCTTGAATGAAAGTAGCTGCATCATGTTGTTATTCTGAATAACTTTTTCTTGCTCTCATGCCTGCCAAAGTCACACAGTCACAAGTTAGCATGGGAATCCTGTGGCTCATACACATGTGCAAAGTTGCAAATTCTTCTACAAAACAATTAACACAGTACTCACTAGAGCCCACCCTCTCAGCCTTGATGGGTGAAGATGACAGTTGTTATTTCAAGGCGTGTTTCATGATGTGTGCTGTGTCATGAAAATCCACTTTAATAAAAGGATAAGTATCTGTGTATCTGGGTGTCTGTCCAGTTGTTATGTCTCTGCCATTTCAACAGATGGTGCATCACAAACATTTGCAGTGTCACACACGTGCGCATAGGGGACAGCTTAAGGGCTCTGGTGATTGCAATTACCCACCGCGGGTTTTCGTTGGGCACGAAATCTGCAATTGCGAAGGCATCAAAGACCTCAGTATTAATTGACAACACATCTGTTACCTGTACAGATCAGATAAAAAGCCTTGGTGTAATTCTGGATAGCACGTTGTCTTTTCAGTCTCACATTAGTTCTGTTACCCGAGCAGCTTACTTCCACCTGCGTAACATTAATCGCCTGCGTCCATCTTTGTCAAATCACTCTACTGCTATTTTAGTCAACAGTTTGGTCACCTCCCGGCTGGACTATTGCAACTCACTTCTCTTTGGTCTGCCCCAAATGTTACTACATAAACTTCAACTTGTTCAGAATTCGGCTGCTCGTATAATTACTAAAACACCCTACTCTGATCACATTACACCTGTAATTCAGCAGCTTCATTGGCTGCCAATAAAGTTTAGGGTCAACTATAAAATTTTAGTCCTTACATATAAGGCTATTCATAATCTTGCCCCTACATATCTCTCACAGCTCCTACAAGTCACTAAACCCTCTCGCATGCTCAGATCTTCTTCCATCAACTTAAATAATCCACCAGCACGTCTTGTCACGATGGGATATCGAGCGTTTAGCAGATCGGCACCTTCCTTATGGAACTCATTACCTGCCAACCTTAGGAACATGACTACCCTTCACCAATTTCAGGTTAATCTTAAAACTCATCTGTGCAAAATTGCTTATTCACTGTAATTGTTACTGGTGTTGTTTTATTTGGATTTTAATTTTTAAGTTATTGAATGTTTAATTTTTTATCTGATTGTACAGTGACCTTGAGTTTTTTGAAAGGCGCTTCAAATAAAATGTATTATTATTTATTATTACCGCTGCAGGGGTTGGCACTGTGTTCTAATGCCGCTCTCTTCTTCCCTCTGCAGACCGGATGATTGACAGATGTAACATCTATGACATCATTTCTGGTATCCTTTTGCCTGGATCTGCCTTTTCCTGCCAGAAGGACATATAACCGGATGTTTGGCCATTCTGAAATTAGTTCAATGCTGGAACAATTGTCTGAAAAGACATTTTTATGCAGCTATTGTTTGTTATTCTGTCTTTTCAAATACACAGGGTCAATGGATGGTGGCTGTCTGTCTAATTCTCGTACAGTAGTAGTGAAATGCATTGCATTTGTCATTCCAACAGATGGTGCCTCACAAACATGTGTGGTACAGTAATCCCTCGCTACTTCACGGTTCACTTTTCGCGGATTCATGACTTTGCGGGTTTTTAAATATAGTAGTAGTATTTCCTAGTCTAAGAACAACAAAACAAGTTCGGTGACTAAGTGCGTTGTAACACGGGCTGTGATTGGTACATGGGAGGGAGACGACAAATCACAGCTTCCCGCTTTCTAATCGGGCCCGTGATTGGTGCTTTGACTGATGCCCAGATCCCACAGCACCTCCCTTGTCTCTCTGTCGCGCCATTTCGCTTCAAGCTTTCTCGAGCGTTTACTTTACACTGTACTGTGTGTGATTTTTTTGTGGTTTCTTTGTGTTGAACTTCGCTTCAATTTTCACCCCCTGCAATGGCTCCCAAACTTGCTCCTTCTTCCAAGGCTGGTGCTGAGCCTAAACGCTAATGAAGAATGATGACGATCGCTGAGAAGGTGAAACTTCTGGATATGTTGAAGGAAGGGAGAACATTCGCGCGGCTGTGGCTGCAGACTGGCTAAGGATCTGCAAGAGTGGTCACAGGAATGGGACGACGATATGGTTCGATCGGTCCAACTTTGCAACAAGGTCAACGACGTCATGACCGCCTACAAGCTGCTCTTCGACCGGAAAAAGAAGCAGCGGCAGCAGCTGCCGATCACAATGTTTTTGCAGCCTCACAAAAAAGAGCCAGTTCCTACTACTACTACGGAAACCATGGAAGAGGTGCCCCAGGAAATGGCACCGCCGTCTGAAGAGACGTAAAATACAGTCATCGACTGCTCAGTAAAAGTCATCATCACCTTCATCGTCATCATTTTTACTGCACAGCATATTCATCACCATCATCACGTCATATATAGGTACGTGTACTTTACTATACAGTAACTGTAAACTTATCTACCGATTTCATATTGCTTAACAGTTGTCCCTGTTATTAATAGAGTAAAGGGTGGGCTGTAAACAGTACAGGGAGGGTTTAAAAACGTCCAAATACACATTCAATTATTAAATAAATATGGTGTCCCCACTTCGCGGAAATTCAGTTATTGCGGCCGGCCTTGGAACCTATCTCCCGCGATAAACGAGGGATTACTGTAATGCATTTTATTATTAGAAATGTTTGTAATGTACAATACCATCTGTTGGAATGACAAATGCAATGAATTTCATTACTACATGCATTACAACATATGCAGCTGGCCTTGATTTAATGAATCGACACACAAAGGGTCTCAGACTGATGCCTTTATCTTTATTCACGTCTCCAACTTTACATTCTTTATTAACGTTGTTATACTGTCACAAGCACCTTGAAAACTACAAACAAAAAATATAAACATACATTTTTAGCAGTTACAAAGAAACAGAATAAATGAAACAACATATAATCAACTGCATACCTCTCTCTGCTTACCAAGGGTGCAACAATATTAATGATTACCGTTTTAGAGATCAGTGTTTGCCTTCCGCTCTTTCCTCACAGTTTCTCCACACTTCCGGTATTTTACGTCATTATGTCCCCTACGTGTGGAATGATTTCGCAAGTCATTTACAAAATACATTCCACTAGATAGTTTACTGCCAATATTAACTCTGAGGTATACGTTGATTACTTAGATTTTAACCAATGTTAGACAAATAGCACAGCTACTAATGAAATGAATACATGTAAGAAATAAGCAACAAAAACGTATTCCATTAAACATTTAACTGCATATTTAATTATTTTTTCCCCAAAATATTCCTTCATAATCTGAGGACTGAAATGAGGTAATCAGTGTGCAAACTGGACACATGACATCAAAAAAGCCAAATAAATTCAGAAGAAAGGCAGAGGGTATTATGATTCCATTTATATACATTTGGTGTTCAAAAAATATTTAACATAAACATATTTAACTAAACGTTCAATATACTATATAGTGTTTTGCTTACATACTCTATTTAGTATGTGAAAATAATACTCCACACATTGGAAAAGAAAAACATTATTTAAACTTACATCAAGGTGTGGCTGCTGGCCAATGCCCATGCTGATATCTGTAACTAATTACTCCACAGTGACTGAGATTTGAACCCAACACTCGTACGCCATGAGACTCCATGCCACTCTTTTCTTAAATCATTTTACTAAATCAGCAGCCATACCACCTGCACTTCAGGACAGGTCAGTCAACTAAAGTTAAACCTGTTTGGGCCCAGCCAGCTCTTGGATGGGAGACCAACTAGGAAAAGCTTGGGGTGCTGCTGGAAGAGGTGTTGGTGAAGCCAGCAGGGGGTGCATATCCTGTGTGGATCCCAATGTCCCAATACAGTGATGGGGATACTCTGCTGTAATAACTGTTGCCATACTTTGGGTGAGACATAAAACCAAGGTCCTGACTCTCTACAGTTGTAAACAATTCCTGGGCATCTTTTGAAAAGAGAAGAGTGTTTAGGTAGGGTGTTTCCCGATGTCTTCGCTAAATTGTCCACTCTGGTCCCCTAATCACCCCCCATCCAGTATTGGCCAACTACCGTTGATAGCAGTTCACTACCTAATAGTTAATGTGTGGTGAGCATACTGATGCAAGATTGTCTGTTGTCACATCATCAAGTGGATGCTGCACACTGGTGGTAGATGAAGTGGCTCCTCACTGTCTCTATAAAGTGATTTGAGTAGGTTACAAAAAGGCTACATAAAATACTTCATTGTAATTATCTACTTATCTATCTTTACTCTTAAAAATAATGGTTTCTTAATTGAAGTTTACTGGGTTGTGTTGTTCCTTATTGAACCATTGCTTGATAAAGAGTCAATTAATGCCGGGACAGGTTCATTACATATGAAATTGGTTCTCTGGGCTCTGAAAAGGTGTCTAAAATGTGCATAAAACAGAAATACTGAGTGTACAGTAGGCTACCAGCAGGACTCTTAACAGATCAAGAAAACCTGAACTTTGTCTGTGTTGTTGTATTATACAGCAAGAATCCTTCTGAAATCAGGAACCCATTGGTATTTCACAAATCTGTTTTCATCTGTTTGTGTTGTTTGGAGCTTGTTACACAAGTTTTTTTCTGGAACCGTCACGTGGATGGTTCTTTATCACTCTGAAGAAACACTTTGGCACATTCATTTTTAAGAGTCTATCTATCTATCTATTATATAGTGCCGTTAAATGCCTTTTACATTTATCTGTCTATAAACCTAATAAAAAAAGTTCCTTCTAAAACCTTCATATGTATAGTTCTTCGGCACTGTGCTGAAGAGCCACTTTACCAACTTTATTTTTAAAATTTTGTTTATTATATACTGCATTTTACACCTGTCTATCTATCATATAGTGCCTTTCACATCTATCTATAAATCTAATTTTAAAAAGTTCTTTCTGGAACTTTCACCTGGATCACACTGAGAAATGTCTTTAGTATCTATCTATCTATCTGTTATATAGTGCCTTTCATATCTATCTATCTATTATATAGTACCTTTCATATCTATCAATCTATTATATAGTGCCTTTCATATCTATTGATCTATTATATAGTGCATTTCATATCTATTTATTATATAGTGCCTTTCATATCTATCTGTTTATTATATAGTGCCTTTCATATCTACCTATTATATAGTGCCTTTCATATCTATCTATATATCTATCATATAGTGCCTTTCATATCTATCTATTATATAGTGCCTTTCATATCTATCAATCTATTTATTATATAGTGCCTTTCATATCTATTATATAGTGCCTTTCATATCTATCTATATATGTATCATATGGTGCCTTTTATATCTATTTATTATATAGTGCCTTTTCTATCTATCATACAGTGCCTTTCACAACTATCAATCAATAAATCTAATATATAAAGGTTCTTCCTTGAACCTTCATGTGGATGGTTTTTTGGCATTGCTATGAAGTACTTTTCTGAGACAGCTTTATGTTTAAGAGTCTATCTAATTATAATATTCAATGCTTGTATAAAGAACATGGCTATTACTTCTGCTTTATTTTCATCATTTAAAGCTAATAATGCAATATAAATGCTTACATTAAATCTGTTTTTACTCTAGTAAAACGGTAAACGGAGAGAATTGCTGTCTCACTTTTTATCTGCAGTATCATTCCTCCTTCTCCGTATGACCTTGGTGCCTCCTTGGTGTGTCACTGGGGCAATGTTTAATTATTATAGGAGAGCCCAGAAAAAAAATAGCCTTTTATTTGTGTATCAGGGTTCACGATTTCAATTATAGGCTACTGTCAAAAAATTAGTATCATTATTATTAGTAGAATTAGTATTATCATTAAGTTGCACTTCACGAAAAACCCTGCAGGCAACTTTATGTTGTCGGTTGTAACAATCCGTTAGCTGGAAAGCAAACTCGCGACTTTACCTACCGCATAGCAGGTTGCTAAAATATTTAGATGCCGAAACACAATGAAATGGTTTTGTTTATACAAACACCGAGCGAAAGTCTTGAAAAAAAGAGATCGTTTTTTGCAGGTTTAAGCAAAAGGATTTGAAAATGGCTTAAACGATACGGAACAGAAATGTATAGATATATGAATTGTATCCATCTTGAAGGAAAAACATCCGGCGCGTTCCGTTATGGTTTCTCACGCCGGCATTCGTACAAACAGTCCCAAGGACAAAAAGAGGTGAATGAATAGATAAACAAAACCCGAGAAAGATGGATGAGGATGCAACCATTACTTACAACGTGTCCCTCGGTTAAATTACGCACCTTACTGCCGCAGACGAAGCATCATAGTTATTTTAAGGGAACGCATTATAACCCTTTACAAAGTGATGTAGGCGGTGATGAGGACGAGGGGGAGAAAGACGACACATCCTTATAGGGAAGATAGCATCGTGTTATGTAGGTCAGGAATGAAATCGGAGGAAAGAAGGCTATGGAAGGTAGGCAGTTCAAAAAATTACGCTGTGGGAATTGTGCGGTGTAGTAGTGAGCAAGTCAGGAAATTCCTCTGCAGGAAAGGGGAGGGTGCGGCGAGATTGAGCAGTATTAATAATTGATTGCTCTCTTTTCTTGGTGTCAAGACGTGGGACGTTTCAGAAGGTAGAACTCCATGTGATTCCGAGTGCCTTCATCAGCAGCCGCAGTTCCTTTCATAAACACTCGTGCAGTCAGTCAGTTACGAGGGGCTGAGAGAAAGAAACAAGGACACCCTTTGGAGACGAAAAAGCAGAGATGTGCGAAGTGAGCAGTTAAATAAGCACGTCTGCGGGCCGACGTTGAACTTCACGTTGAAGGGATAACCCGTCGGGGTTTTTTTGCCCTTGTATATCTGGACAGGTAATTATGTGGGTAAAGTAAAGCAAATCATCGGCAATAGTTCGGGCGGCGGACGGTAGTGGGAGCTTTCCTTTCCTGTATGGTGCTGAAATGCAGCACAGTTGAGCGGAAGAAAGTGTTTTTTTTTTTCTAAATTAAGACTTCTTGGGAGAGCGCTAGTGTTTGAAAATTCTTTCTTTCGCATGAGGGGGAAAATGTGATTGCAAGACTGCAGACTCCGTGCAATGAAGATTGCCGTTGCAATATTGAGGTAGTAAAGTTGAAGGCATTGTGGATTATTTTCAAGGGAAGAAGACATGGTGGTTTCTTTTTTAGACTCGTGTTTTACTGCCCCTCTCTCTTTTTTTTAATCATTAATGAAATCCTGAGGAAAAAAGGGTGCAAGGTTTTGGGACCTTTGGATTGCAACGTCTTTTGAAAATATATTCTCAAAATCGCCGTAAGAGGGAGCTTTAGTAACTTTAGAGAGGATAAAACATTTTTTTTCTGTTTGTTTTCCCTTTAAAATAAGGACGTGACAAGTACTTTTACACATTTTAACGTCAGCTGTATCGCTGTATAACCAAATAGAGATATTTTAATGGCAAATTGCAATTATGATTTTTCTGGAAGAGAATATGCGACTATGTGACGTGGCCGTTTATACGTAAAAGTCCACTAAATTATCAGACTACAGTAACTTTCTGTTAACATTTAATTTAAGAAAAAAAAATTAATAACTCAGTTTCATAATTTGTGAGGGAAATCTTTAAATTGAGTGTTCTCTAATCTCAATTTTCTGCCTATAATGTTTAAAAATGTGTGTCTCTCAAGGTAAATATATACATTATACCAACAGATCCCACTCCAGAGGACATTTCTCCCAAACCCTGAATGTAAATTGTGACGAAAAGGAAAGAAGGAATAAAAAGCCATCGCCATGGATTTTGTTATGAAGCAAGCTTTGGGAGGTAAGTGGTATCAGGGGAGTTGTGAATTTTCCGGCTGGAGGACTTGAAAGCGCGTTGCCAACGTGCCAGAAGTGCTGCCGCAGGAAGCCGAGATTGACATGAGAGGAACTGTCAGCAAAACGTCAAACAGAAATGCTGCTTGACAGTCGGGTTTTCAGGGTAACTAAGTGAAACTACTGTAATGGACTTCGGGCACGTTTGAGATCCCACCCCACATAACCCCCAACCCGTTGTTTCGACTAGTGCACCTCTTTTTGCTTCAGTATTACAAAAGCTTCCATCTATGAATGCGCACCAAGTTCACGTGCAGAACAGGCTGTTCACGGCAGTGTGTGCTGCTCGGCTGCGGTATGCTAACTGGAGGAAGAAAGGTGCGTGGTGGGAGGTCGTTCAGTTTGGGTGGCATCCAGAAGCCAGGATTAACTCGAAATACTTCACTTTTCTACGTCCCCATTCAGCCAAACACAGTCTGTAAAACTCAACCGGTGACTATTCTGTATACTACAAGACTAAGTAAAATATAAAATGGCATTCAGCGTACAAGTGCTGGGCTGATTCGTTACTACTGAGAAAAAAGTGGCATTCTACACCACCGTGGGAAAAGACTCACCTTTACTACACATCATCTCGCAAAGAGTCTCATTATACGATTGCATCTTTTAGACCGCTGCATTCAAACTGAGCATACTGAAACGATTGTTCACAAAATCAATGTTTAATTACTCGAGCCTTTAGTTTGATTAAAACTATAGATCCTCACAGCTCCAGGCACAGCATATTGGGTTCGATTCCTGTCCAAAACACTCCCTGCGTGGAGTCTTCACGTTCCTCCCGTGGCTGCGTCGGCTTTCTTTTTGTCATTGTCGTTTACCAGTAAATCTCCAACAGTGGTGCATACCAGTGATTGGTGGACACGAAATGGAAGTGTGCGAAATGTGACCAACCGTCCCGTTCACGCTGGTCTCTGCATTGCACCTGCTAGTGTCGGGATAGCTCGCCGCTCCCTTCACCTGATCACGGATATATGCCAAGAAAATGAATGATGACTTTAACGAACTGAGTGAATTGATAGATCTCACTATTAAAAAGATTACATTAATTCTATCTATCTATCTATCTATCTATCTATCTATCTATCTATCTATCTATCTATCTATCTATCTATCTATCTATCTATCTATCTATCTATTTAATTACATTCAGTTTAGTTGTGTGCAGCACAGTTCGCTGAGTTCAGGCAGAGAGCGTTGTGACGAGCTTTTAGATAAAATGCAAGTATACACTTTACACATTACCATATACAGAATAATACGTTTAAAAACACGGACTTGTTAAACCACAGAACAAAGTAGTTTGAAACTGGTTAACATAAATGGTGGCGCAGTGGGTAGCGCTGCTGCTTCGCAGTAAGGAGACCTGGGTTCGCTTCTCGGGTCCTCCCGCGTTTGCATGTTCTCCCCGTGTCTGCGTGGGTTTTCTCCGGGTGTCCAAAGACATGCAGGTGAGGTGCATTGGCGATCTGCCCGGGGTTTGTTCCTGCCCTGTGCTGGCTGTGATTGGCTCCAGCGTGACCCTGTGTTAGGATATAGGGGGTTGGTAAATGACTATGTCCCGTTATAGTAATCGATCTATTATGTGTCACCATTCAAATATATCTATTCAATATATAGTTCATTTTACATCTATCTATCTATTATATAGTGCCTTTAAATGCGTTTTACATCTAACTGTCTATCATTTCACATTTATCTGTCTATAAACCTATTAAAAAAGTTCCTTCTGAAACCTTCATGTGTATCTACTGTTGTCATGTACATCCATCTATCTATTATAGTAGTATGTATGCAGTGCCTTTTACATCCATGCATTTATGTATGCTTCTGTCTATCATGTATTGCATTATATTGCACCTATCATATAGTGCCTTATATATCTAACTATCTTTCTATCTATCTATAACATTCGATGCTTGTATGAAAGAAAAGAGCTAATGAAACATTCATTATGCTATAATCTATCCTATAGAGTGTTATTCCTATCTCTCAATCTATTGCTGTATAGTCTGTTATTCTATATTTTATCCTATATATTTATTACTATAACACTTCACACATCTATCTATCTATCTATCTATCTATCTATCTATCTATCTATCTATCTATCTATCTATCTGTTATATAGTGCCTTTCCATATCTATCTATATATACTATAAAAATGTTTGCTGTAATTTGATGGTTAAGTGACGGTCATCTGAGCTTCCAGTCATTTAGCCCTCAAAAAAACTGGCAGACGCATACAGCAGAGTACGGTTTGTATCAGTAAAATCGATGAAATCTGCAATGAAAATTTTATTATCATTAATATTAAGTTGAACTGTTTTACTCAGTACTTAATATACATTTAACAATTATCTCAGATCAAAAGAACTTATGCTATTTAATTGGGTGATATAATTGTTAATTTACAACATACCTATGATGTACAATTCATGCATCTGTATAAAAGTGCTATAAGTCATCATAGTATTATAACGTATTGTCAGAACATAATCATTTTTACATACTGAAACAAACCCAACATTTAATGATTGAGTGCAGGTTGTTTGGCGGAGCAGGAAAGGTCGCATGTGCTACAGGTTTGCCAGTTTACAGAAAGCAATGCACCATAAATCAGCTTCCATAACCACAGAAAAACCTTCAGCCCACTCCCAACAATTAAACCATCTTTAAGTTAGGAATAATTAACAAGGAGCATTCCTTATGCAAATACACTAACGTTATGCAAATTTAGAATTTTAAGCCATTGTGACTTGAGGGTAATACAATTATTTAAAAAATTGTTTTTCACATTGAAACAATTGTTATTGACTGCTAAACACTGCTTAAATATAATTTTGCATGCATTTAGGTTTAAAATTACTTTTTTAACCGTTTATTGTATTACAGTTTTTTTACTGTGAAAATATATGATTAATGTAATTTATTTTTTACTGGATTTCTTTCAGTCTATCATATAGTGCCTTTTACTTCTTTCTCTCTGTCTATCTACCTATGTATCATTTTGTGCCTTTTACTACTATCTTATCTATCAATCATATAGTGCCTTTTATTTCTATCTATTTATCACATAGTGCCTTTTATTAATTTCTGTCACTCTTTCATATCATTTTCCATTTACATCTATCTTAATGTTAATCTAACATATAGTGCCTTTTATTTCTATCCATCCATCCATCCATCCATCCATCTATCTATTATATAGTGCCTTTCATTCATTTATCAATCAATGCAAACCTGTTAAAGATAGCAAGAAAAACAGAAATCTTAACAGTATAAAGCACATTTATTATCTCTGCATGAATTTGTGCTTGCCATGTTTCAGTCTACATTCAAAAATCAAAACAGTCAACCAGAAATCAGACCAAATATAAAGAAAGCTCAGCAATGCCAGGTTTTTATAGATCGCTTTTTTTCCATCTAGCTATCCAGTCTGTGTAACGTTTTATTTTTAGTTTTCTGTTAACCTTCCAAAGTGAATTAAGTTTTAAGACTCTAAACGCCACTCATTGATATTCTGGGAAAGAATGTGACTTTGTATTGCTAATTTATTTGTTTGCAGCTGTTGTGTATTATTCTTTAATGTAAAGGAATATTTATTGTTTGCTTTATGCAATCCCAGGATCCAGCAGATGGACCCGGTGACGTGATGGATATGTTGGCTTGGAAGTGCTGATTATACTGAATATGCTTCAAAGAACTGAAATGGGATTCATTCCATTAACCAACCTTTAGATAAGGCAATTTGTCAGACCTCTGGTCCAGTACACAGCTCTATCAATAAAGAAAATGATTAAAATCCAGTGAACTGTGCTCAAAATGATTTTACTCTTGAGAAAATTGAGATATGCCAAGGCTTTCTCATGCTGCAGTATTGATTTTTTAGGAAGGCAGCACACGCAATGGTTGAAATGACCTGAAAACTGCAGAACCTTTACAATTAAAGAGAAGGGCGAGTTAATTGCAAATCTTTGTAGTTTCTTTTGTGCTCACCAAATGACCTGCGGCTCATTTTACAGTTTATTGTTTTGGTTATTGCCTGTTGTTTACTGGTTAGAGGATACGCAAGTAATAAATTAGAAAATAATGACCACTAAATAAAAACTGCAAAAAAAAAAATCCTTCAGGGTGCTTTCATCAGCATCAGCAGACTCCCGTGTCATTAGCATTCCATGCACTTTTGTGATAAAGTAAGAATTTAGAGTGGTTGACTAATTAGTTTTAATGTCTGTCATGGGCTGTAACAAGAGACATTTAACTGAAGTTTTATGTTTCTGGTTATGGACATTAACACGATCTGGAGACTTTCATTTTCAGGATACCAAACATGAGCCCTGATTGCATATAAAATTAAAGGAAAGCTTGGCCTGACTGTACTTTCAAGAGTAACAGGCAATAAAACACCAGAAAGTAAAGACGGAAACTTATTATCCAGTGAAGACAAATGCGCTAGCAAGCTTTCTGCCCACCCAACGTGAGTCATGCGCTGTAGCATTTGATGGAGTGTAATGTTCCTTGCACGTGTACTTGTGAGGTACTTGAAATGGAGTACGCCGGCTAATTGCATTTTTGGAAGTCAAAAGTACATTACGGAAGAATGTTTCCCAGCAAGACTGATCGATTCCAGGAATGTCTGAACGTTAAACATTATTAATAGTAGAGGCTGACTAGATGCTGTGAGGGATGTGAACATTTGTAAACATTTATTGTTTTTGTTATTTTTAATACTTTTGTTATCATAATATAGACTTTACATTATTAGGTTTATTAATTTTTGCTCTCATTTCTTAACATGTCTTATTGGCTTTATTTACACTGAGGTTTTTTCTTTATATTTCTAAGACACGGTATATTTTGATATACTAGCAGTACTAGTAGTTTTGTCATTCACAGAGACAACAGTCAAATTCTTACTTGCATGTCTGACCAACATGAATCAAGTCTCCATTCTTCAGACCACAATAAACAAGAATGCATTAAAATACATCAAGGTCATGTTATTGAAGAGAATCAGCCTACCTGATGCAAGGACAAATTTTCTCTAAAATTGTGATAAAAAATGAAAACTTGTGGATTTCTATTCTTCTTCTTGGTATTCTTTTGGCTGCTCCCTTTAGGGGTTGCCACAGTGGATTATCTTCTTCCATATCTTCCTGTCCTCTGCATCTTCTTCTGTTCCACCCATCACCTGCATTTCTTCTCTCACCACATCCATAAACCTTCTCTTGGGCCTTCCTCTTCTCCTCTTCCCTGGCAGCTCTATCCTTAGCACCCTTCTCCCAATATACCCAGCATCTCTCCTCTGCACATGTCCAAACCAATGGAATCTCGCCTCTCTGACTTTGTCTCCCAACCGTCCCACCTTAGCTGACCCTCTAATGTCCTCATTTCTAATACTGGCCATCCTCATCACATCCAATGCAGATCTTAGCATATTTAACTCTGTCACCTATCTATCTGTTTTAAAACTTGTGGATTTGTATTGCTAGGCAAAATTTCAACTTTTTTGTACTTTTCTCTACAATAAAGAAGGATAATGTCTAGGACAATCTTACAAAAAAAATATTTCCCTAAATACATCTCATGACGTTCTACATCGGGGTGGACAAAGTCAGTCCTGGAGGGCCGCAGTCGCTGCAGGTTTTTGATCTAAACCAGTTGCTTAGTTAGAAAGCAATTCTTGCCAACAATTAAATGTCATGGCTTGTTAGTGCTGTAACTCTGCCATGTTAGGTCATTCTCATAGTCTTCCCCTTTCTTAGTATATCATCCAAATGATTTAAAGGCTAAAATGGAGGAGTAATTCTCAGCCCTTCACTTTTTTCTCTTTACTTTTCTTTCAAGTATTTAATTAAACCCAATAGTGCATGATAAACACACACAGGTGTAAATGTGTAGTAAGCTAAATTTGAGAACTGCTGCTTTCTTTAGTCATTTGCTAATTTAATTGCTAATAAGGAGCAATTAAAAACTGAGAATACTGATGTTTAAAACTAAAATAAGCAAAAAGTGTTGAAAATCTTAACGAGTGAGTCAACTAAAATGAAGCAGAAGTGTTACTTGAGCAATAAGTGCTTCTTATTAGGCCATTGGGTTGGAGCAAAAACATGCAGGCACTGCTGCCCTCCAGGAACGACTTTGCCCACCGATGTTCTACATCATAAAACAAATAGACCAACACTTGACAGTTCAGTGATTGTGTTATTGAAATATCCATATTGAAATACAGTGATACCTTGGTATACGTCCACTTTGGAATAAGTCCAACTTGGTATACGTCCGGTTTGAACGTGAAACATTTTGCTTGGTATATGACCTTTGTTTGGAATACGACTCGTGTGCTAGAACACCGCGTGCTACCCTTGTTTACCTCTCTCGAGACAAAGCCACGACTGCTCACGAGCGTCAGTATGCCAGTTGTTAGTATTCAGTGAACAACATGCGTTATAATTCTCTGTGAATTTTCACGTGATTTTGTGTTTTTTCACGTAAATTTGAATTGATTGTTGAAAAGTATGAAGGTGACATGCATATCCTGGACTTGGCTGCTGCATACCGTATGCCGCGAACGATGGTATCTTCGATTGTGAAAAACAAAGACGTTATTAAAAGTAAAGTGAGGTTAAACTTTCATTTATTTCAGTAAATTGCTTTTGTATTTATGTATTTTAGTATTAAGCAGTGTTTAAATTATTTTATACAACCCCATTAATGTATAATATGCCAATAGCAATAGGATTTTTTTTCATGGGAACGGATTAATCATTTTCCCTTTATTTCTTATGGAAAAAATTTGTTTGGTACACGTCCTGTTTGGTATAAGTCAAAGCATCTGGAACGGATTAAGGACGTATACCAAGGTACCACTGTATATGCACATTGTGGTGAATGATCACTTTGTAATATTTATTTCTCATCCCTATTGGGATTAATATTAATTCTGTTTGTGAGAAATTTTGTTTTTTTCTGTCTAGGTATCTTTCAAGTTGGGTTTGGTAGTTTTTATTTGTCTCTTGGAGTTTATTGCTATTATTATTATTAGAACATTTTACTGCATTTTGTATTTCCGTCGCTGATGCCTCTCACGGTTGTTGTAGTGGTGTGGCTATGTATGGCACAACAATTCTGTCAGTGCAATAGTATAAATATCTGTGTGAATTACATCTCCTGGTGTCTGATTTGGTTCAATTCTTTAAAAACAAAATACTAAACCTTTGCTTTGTTTCAGTACACAAGGCAATTTAATGATTTTGCCTGTTTTGCTTATCAAGTGAAAGCCAATGCCACATTATACAGCCTCTAGTTGTAGGGTAGGTCATACTTCCCAAAGCGTTGCTGATCTTGGATAGATAGATAGATAGATGTGAAAGGCACTATATAATAGATACTGTAGATAGATAGAGAGATAGATAGATAGATAGATAGATAGATAGATAGATAGAGAGATAGATAGATAGAACTTTATTTGTCCTCAGGGAGAAGTTTGGCTTTTTATAGAAGCTCTTTCAATAAATAAATACATTTAAGTCCATAAGTAATGATCATTATATTTATGACTAGCTGTCCACCCACAGCTCCACCCGCGCAGTAGTGAAGCAGGACAAACTTTAAAAATCAAAAAACAAACAGGTATCGCTAGCTAAGCAGAGGCACTCCCAAACGTGGCCAGAGCTAGACCTGATTCGAACTGAGCCTGGAGTGTGAGTGAGGAGGGTCTTGCTTGGCTCTCCACTCCTGATGTCACGTTTCCCCCTCCCTTTGGCCCACAGCCGGTGTCTCGGATTAGCATGAAAAAATCGCTCCTGTAAGCCAACTAAAATACTTAATGTGATGAAAGAAGTCACAAAATCAACCGGAATATTCAAGCAAATTATAGAAAAAAACCCGATCTAAATCCATTAAGTAGTTCTCTCGTTCGCTAGCTAAGCGGAGGCAAGGTATGTTCCGAGGCTGGCATGTGAGTGACGAGGGCCCTGCCCGGCTCCCCACTCCTGATGTCATGCTACCACCTTCCCTCAGCCCACAGCCTCTGTCTCGGATTAGTACAATTATATGCTACTTGATTAGCAAGAATAAATCGCTCCTGCAAGCGAACTATGATGCTTACCGCGATAAGAGAAGTCGCGAAATCAACCAGAATGTTCAAGCAAATTATAGACAAAAGCCTGATCTAAATCCTTTAAATAGTTCTCTCGTGAAAAGTGGACAGACTTTTCACAGATGCTGGAGTTTATATATATAGAGATTATATTAGTTTTGTCCAAATACTAGAAATGGTGGGACTATGTGGAAAAATGTCTGTCATTCCTAAACAGCTCATACGAAATTTTTGGTAACCCCCTTAAATTAATGCTGAAAGTCTACACTTTAATTGTATAATGATTACAATAAAAATACATTGTGGAGAGGTACAGAGCCAAAATTGTGTCACAGTCCAAGTGCTTGTGAACCTATCTGAACATAATTAGACAGATAAATAAACATAAATACACACACATACACACAATATGGCCTTAACACAGACCAGAATGACTAAAAAGCAGGAAAATTGAAAAGAAAGAAAACGTCTGACTTGGCAATCCCAGTCCTGGTGAGAAATTATGCAGGTGTATTCTTGTTGCTATAAAGGAGCCCCGTTAGTATTTCTTGACACACTTCTGCTGAATGATTCGTTGGCTGAATGTCCTCAGTGTTAGTGTGTCAAAGAGAGGATGTGCAGCATTGTGTATAATGGCACTCAGTTTTATTTTAATTCTCTCCTCCTCTATGACCTTCCAGAGGGTCCAGTGTGTGTCTCATAACTGACCTTGCCCTTTTAATTAGCTTGTTACTTTGGTGGACCTCTCTTGAAGTGATGTTACCTTCCCAGCATGCCTCATTTTAGGAAATCACACTGGCTATCATAGAGCTATAGAAGATGTGAAGGATGTAACTTCCCACATTAAAAGATCACAGTCTCCTAAGAAAAGCTGGCTCTGCCCTTTCTTCTATGGCACCTCTGTGTTCCGAGACCAGTCCAACCTATCATTGATGTGGATCTCCAAGTACTTGTAAGAGTTCCCCACCTCTGTTTTGTACAAAGGGTAAACAGGCACAATGAGCTCAGTCTCAGTCAATGCCCTCTTTTATCTTCTTTCCATTCTGTCATGATATGTAAAACACGAGATGTTAGACAGCTGAGCTTCTTCCAGAGGTCCAAACATCCTCATTCGTTGTTCTTCATCATTGCATTATATGCTTTGTACTTTTGAATGAGTGTTCTTGTGTTATTAGCTCTCATGTGTACACCGATACAACTAATGACAATGCTGGGGTGAGTTGAAGACTAGTTGGAGTGAGTCGCTGGGTATGTCAAAGTGGAGTTCACAGGAGCACACCACGAACTGCCTTCATCTCACTAAAATTATGTTAATGAAAATCATTTAAAAACTCATCAAATATAACATGGCCTTAAATGAGCTTTGTTTTTACCATCTGAAGATTTTGTTTTGAATATTGTGTCTTATTTATTAGTGTCACATGAAGAACATGTACCAATGGGAGAGCCTGGACAGATTCAGAGTCCATTAACATGTTTCTGGTGAACTGCTTCATAAATCTTTATATTCTTGACTGAGTTTTAACATCAAAATCACTGATGTAAGTTGAAGTCAATATGTCATTGTTTTATGCCCAAATAACTGAATGTTAAAAATATTTTCCAAACGATAATAATCTTGAATGGTGGTGCAGATGTTAGTACTGCCTCAGAGTAACCCTCAGAGCTCCAAGACCAGGTTAATCAGTAATTCTCCTAGTATGGCACCTCATTCAGAGTTGGCTCTGGCCTTCAATAATGGGTTTATGGTTGCTGACCGACTATCCATTTTCTGAACTTATTTATTCATCTCTAGGGTTGTAGGGTCTTAATTATACTCATCAGTCTTAACAACCTGCCCAAAAGTTATATTTTTGTATATGTTACTTACCCCATGTGTTTTGCAGTGGTGCCCGAGAAAAATTTCTAATTCCATGAAATTCTTGGAGAAACTACATAAGAGAGATTCTCATGGAACACGATTGATAGGTGACCAGTGCTGCAAAGTAGAAAATGGTTTGCAAAATGACCACGTCAAAAAGAAAAACAAAAATATCACGTTACTTGTGTAACATAATCCACATCTTTTATACAATCGCTAGCTCAAAATATACAAAATAATGAAATATTTGCTACAATGTTGTTAAAAATCACTTCCTGAATTATCAGCAAGTATATAAATGTAAACTCAAAGACTCAGGGAAGTGATGTTTTGGATTGTACACCCGCCTCTCCTTATCACTTTGTTGGCCAAAGAATGCCGAAAGAATCCAGTCTTCATTTCAAAATGCCTTCCCTTGAGTGTTTAAGTCATTTTGAGACATCCCTGTATATTCCCGCAAAACAACGGCAAACCACATTGTGCTAAGGATTACAAGTGCATGGCAGCCGAAGCAGAGAGTGTGGGCATGTGATTGGCCGGTCTGTGGTCTTGTCCTGTGTGGCACATTACAAAGTGCAAAATACAGCAACAGAGACGGGTGGGTGAATGGCGGAAAAGTTCAATTCTAATTCCTATAGTGCCCAGTAATTAAAAAGGGATGTGAAGCAATGGGAAACAATTGACTTTCCAAGCGTTTTTGGAGTGTGCTGTAGTCAATAGGTTTGACATAAGTGTATATTAAAAAAAATAATAATTTACAAAACATAAAAAATTTGTTGTTGTCAACATACATAGTTCAAGGTGAATAGCCGTTAATCACTCCTTTTTATTGTTATTAGCATCTTCCATATAGTCCCAACATTTTTGGAATAATAAGAGTATTTAGAACTGTGGATGGATAAATGAATGACGTAGCATTACGATTACTCATTATATGTCATGAATATTTTATGGATGCCAACAATACTTCATTGGAATAGACAGCCTCAAAAAATGAATAAATAAATTAATGAGCTAACCCTACTGAAGTACCTCATATATCACATAGATGCTAAAAATATTACACACTAGCCAAGGTACCCAGAATTACTTGATTATAAAAGAACTAGTCGTGTAAGTCCGTGCTGTAAAAAGCCCAGGGTCGTAGAAACTATTGAAATCATCAGAAAATAAACTAAAATGTAGAGATGTCAGGTAATTGAAAGTAACTACTCTGGGCATCTCTCTCCTAGGAGGATTTGTTTTGCCGACGAGCTCGCATCGCTTGTGCATTAACAGCGGGATGAAAATTAAAAGGGATACCGGTTTGCCGATGTTAGCAGCTAAATGACTTTGTCTTTCTTCTGAAGTTTCATTTTGCTGACGTGCTCGCCTCGCTTGTGTTTTTAGTGGCTAAGCAAGTTGTCTATTTCCTCAGAAGCAGAGCCCTAACCCTGACTCCACCTCTCACTTCCGGGCTGGACAGACACACGGTTTTATTTGGATAGATTATTTATACAATACTATAATTTTGTTGATTTTTGTCATCTGGGATTAGAATACGAGGATTTGTAAATTGATTCATTAATTATATTTTGGGGGACTCATTACTGCTTACTATGTTAATTATTATGCACAACCAATAATCTGTTGCTTTCTGAAGTGTTGAACTGCAATAAACCAATCTAAATTATGAATTAAGGAATGAATTAATTACGCCCTGTAGTGGGCCGGTGCCCTGCCCGGGGTTTGTTTTCTGCCTTGCACCGTGTGTTGGCTGGGATTGGCTCCAGCAGACCCCCGTGACCCTGTAGTTAGGATATAACGGGTTGGATAATGGATGGATGGATGGATTAATTATGCCTTACATACCTACAATACTATTTGTTTTTTCACATGAACACTATGTTTTGCCCCTCAACCCCAATGTCTTATAGTTTTTAAAAGTTTAAAATGAAAGAACTTTGATCATCTTTAGGTTATTCAGATTACACAGGCATCTAATGTTCATTACATATGATATTATATTTCGCAGAACTATGTAAAGCTTTACATAGAAATCAAAACATTGCACTGTTACTTGAGAGAACAGTGCTGTGCTCTACAAGCATGGGAGCCAACTGATTTATTTCCTGACCTAGAAAAACGCAGAAGCATTTGCTGAGACTGCATACACTTAGGTGTATAATTAGCAGTCAGAATGCATGAAATGAGTATGACACTGAAAAATCAATATAGTAGCAAAAATGCATTACAGCTAATAGTATGTTTTCCACAAATAATTATACACAGATTTACACACAATCACAAATGCAAAAAGTAAGTCTTGGTATTAGTAACTGAGATTTACTGAAGAATTTATAAAGAAATTGGCATCAGTGTCCTGACTAGTGATTTATTGGAGAGTAAGAAGTGCTTCTCAATTTTCTAATTCGTCCATTGCACATTTACTACTTTTAATATTCAATAACTTGCCTACTAGCAATTTGTGTTTTTCTGGAAGTTTTAGTGCAGTCTGGAATTGTCCTCAATTTCGGAGGAGTGCCCAGTGTGCTATATACTCTTCAGTGCCATTACACAGACTCCATGGTTAACTGTCTCACAGTTTCACTTCTTGTAATGGCTCTGGTTTAAACTTCGCCAGCCAATAAATTGTGCTTGACTTGACATGATTAAAACTATAAATAATTCTTTCAGTGTTTTAGTAGTACAGAACAATCAGGGAGGAAGTCATATAGTAACGTGAATTAAAATAAATAGATTGTAGCTACGTTTTTTTTCCAAAATTACCAAAGTTCAGCAGCTCTAGCATAAAAATGGGATTCAACAAAAGCCTGACGTGCTGAAATGATTCCACAGACAAAATATCTTTGTTTTTAAAAGTTTTAGTTAAAATTGAAATAGCAAAAAAAAGGAAAAGTTATTTTCAAAGTTTAAATCTTGTTACATTTCAAATCGTTACAAATCACTTCAAAACAGATCTGAACCATTTCACAACGGTCAGAAAACTGTATGCCTATCCCATTTCTAAGCTGAAAATGGGTCTTTTAAGTCCCTGATTACTGGGACCAGTTCTAAACAACAACTGACTCAATTAACACACTGTATCTCAGTTATAGCAGGAAAGTTCTATCTCTTATTAACTTACAGGAGGAGAAGACTATACTATTGTATATGAAAGAAAATTATATTCTATTCAAATTAAGCAAATTCTAATATGAGTTTATCTCAAAGTTTGAACTTTCTAAGATTGGCTCTTACATAGATAGTGAAATAGCAGATGCTTTAAAGTTATATTTATCTGAGGTCTTCACATATGAGGAAGTAGATAACCTCCCAGCAGTAACAGGGACTACTAAGGAGGTACTGAGGGTTTTGGAAATTGTAGAGGGAGAAGTGCAGGAATCAGAGGGGTTTGGAGTGAGGATCTTTATTAGAATTGGCCAGTGTTAAGAGTGGCGTGCACCACTGGCCAGTGCTGGGGCTGCTGCTGTTTTTAAAATATATAAATGACTTGGATAGGAATTTACTGTAAATAACAAGCTGGTTAAGTTTACAAATGATACCAATCTGGGTGGATTGACAGATAAACTACAATCCACTGAATTATTACATAGGGACTTGGACAGCATACAGGCTTGGGCAGATGAAATATTAATGTCAGTAAATGAAAAATATTACGTGTAGGAAGTAAACATGTTAGGGATGAATACACAATGGGAGGTCTGAAAATCGAAACTGTCAGACGCTGTTCAGAAGCCATTTAGAAGGCTAACAGAATGTCAGGTTATATAGCGCCCTGATGTGTGGAGTACAAGTCCATGGAGGTTCTGCTCAAGCTTTATAACACACTGGTGAGGCCTCATCTGGAGTACTGGGTGCAGTTTTGGTCTCCAGGATTGGCAGTGCTAGAAAAAGTCCAGAGAAAATTGACTAGGCTGATTCCAGGGCTACAGGGGGATGAATTATAAGGAAAGATTAAAAGAGCTGAGCCTTTACAGTTTAAGCAAAAGAAGACTAAGAGAAGACCTGACTGAAGCGTTTAAAATTATGAAGTGAATTAGTCCAGTGGATCGAGACGGTGACTTTAAAATGACATCAAGAACACAGGGACACAGTTGGAAACTTGTTAAGAATTTCTCACAAACATTAGGAAGTTTTTCTTTACACAGAGAACCATAGACACAGGACTTCAGGGACTTTTAAAACTAGATTTGATGTTATTTTGGAGGAATTAAGTGGCTAGGACTGGCAAGCTTTGTTGGGCTCAATAGCCTGTTCTAATGTAGATTGTTCAAATGTTCTAAAAAATATGTCTTGCCATGCACAGTTCTTTGTTATATGTTTTGTAAAGACAGAGAGAGAGAGAGATAGACATTTCTCTTCTGTACTTAAAATTAGCAACAGAGATAAACAATATTTGAACATGCTAAGTAATTGGCTGTTTGATGTCAGGAGATGAGTCAGTGGATTACTGTTCCCTTCTGCATGAGGGGTTGCCAGATACCCGAATAGCCAAAGGAAGACACAGAAAGCAAAAAAAGAAGGACACAGGAGGATTCACTGAAAGTTTTGCTCAGGGGGTCTCCTAAGCAGTACTGGAACCAAATAATTGCTGGTACCGTCTATTTTGTTGGCTTTTATGCCTGCTTCATGATCAAAGTTATTTCGGCACATAGTAATATATATATAATATCAGAAGGTTGGACTTTTGAATGCATTGATATGCCTACATTGTATCAAAACACAGGGGGTGGTTCTCCTTTACAGTCTTGAGTGTGCTTATAGACCTGGGGGTGTCAGTATGCAATCATTCATTGGCAGTATTCAGACCCCTTAAACAGAATAGTGCTGGTAACCATATTGGTAATGTATTGGCCCGCTTCAAGCCCGGACCCATACCCATATTTCAGCTGTATAGCACCCTAACTTTAGAATGAACTTAATTAGATGAGTGGACTCAAATCATTCCTTTAAAAAACAACTTAAAACTTATCTGTTCAGGAAGGCTTCTAACTTAACCTAACATTATGCCACTTCTTTCAGTTTACCCCTCTATGCAGGCACACAGGACAATTTGTGTGTGTGTGTTATATCACGAACTATGTTATTTTTTCATGCAATTCTTTTAATACTGAACTTAGTACTTTATTCTGCTTAATTTTGTTCTTTGATTCTGTCTAATGCTTTATATATCCTGTATTTATCTGTCTAGTGTTTCATGCAGAAAATATTTGTATCCAGTTTTACATACACATTGCTGTTTTTTCTGAGACTCTGTGAAGTGCCTTGAGCATGGAAAAGGCACTATATAAATAAAATGTATCGTTAACATGAAATAGACAGAGGCAATATGACAACCCTACTCCTGCAAGAAATCTTTTGAAATAGCAAATTCCTCAAAAAATCTGCCATTTGTAATAGTAAAACGGCTAAAGTATTTTTGTATAAACTCCCTGTAAGACCAGATAATTTTGGACTTGTCCATTCATTTTCTGTACCAGTTTTCTCAAGACAGAATTAAGAAAAGCAGTGCTACCAATGACTTAGACCTTCCTAGGGCACACTCATGTCCGTGCTAAGTGACAACAGTCTAATCTAGAGCCTCCCATTTAGATAACAAACACATCTTTTTACAAGTATTCTACATTCAAGTCTTGGCAAATTTTTTACTGACTTTTACAATGCTAAGCATGCCTAAGGAGGTTCTGATTTTACTAACTGCAACCCATTGTGCTTTATGAGGCATATTGCAAATTAAGATGGGAACTGCTATTGTTTCTTTCAGGATTGTTATGCGTTTTTGGTCTGTAGTATTTTATAATATGTTGGTGTTGCTCATCAGACTCTGTTAAGCATACCAGATCACAGTGATATATATAAAATATATACAAAATCACACAAGGAATGCCGCAATGGACCTTAACAGGCCCTGCCTCTTGACAGCCCCCCAGCCTTGACTCTCTAAGAAGACAAGGAAAAACTCCCAAAAAAACCCCAGTAGGGAAAAAAATGGAAGAAACCTCGGGAAAGGTAGTTCAAAGAGACCCCTTTCCAGGTAGGTTGGGCATGCAGTGGGTGTCAAAAAGAAGAGTGTCAATACAATACAATACACAGAACAGAACAAATCCTCAATACAGTATAAAAATAAAAATTTTAGAAGTACGTAGCAGAATTTAACAGTGGATGACATCACATAATATGATTTGGATTTGTTTAGAGTCCTGGAGGCCTCATCCATCAAGCTGCCTCCCCCATTTGGCCATTCCACGGCTGAAACAGTGCTGGGCCAGCCAATCCGATGAAAGGACCCCTCTACCCCACGATTCCTGCGATCCTCCATCAGGGATGACTTTACCTTAGGCAGGCAAAACAACTTGGCAGGTGGGCTGTGGCACCAAGTGCCACATTTGAGTACTGAGAAGAGAAACAGAGTAGGTGAGGGTTAGTAACAAATTCTAACTGTCATGTTACTTATATTTTAATCCTAATGACTAACAACAGAGATGCAGTCTCTACAGTTAATCAGCAGCTCTAGTCAGGGTGTGCTAAACTGAAGTAGTGAGTCATCAGCCGGGATTTAAAAGCTGAGACCGAAGGGGCATCTCTTATAGTAGCAGGCAGACCATTTCACAGTTTAGGGGCCCTGTAACTAAAAGCTGTTATTTAATTAATCCCTGGAATCATAAGCAGACTGACATCTTGAGATCTTAATGTGCGCTCTGGTTTGTAAGTCATGATAAGTTCAGACAAGAAAATCGGACTTTGGCTATTTAATGCTTTATATGTTAAAAGGAGGATTTTGAAATCTGCCCTAAACTTAACTGGAAGCCAGTGTAAGGATTTAAGAACTGGAGTTATGTGTTCGTATTTTCTTGTTCTTGTGATGTACTCAAGGTCTATAATAACTATTCCCAAACTAAAGGAACACTATTGCTGCGGTCTCAAATTTTCATAAATGTATTATGTCTTTTCTGATTATATTCTTGGCAATCTATATATGGAATCTGAGGTTTTCGTATGCAAGGATTTCCAATATTTGTTAAGAAATGGCTTATATTATAAGCATATATTTTGTTTACATTTTGCCGTGGTGAAATTCTGTTTTTCCTATGGATGATGTTATTTTAGAGCCTTTTGTATCTGCTATTTCCCAGGCAGCATTTCCCAGAATACACTGCAATGTGCTAGTTTGTGAAGTCATCAGAACAACAGTTTAAAGGTCATCCTTGGCAGTTCTGGTCTATCCAAATCTGATGGATAAACCTTTTGTCTCTCTGTGATCAAGAATTTTTATTTTTGCTCTTCTCAGTTACTAAATGTCTGCACTTGGTTTTCAAATCTAATTTTACTGGTCTGCAAAAACAAAAAAAAAAAAATGCTCCCTTCAAAAATTGTAGGTGTTCCTTAGATATTTGACGAAAACCCAGCAACACAATTGTTCTATCACACTCAGTTTTTGGAAGAGGGGGTTTCAAAATATAAAAAACTTAATCTATGAAAAAAATTTCTCCCAATTTTGATTTAATTAAAACAAGCTTGTTCCATGGATGCCTGATTTCATTTGATCTCATAGTTTTGACCGTTTGCTGTCCCAGATGACGTCGCTATCATTGTTTATCAAATCCTGTTTTTTCAGTGCTGACAGTAATTCTCCATCCTTCTAGAGTGTTCTCAACAGTTTTTAATGGTGTTGTGACCAAAGCAACAATTAGGACGCTGGCCGCAGGTGCATTAAATCTTCTCATTTCTTACTGGATTTTTTTACTCCACAAACGCTTTGTGCATTTTGAATCTTGACTCTGTTCTGAATTTTATATTTAGGATTAGGATTGAATTTGTTTATTATAATACAGTACATTTTTCTGTAGTTTTGGCTCATGTGTTTTGTTAATTAGTTATTGCTATTTTTGCTTTCTGTATTTTTAAAATTTTTTAGGTTTGGAATTTAGATTTTTTCTCTTAATCTCACAACTTTATTTTTGTAATCTATCCTGTTTGTGCCTCTTTTGATTTTTTTACCTAATAACTTAAAATAAAATGAAGTTTTTTTTGTGTGTCCTCTGTTCCATTTAAAAAGTGTTATCTTTTGAAATTAAAAACAGCATCACTTGGCTTACTGATTTCCATTTCTGTTGGCAAGGCATTTTGACATTTTATAGATTCTAAAGCACACAGAAAATGTTACAAACATCATTATCAAAAGCTCAAGGTTAATCTGGGATTCAAAGCTAACTAAAAAAAAAGGAAGAAAAAACACTAGGGTTTAACTTTCCCAGCATGCACTACACTCCTGTTCAGCTTGACAAGACTGCAAATGAAAACCAAAAGGTTTATTATCTGAATCATACAAAATATCTCCAGGGAAATACACTCTTCCTGAAGAGGAATGGCTGCTTGATGTAGTCAGAAAGTTAGCATGTCTTTTGTAAAATATCCATTCAATCTATTTTTTATCCAGCTGATGTGAGCAAAACAAAAAAAAGTAACTTTTTAAATTAGGTTAAAATGATTAATAACATAAGAGAGACCATTACAGACTCGACACGCTTATTTTAACATAACGTTAATGAATTCTTGCCATGTTTAAATAAACTAATTTGAGATAATATTGAATGCTGCTTACCCACCCAGTTATAAAACGTGGGTTGGGATTCTCGCTGTTGACCAAGATAAGTCTGTGTGCTAGTGGTGTTGTACATGCTATTATAATCGATTTATCCCTATGCACTTTAATGCCATCTAAGAGCGCACCAAATAGAGCCGTGAATGGAGTAGGAATGACTGTAGCATTGAGGCTTGTCCAAAATTATATTTTTATTTGGTCTGTTTGCTGGAGCTGGATGGGTCTTGCCCAGTGTACATTTTGGACAAATTTCTCTTATTTGGAAGAGATTAAACTATGATTGTAATGTCTGTCTTTTCTTATAGAGAACCTCATTAGGAAATCTGGTGTATTTGTGATCTATTATGGAAGTCTCTGTAATCAGTTCTGACACTTTGTTATTCTTTAGTTTATTTTGTTTTGAGAGAGATATGAAATAATTTATAATCTTAAGCCTCTGAGAAAAAATAATCAGTTTGTATGGAGATAAATTCGCTAAATTTTTCGTCTGCTACTGACAGAGGGTTAAGATGGCAGATGCGAGTTGAGTATGTAGGACATAGTGATATACGCTCTACAATAACGGGAGCATGGTCATAGATATCAATACCGTAGTACTTGCAAGATTTCATAGCAGGCAAGCCATTATTATCAATGAAAAAATAATTAGTTCTTCAGAAACTGTGAGGTACAGGCACGAAGGAGTAATATTCTCTTGAATTTGGATATAAAAATCTCCATGAATCTGAAAAAGTGTTATTTGCAATGAACTGTGAAATTATCTTTGCTATTTTAGATGTTATGGCTGCTATAGTTGAGAACGTTTTCAAGTCTGGATGTCAAACGCAATTAAAATCTCCAGCCACTATGATTTTATGAGTGGTCATATTAGGAATCTGTGCAAATAAATTGTATATAAATTCTCAATCATCCACATGTTTACCAGAATTACTTTGGAGTTCCAATAAGTTCCAAACCACTATGACGTAGCACTCTTCTGGATAGGATACTACATTTGTTCCATCAAGTGGAATTGTTTTATGGATTACAATTCACACACTTTTGTGTTTCTTATTATAGCTCCAAATAAGGATTTTCCCAACCCAGACTCTTTTCAGTTAAAACAGGCCCTTACTTGTTAGGTGAGTTACCTGTAGAATTACGTTGTTGGCCTTTTAGCTTGTCAGATGGGAGAATACTTGATTTTCTGTTTAGGTCATGACTGAGACCTCTGACATTCCAGCTGAAAAAGTTCAATGGATATCTTGTAATCTTGGGTTAAAGCATTGAGTTTGGATATCTTGTAATCTTGGGTTAAAGCATTGAGTTATTTCTGATTTCAACTTTAACGCTAATTGCAAATGTTTATTGCCGGGTGTTCTAATTAGTAAGGTAGTACACAAATTGATATTTACTACTGTGAATCAGAAATTTGTTATTATTATATTGGATACAATGGAACCTATATATCACCAGATTTTCTGTACAGACTGAAGAATATGAGAAAGCAATGCTCTAAATTAAACTAGGTTAAGTTTTATAACACCGTTAAAAAAACATCTGTCTGCACCAATCAGGATACAGATAAATGGTATAATCTATAACCTTCTTTGCGTCTTTGAATATCTAAAAGTACTACAATAATTAAACATTAAAAGTCTTTGGCAAACATCTCATCATTAAATATGAACATCTTCTATAGAAAAAAAATAAAATGAATAAATTGTCACTATCTCACTGTGTCTATAGTAAATGTGCGGAAAAGAAATGGTACAAGATGTCTTAGGTGGACAGGATGGCATTGTCAGAAACACTGCAGAAAGTTTTCCATAACACCAACTGACTTATTCAGATTCAGGGAGAAGAATATTAATATTATGCCATTCAAGATGCCAGTTAGAAACCTATTACTGGTATCTGAAATTTTAGATGGATCTCAGATCAAGCCAGCATTTGTTGTTTGTGTCATGTAAGAAACTACCTTGACTCATCCACAGCACAGTATTGTGCCATGCTTTGTTGTTGCAAGGTGATGACAGCAGAGTGTTTCCATTTCAGTGTGTCATTTCTAAAGGTCATGTCTGTCTTACTGGAATACAGGCAATCCTTTGAGTTAGAAATGTTTTGACATTCTTTGAGGTAAGAATGGTATCACATACAGTGAGGTGCAGTGATAACAAACTGAGCAGTTTGTGTGACATTTTTCAGAGTGTTGTCAAAGTTATTGATTACATATATTGAACTCGAATCTCCATCTGCATCTTGCAGGTGCATAAACCATTACATTGAGGCACCATGCACCTAGTATATAAACAGCTTTTGTCTGATTCCTTGGTGTCTTTGTGATGATTCTTCCTGTTTTTATGATCCTTGTGTTTTTAAAATTGGTGTATTACAGTACATCTTTAAAATTAATCAGTAGTCAGAAATAAAAGAAGAAATCGTACTCATATAATATGGTAAAGGGTAACATGGAGGTTTTGCGGTGACTCTGTTCTAAAACATTAGATACATTTATTCCCGCACTTATATTTTTTTGTTACATAGACCCACAAATATGTCCTCCACCCCCTTGCACTCACCAGGCCTGGACGGAGATACAGCCTGAAGTTACAATAAACTTACCACTGAGACTGCAGATCAGTCTACACCCACAACTGACTCTTTAACTTTCTTAAATATTTTAAATGTGGCAGAAGCAGAAGAAAAAAAGCAAAATGAATCACTTTTGGCAATTTCAGAAGCTTGGATGATGCTGGCCAATGTGTTTGATAAGTCTTTTATGGTTACATTGTTACATCACATGGCACACATCTTCTTGATGGCTTTATTCTTCCTTCTTCTGCTGTTTCCTTATTCTTCAGTATCTCTTCCATCCTGAAGATAACCTAACCAAACCACCTTAACTGGTTGTTATGGATCCTGATGAGAAGTGACTCTACTCTGAATCTCTTCCAAGTCACTGAGCTTCTCATCTTATCATGGAGTGTTAGCCACACTAACAAGAAACCTCATTTATGCTGCTTGTACTTGCAACCTCATTCTTTCAGCCATTACCCACAGCTAATGACTATGAGTGAAGTGGGGGATGTAGATTGATGAGTAAACCAAGAGCTTTGCCTTTAGACTCAGCTCCTGCTTCACAACCACAGGCCAGAATGATGCCCCACAAAACAGCTGCCACCGCTCCAATCCACTTGTTGTTCTCACATTCACTTCTTCCGTGTCCCAAAAATACTGGAATTCCTCCACTAAGGGCAGTTGTTCATCCCTCACCAGGAGAAGCAGTAAACAATTTTCTGAGAGAACTATGACCTCAGACTTGAAGGTGCTGATCATCATCCCACCTGCTTCACACTCTGAAGCAAATCGCTCAAGTTTGTGCCAAAGATAGATAGATAGATACTTTATTAATCCCAAGGGGAAATTCACATAATCCAGCAGCAGTATACTGATACAAAAAAACAATATTAAATTAAATAGTAGAAAAAATGAAAATAAAAATAAAAAAGCAGACAATAACTTTGAGTAAGTTAAAGGTCACAGTCAGATGAGGCAAAGAGGACAACATTATCTGCATAAAGCAATGTTGCTACCCTAATCCTCCCTCCACACATCCTTGGCTGTGCCTTGTTATGTGAGAACCCTAAATCCAAAGAGGACTGTTTCATTTATGTTAGGTAGAATGCCCAGAGGGGACTGGGTGGTCTCATGGTTTGGAATCCCTGCAGATTTTATTTTTTTCACCAGCCGTCTGGAGTTTTTTTTTTTTTCTGTCCTCCCTGGCCATCGGACCTTACTCTTATTCCATGTTAATTAATGTTGACTTATTTAATTTTCTTAATGTGTCTTTTGTTTTTCTATTCTTCATTATGTAAAGCACTTTGAGCTACTTTTTGTATGAAAATGTGCTATATAAATAAATGTTGTTGTTGTTGTTGATATCCTGTCCAAGAAGTCCACAAATAGGATTGGTGACATGACACAACCTTTATAATTTGTAATTTGCCATTGATAATTTAATAATTTTTAATTTCAGTAATACATGCCAGTCAATGAAACCAGTTTGTATGGTTATTTGACCATACAAGGGGGGACCCAAAAATAACAAGAATTTTTTTTTTTTTAAATCATATATTTCTCTGAACACTTCCAAAATGTAATCACCCTCAAAATACTCTCCAGAGACACAATACACTTGTCCCAACACTTTTTCCATTGTTCAAAACAGTTCTGAAACTCTAAGTGATAGCCTTAAGTGCCTCTGTCGTTTGCCTCTTGACCTCCTCTACATCCTGAAAACGCTTTCCTTTAAGGTCTCTCTTCATTCTTGAAAATAAGAAAAAATCGCAGGGTGCAAGGTTCGTTGGCAAGGTGGGGGCCATTGTCATCCCATTTTTCGTAAGAAATCGCCACACACTTAATGCTGTATGAACGGGAACATGATGCCGTGATGCAGAAGCCACTCGCCTGATCATCGCAATTCGGGTCATTTTCTCTGCACTGCATCACGCAATCGCTCGAGTACTTTAAGGTAAAAACCCTTGCTTGGCTCAAAGCTTTTTCTTTGAAAGCCAGAGGTAGCCTTAAATTAAAGGGTATATGAGGTCTAGGGCTCACCAACCCCACTTGGGGCCAGTTACGTCAAATGCTGTTACTGGTATGTGTAGACTGTATAAAGTTGCGTGTGAATTTAATAAAAATAATGTTAACGTCAACCGGATTTTCTCATTACAGTATTCAGCTAAATTTTTGCAAGATAACATGCAGACTATATCAAAATCTAACAATATAATCTATTTAAAAAGTGTGCCATCATCTCTTCCACTCATGGCGCTGACAACGATACGGCTAAACCAGTAATAAAACGTTGCTGCACATTCCACTGCCAAACACTTCCCACACTGTTTCAACTAGGCCTACTGTAGCAAACTGAACCAAAGACTCGACTGAAAAATGATGGCAGGCTCTCCAGATACGAATGAGTCACAAGCGACAAACCATCAGTTGTTCCCAAGTCAAAACAGAGGCCAACCCAGCGACGAATGGGCTATACCTATTTTAGGAAAGGATTATACTGGTGACCCTTTTTGGGTGATGAAGTTGGACTACAGAATGTTTTCAAAGATGTACATGTACGGAACTTGACCTTGAAGAGGGATTTTAAAAGGGTTCCTCTTAGAAGCATCTCAAATATATATATATACCAGTAACGGCAAACTGCACAATAACATGCAGTAAATACACTTGACTTGAGCATTCCTAGTTTTCATCATCTTTCTCTGTATGTTTAGCATTCGTTTGCTCAGAGGTTGATGCGCTTGCTGCTTCCTGTGCAGCTCTTCTTTTTTCCACCCTAGCGGCCCGCTTCTTACCTTCTTTCATCGGCATCTTTTCGCTTTAATTAAAACTGATTAAGGCAGTGTTTGTGTTGCAATTACTTAGTACGTTTTCCTTAATTTTTCACTTAAGCTGGCAGTTTAGTCTTCAATCTGCCTCAAAATGATTTAAGATATCAATAGGTAGAAGAAGTGACGGCGAAGGTGGGAGGGATAAGAACGGCTCCCGTATGCATGCACCGCACGGCAGACCTACTGCCGAGAGTTGATTCTACAATAACATAAAATAAAAAGAGGAATATCCTTGGAGGTCAATCATCACCTCGAAAGCGGATGGTAGACATCACGTAGTATATGTGTACCAAATTTCAGGTCAATAGTTCAAACGGTTTGTGAGCTACAGGTAATTTAAAATCCTGGACAGACAAACGGACAGCCACGGTAGCGTATTATATAAGAAGACATATACTAGAGAATATAACTTGACAAATCCACTCAAATGGGATATGCAGACCTCAAAAGCGGGGCCCCCTTAGGCGTGGGGCCGGGTCGATCACCCCACTTGCCACCCCCAAACGGCGTTCTCGTTGAAAGCCTCTTGAGACATTGTGTCAACTTCTGTTGCTGTTTTCCCCAAAAGGAAACAGCACTTGGTGCAAACACGTTATTCTTTCAAGTCTGCCATCACAAAATTGACAAAGATGGTAACCGAGGCTCAAGAAAAAAAATTACACTGACCTTACAGACCTTTCCCCAAGGATGCTGCTTGGCCAAATGATGCAGAGGGCAGTCTAGTACACGCACTTACCCGGCAAACATCGGAACTAACGCCTCTCCAACCTCCAGAGAAAAATTCTTGCTATTTTTGGGGTTCCCCCCTCATATACCAGCAAATGCAATGCATTTCTCACACACAAAAATCCAGACTCTTCCTAGTTTAGCTTTCATTGAGCGTACTATTTTCAAACACCCAGGATGTCTGTCAGGTGAACCATTTTACCCATTCATAAACTTTTTGCTGAGTCATGCAGTTTTCATTTCTGTCCTGAGCCAACATTCTTTGGTGAATTTCAGCAGGATTCATTTCCTCAAAGCTTAATATGGTCAGTATAAATAGAGCTTAAAGGTGTTGTATGACTGTTCCCACCCTGTACAGAGTGGCTTCCAGGAACATCAGGAAATCTATAGTAAAGGGAAACAAAGCATAAAGAAACAAAACCACCTATCCGGACCACTGGAAATAAAACATGTCTAGTAAAAGGCTAATAACCAACCCAAATTATTTTGGAAATATCTGCAGAGAAGTACATATTGAGGCAATGAAATGGAATCGATATCCAAAACTATCAAAATACAGGCATGCACCGATTTTCAGTGGCAGGGACAGGGAGACTGGTTAGAACTGAGGTAGGATGAATGCAGCCAAATACTGAGAGGTTCTTGTGCACACCACCTCAGACTGGGGTGATGGTTCACCTTTCAGCCTGGCAATCGCCTGAAGCATGCAGCCAAGCAAATACTGGAGTGGCTTCAGGACAAGTCTCTAAACAAAGCCTAGATTTAAACTCCAGGGAACATCAGTGGAGAGACCTGGAGATGACAGTTTTTCAGATGCATCACTGAAAGAATCTGCCTGAAAGAATGGGATAAACCGCCCAAATTCAGGTGTGCAAAACATGTAGAGACTTACTCAAGGGGGCGGCACAGTGGCGCAGTGGTAGTGCTGCTACCACCTAGTCAGGAGACCAAGGTGTGCATCCCAGGTCCTTTGAGCTACTGTTTGTATGAAAATGTGCTATATAAATAAATGTTGTTGTTGTTGTTGTTGTCCTCCTAGCGTGGAGTTTGCAAGTTCTCCCTGTGTCTGCGTGGGTTTCCTCCGGGTGCTCTGGTTTCCTCCCACAGTCCAAAGACATGCAGGTTAGGTGCATTGGCGATTCTAAATTGTCCCTATTGTGTGCTTGGTGTGTGTGTGCCCTGCGGTGGTGGGCTGGCACCCTGCCCAGGGTTTGTTTCTGCCTTGCACCCTGTGCTGGCTGGGATTGGCTCCAGCAGACCCACGTGACCCTGTGTTAGGATATAGTGGGTTGGATAATGGATGGGTGGACTTAACCCAAGGAGCTTCTACAAAGTACAGGTAGTCCCCAGGTTACGGACATCCGACCTACGACTTACGAATTAGGCCACAGCTGTGACGCATGCGCCTCAGTAACTGCCGCTCCATCATCTTCTGTCTGGGGATGCTGCAAGCGGTGGCTGGAGGGGGGCGATTTCGCTGCTCGCGCAGTGTAGTGTCCCTCGGGCAGCTCCCGGCAGCAGCGGTGACCCGTGGTCCATAGTCACTGGGACCACAGCTATCGCTCGTATGCAGGACGATGATTCGCTGCCCGCCCACTACGCCACTGCAGCTACTGCTCCTGACTGGACGCAGGCTGGATGGAGCGGAGGGGGGCGTTTCACTGCCCACCCAGCACACACGGAAGGTAATGCTGCAAGCGCTGACCCGGTTGTAGCTGAACGGAAGCCATTGAGGGTGAAAAGGGTGGCGGGGGTAGCATTGTAGTATGCCTCGGATAGCTGCCTGTTGAATTGGGGTTGGGCGATTTACTACCCAGCTTTGGCTGCACCGTGTTTGTTCTTGGTTGGCGGACGCTGCAGGCAGCATACTGTAGTGCAGGTGACTGTGTGGTGGGCGGGTGGTGAACACCCCCTCGCCACTCCAAGTCATTCTCAATAGCAAGTCTGCTTGTACTGTTACAAACATAGCAGAAGTTGTCTCTTGTCAGTACATCAGACGTGTTGACGACGGGTGCCTTCCTGCTGTGATAGCGTGTACAGTGCTGTGCAGAAGAGCTCATCTTAAACTTTTGTCTTCACCCTTCAAGAATGTCTCTGAAACACAAATCTGATGCAAGTGCTGGTGATACAGTAAAGAAGAGAAAAACCATCACCATTGAAAATAAAGTATAAATAATAAAAAGGTCAGAGAGAGGTGACACTCCATCATTCATTGGCAGAGCACTTGGTTACAGTCGGTCAACAATAGCATTTATTAAAATAATGGACCTGTTCCAACTTCCATACAAATTCAACTTAAGTACAAACCTACAGTTCCTATCTCGTACGTAATGAGTCTGAATACTTATATAAATAAGAGTACCTTTAATTTAGAATAAATTTGCAAGCCTTTCTGAATCAAAGGTAAATTTATCCATTTAATATTAAAACTACCAAACAATAATGTGTGCTGAAGCATGAAGGGGTTGGAATAACTTTCTGAATCCATTGAACCAGTAAAGCATAATAGTGAAAACAAAAAGCAAAAAAGTAATGGTAATAATGAGGAGAAATAAAATATACTGTATATATATGACTCATGAAAGAAAATTATTTCATAAAGTAGAAATATATGTGTGTAAAGCTGCTTCATGAGGGCGGTAATTTATTGAATATCACTTAAGCTACATGGCCGCCTACATTTGCATGCCGTTTATTGTTACTGTACTTTTTCAATGCCTGTAACACCAAGAAAAACTCTGAACAACTTTATTGCCTACCATTACATTTTTATTTACTCATTCAGTGAGATTATCCTATTTCTTTTTAAAAGCTGTCTGGGTGGTTTAATTTTACTTATAATTATCTATCTAATTAAGCTTTTTGTCCTGCTGCTTCATATTAGGTGCTTTGCAATGTATCCCCGCCACCCAAAACCAAACCCCCTCATCCTGTGCCCTCACCCTCTCATGTCATATTTATTTCAGGTTAATTGAGATCTCTAAAATAGCCTGCAGTGGGTGTGTTGGAAGAAGTGGGCCCCGTGATGAACTGCCATTGGCATCAGTCTAATTAATCATTCAGGAATAAATGGCTGCTTTGGTATACATTTTATGTTCATCATTTAAGCACTGTATGTACTTAAATGATGGAGTTTTTTTTCTCCAATGTTCTCAGCCTTCAGGCAATGCACAGAACTAATTAAAACAACAAATAAATTCTTACATTGCATAAAGCAAGGAGATTCATACTTAGAATCTGTAATACACTACCAACACTGGATTAAGAGTACTGAATACAGTCCTGGGCAGCCCATTATAAAAATGATATAATAACTAAAATAGCTGTGCAGAGAAGAGCAGCCAGGTGCATCCCTCAAGGGCATCATCTACTCAGTGTATGGACATTAAACCACTCCTCTTAAATAGAGATGGCAGCATTGGGAACTAAATCCAGATCTTCAAAACACTCAAAGGCATCCATAATGTTGATCCAACAGAATTCTTCCAGTTAAATAGAAACACCTGATGGGAATTAAGGAGAAGCACGTTGAAGTGAGTGGTCATAAAGAGTCGTCACTACCCAGTCTGCATCTCCTGAGCAGGAGCACTGTTTTCACACCAGTGTACGCTACATTGCATTTTATGTTACCCCATTCGTACTGTTTTATGACATTACATGCTGTTTTCTCTTTCTTTGGGATCATATTGAAGTGGACTTTGTGTTTATTAATGCATAAATTACTATTTACTCATTAGGATGACAACTTTAAGGTGACTTGAACCATTTTAGATAGAATTGATTACATTTCTTTTATTTTAAAATTGAGGCGCAGGCAGGTAAAGTGACTTGCTCATGGCCTTTATTAGAACCCATAACTTTAGGGTTTGAAGTATAAAGCCTTTACCACTACACCACACTGCCTAGCTTTATGCTTGACAAAAATTAGAAATTACATATCCAGGGTGGCGTAGGGAAACTGGAAATTTTGGAACTAGGAGACCTTGGTGCATTGGCAGTTGTTTGGGACCAATGCAACCTCATTTAGGACCCCTTGCCATCTATATATATAATTCACTAAGGCAAGACACCCATGGAAAGCTCGCTGGAAGGGGCGTGGATTCACTAAGCCGCCGACAAGTAAGACACCTATGGCGCACGCAAGGAGGAGCCACGCCCACCAACTCCAAGACCATTGGATACGATGACAACTCGCAGAGGCACGCCCACCAACTCGGACACGACGACACAGAAGGAACAGCGTCATTTATATTCGTCTGTCGTGGAGGCCTCATGTACCTCCGAGCCACCTTGACTGTTCATAGAGGCATGTTTCTCGCGGAGGCGAGTCGCCATACGCAGCGTGTAAAACTGTTTGCAAGTGGTATCCCATGGGATCCTTAAAACAATCCTTTACAACTGAGGTTAAAACACAATGAAGTAAGCAGTCTTTAAAAACCGAGTTTTCGGTTACGACGCACGACCGCGTGCATCATAGCAAACTGTTTTACACGCTACATACAGCAATTCGCATCCACGACAAACATGCGTCTTCTTCACTCACGGACAATTATATGTTGCTCTCTCCAGAGTTCCATCTTTTCATTCACTTTCTGTTGTATCCTCAAACCCTCCCTTTTTAGACAACTGTGTCTTTCCAGAAGTGTTCAACCATCAATAAATAATTATGCGGCGTTTGTTATGCCGCAGGTTCATTATTGTGTTGTATTTTGCTCTCTCCAGAGTTCCATCTTTTCATTCACTTACTGTTGTATTCCAACACCAACCCGCTTTAGACAACCGTGTCTTTCCAGAAGTGTTTAGCATTCAATAAATAATTATGTATGAGATTGAGCGAGTGTCTAGGTGTGGGTAAGCCATTGAACCCCATTCGGGCTGCAAACCGTGGAATTCCCACTAAGTGCGACTCATACGCTCCCACTGTTTTTGTCCCTACCCTTTGTACACAACCACCTCGCTACTACCGTGGTCGGGTGTCTTGGTGGATTATATATAGAAAAGCAGCCAAAACCACACAGAGCAATGAAACGTCTACGTCAGTCATAGGTGCATCTGGACTGTGTAAAGACGACAACGTCTCAAGTGACGAGTTGGAGGTGGGCACATGAGCAGGCAGTGCATACTGAACGAGAAATCGGCAGACTAGCATGACGAAGGGAGCTGAATGGACGTCCTTCTCCTCTTCTCCCGTTCCACACTCCGCGCCGTGCACCCCCATCCCTCCGTCTGGCAGGAGAAGGCGCGATGGCGATCCGCCAGTTTTCAGTCACGGACGATTGTGTGTTGGTTCGTTCCGTGCATTGTTACAATGTTGCTTTTCTTGCTGATTTATTACATTACCGATTTTTCAAATGTTAATTTTCTCCCTCTGCTTAAAAATCATTAAAAAACAGCCTGATTATGTGGCGTATGATATGCCGCGGGTTGGCTAGCTAGTTATAATGGAGCAGTGGAGTGGTGCGCTACGAGTGTTCGCTCTGAAAGCCTTTTATAAGATTGGTGATAGTGTGACTGCTGCGCAAAGGGAATTTCAGCGTCATTACCAGTTAGGACATCACGATCGTGTTCCATCTGCTCATGCGATTACAACACAGGTGCGTAATTTCGAAGAAACGGGTTCAGCCTTAAAAGACAACACCCCAGGTGGATCTACTTCACATATTGCCCGAGAATGATGGCAGCTATTAGACGATTGTTTGGAAGGTGCGTCATTTCACACAACGGTGACATTCCATGGCCTCCGAGATCCCCAGATCTCACTATTTGTGATTTTTTTTCTGTGGCGACATCTTAAAAGCCAAGTGTACTGCACACATCCTGCAACCATTACTGAAGTAAAAAGGGGGACTGAAGAGGAAATTGCTGGTATTTCTCTTGACAAGTTACATCGAACAATGCAGAATTTCCACAACAGGCTGTCAGAATGTGTACACCTTCATTATGTTTTCTTCAGAATATAAAATGAATATTGTTTACCATCATTAATTGCATATCCTGTACAATACATTTCATCATTAAATGGATTTTGTGATGTGTTTATTCATGCTTTGAATGTCAATTGAAAATTTCCCATTTCCCTGTGCCACCTTATATAATTGTTTTAAATACATTTATTACTCACAAAAATTTGCATGTGAGCATCAGTAGGCTTTGCGCCCTTGGAATCAAGTTACCTAAACTGTTCTATAACATTTTGGTAATCATTTGCCGCTCTGATGTTGATCTTTCTGATCGTAAAACAGGTCATTACGGTAGTAATTGACGAGAAGAATTCATAATCCTTTGCCGAATTACGCTATTTGAAGGTTCCTCTAGAGTGCCTCTTTCTTTTGCACGATTTGGCTCAAAAACTAACCAGCACATCATCATTTCTTAACAGGCTTAGCTTTCGAGTTTGGTATTTTTCCATCCAGCCCTTTCAGCTCTAGAAACTGTGACACACTCAGACACACACACACACCCATCGTTGAGATATTGCTGATTTCGGAACCGGGGACCCTAAAATGTTGAGATCCGTCAAAAAGTGAGAAATTTTTGACAAATCTAAAGTTTTTGTTCCTCCCCCAAAGTTGATAGGTTGTGGTGGGTGTGGGCGCATAGCAAATAGTAGTCACTTGGTTGTTTTTCCCTCTCATAATCCTCTGAAGGTGTCCAAGCCAACAGATGTCTGCTAACATAGACTCACTCCATTTTCTGTTATAACATCTGTCCATTTGAGTGATGACTTGATGGAACCTCTCCTCATGTTCTTCAGAGTCTGCTCCCATGTTCAAATGAGAGTGTTTGAAATGAATTTTTAAAGTTGCTCCCAACTAGTTCCCAAGAAAATCATGGCCCATGTTTTTTTTTTCCAGTAATGGAAGGCTGTGTATTCTTTCACAGAGAAGACAATGGATAGATCAACCCAACCTGGCATATTTCTGTAATAAATTTAAACTACAACTTTCTTTTTCCTGGACAATAAAAAGGCATTTTTCTAATATTCCAAAACAATAAAAACTTGTTGGAAACACTTTATTTTGAGATGTGTCTACTTCAACTGACACTATAAAGGGTAATGTGGTCTGAAAGTGGGTCCCAATGCCCCAGTTCAGTAACGGGGACATTGTGCTGTAAATATGGTTCCATCCTTCAGGTGAGACATAAAATCAAGGTCTCTGTGGTCATAAAAGATCCCTGGGTATCCTTTATAAAGAGTAGAGTGTATCCTGATATTCTGGTTAAACTTCTCACCTCAGCCAGGTCATTCTGGCCCCCTAATCACCCGCTGTCTCTAATTGGCTAACCATCTCACCCCTTCACCACCTAACAGCTAATGTGTGGTGAGTATACTGGTGCAAAATGGCTGCTGTCGTATCATCCTGGCGGATGCTGCACATCCTATCTTACAATGAAAAACACTTTCAGTATTAAGAAATGCAGCATATAAATGTAATTTATTATTATTATTATTATTATTATAAGTAGTAGTGGTAGTAGTTGGAGTATTAGATTGTGAACATTCTGGAATTCTGCGGTGGGCTGGCACCCTGACCGGGGTTTCTTTCCTGCTTTGCGCCCTGTGTTGGCTGGGATTGGCCCCAGCACACCCCTGTGACCCTGTGGTTGGGATATAGCAGGTTGGATAATGGATGGATGGAAAGACATTCTGGAATTTAAATTCATTGTTCTTGAATTGTGCAGCCATGCAGTTTACTGCTGTGCCACTGGGCCACTGTTAGATAACATTTACTTAATGCAAAATTTTGACAGACCCGTAAGAGTATCAAATCATAACCAAAATGCATTTAATGTAATTTATATCTCAGTAATCTTAAATGTTACTTGTCATTAGAAAATAAAGTGTTTGTTCGACTCTGCAACGCACATACTTTGGTTTATTAAGTCCATTCCTTAGCTTTACAGAAGTGCAATAAAGGAAGATAGTAAAACATAAATGTCTCCTGTTAGAAGTGGGCTAGAGCTGTGTGAAATTAAATTTCCAGTTGTAACTTTGATGTATGATTGTGTGCACTGGGAAAAACAAGTTATTGGAGTGGATGACTGCGTTAACGAGGAGTAAATATCTACAAAGTAAGTCTCTGTCCTGTGTTCACATCATCATTGTAGTTAAATACCCAACCCAACATTTATGGTGCCGCTACCGGGAGTCGCTTCAGTATCTTTGCTTACAAAGGAAATGTTCCACTAGCATGAAATATAAATCTTATTGCAGTTGTAGATTTTTTTAGATTTGGATCTTCCACATCTTCTTCATCTCCCGTCACACTTCATTTGCTATCTCCCTCTTGCTGCTGTATCTCACTTAAATTTGTAAATGCCATGGATGAGAGTAATAATAATAATTTTTTACTCAAAGCGTTTTAAGTAGTGAATGGGAGGCCGCTTCTAACACCACTAATGTGTAGCATCCACCTGAATGATGTGATAGCAGCCATTTTGTGCCAGTACGCTAACCACACATTAGCTGTTAGGTGGAGAAGGGCTGAGAGAGATAGGCAATTAGAGACAGGGGATGATTAGGGGGCTAGAATGACAAGGCCATAATGGCAATTTAGCCAGGACATCGGGATACACTCAACTCTTTATGAAGAGCACCCAGGAATCATTTATGACCGCAGAGAGTCAGGACCTTGGTTTTATGTCTCATTCGAAAGATGGCACCATTTTTGCAACACAATATCTCCTTCACTCCACTGGGGTATTGGGATCCACATTCAGACCATAAGGTAAGTGCCTCCTGCTGGCCTCACCAACACCTCTTCCAGCAGCAACCCAAGCTTTTTCCTGGTAGGTCTCCCATCCAAGTACTGGCTGGGCCCAAACCTGCTTAGATTTAGGTGGTTGACCAGTTCTGAAGTGCATGTGGTATGTAGGCTTCAGGTCCGAGCTCATCTTAGAACCATATGCAAGATAAAGGAATTCCTTTAAAAATCCTAAGGCTACCAGACAACACTGCCTTCTAGTGGCCCCTGATTCTACTGCAACCATTATTCTGATTTGCACTTAAGTGGCTTTGCAACTACTTCTGTGTTTCTCCAAATGAAACGGAGTTCCAGTGTGTCCTTTCTGAATATCCCAGCCACCAACTGTTGTCTGGGAGATAGTCAGCCATGTTTGAACCATCAGCTTTGCGTAAAGCTCCATAAAATATACAACACTGTTCTAGGACAATGGTTTTATAACCCATTGCAGGTACACCCTATTGTGTAGCCCAAGCATACAAGGTGTGACAGATAGGGGGTGCCACTGAGCCTCAAGCCCTAGACACTACTAACAGAAATGCAGTCTTGGGTTCCAAAGAGAGTTTTTTATTATAAAAATAGCTCACAAATGTATCTTCGAAGTTTGTAGAAGCACAATTATAAGCAAATATTTTTCTTTCTTCCTTCTCTTTTTGTTCACCTCCCTTCAGTGAGTGTTGCTTCCTTCCTCCCCAACTCTGACTCAACTGGTGAATGGCTGGATGGCTTCATATTATGTCGGACCCGAGAGTACTTCTGCTGCCAGGGCAAAGCCCGACGGAAGCACTTCCAGTTCAAATGGAAGTCACAAAAAACAGGGATCATAAATCCCCGCAGCACTCACCTGGTGGCACCCATGGGACCCAGTAGGGCTGATGTACAGGACATCCACTTGCTTACTAAGGCCCTGCAAATCTAGCGGATATGGGATGAGCATATTCCAAAATAAGAGCCGTCCTCCACTGCTCCTTTGTTTTGCCAGATAATCCTGCCTGGCACTTTAAGATACTGCTATCAGTTTTAAATTCACAAGCACAGTGTCCACTTTGTGAACCTTAAAAGGGGTCCTACTTGTACCCTTGTCACTTGCATTCAAAAAGGAGCCTTTCACACCCATGCAGTGGTGAAGGTGGGAAGAGGGAAATTAGGGAGCCGAGTGATGAAGGATCAGAGGTTCAGTTATCAATTACAGAAACAGCACTTTTTGTTTGTAGGCATGGGAAAGGCACTATAAAATGTGTTATGTTTTTGTCTTCACAAAAATTTAATCAAGGAAAGCCAATAAAACACAAAGTACCCTTTTTCACTTTTCCATCAGTTTTGCATGTCTTATATGCTCGATGACTGCTTATATCCATGCCCCTCGTTTCAGTTTGGCCTTTTCACCATTTGAGGGTTCATTTTGTTCCGTTTTGCCCAGGGTGTAATATTTTTTTTGAAAAGTACAGAAAGCAATGGTTTCACACATAAACCAACACATAATAATTATTAATGACATGTTTTATGTTGGGCGGCATGGTGGTGCAGTGGGTAGCGTTGCTGCCTTTCAGCTAGGAGACCCAGGTTCGCTTCCCGGGTCCACCATGCGTGGAGTTTGCATGTTCTCCTCTGCGTGTGTTTTCTCTGGGTCCTGCGTTTTTTCTCCCACAGTCCAAAAATATGCAGGTTAGGTGCATTGGCAATTCTAAATTGTCCTTTGTGTGTGTGTGGGTGTGTGTGCGCACCCTGCGGTGGGTTGGCGCCCTGCCCGGGGTTTGTTTCCTGCCTTGCACCCTGTGTTGGCTGGGACTGGCTCCATCAGACCCCCGTGACCCTGTAGTTAGAATATAGCGGGTTGGATAATGGATGGATGGATGTTTTATGTTTCAAGAGCCTCTACAATATGTGACTTCACATGCCTATTACATACATGTTTGTCTCATCACTCGTAAGCTAAAAAAACAGCTTGAAGTAGTCGAGTTGCTGGTAAACCATAGTGTCCTCTAGCACGGTGTGTCATTTAGTGAAGTCCAGTAGCCATCTTGCCTCCCATGAATCTATGTCTACATAGTCTTCCCAGGCAAACGTTGCTGTAGGCGCTTCAGCTACATGAACATGTTCAACACTGCGATCAGCTGGGGACCGATGAGCTGATGCAGGTACCTGAATTTTGTTTTCAATCACAGATCGTTTAGATCAAAATCGGAGTCTAATAAGTCTAATTTAGCAATAATACACAAATACTGCTTTCCGTGTTTACTTCACTCTCCTGCCAGATGTTGGTGCCATTTTAGAAGTTGTTTATGGCACTCACGCATGTGTAGAGAATCAAGGTCAGATCAATGAAGCTATCATTCCTTCTAGTAAAGTGAGTCGACCTGTAACGTAATGGTGAGTTTTGCCAACGTTTACAGCTGATTACCACCCTCTGCCCTTGGATGTTGACATTAGTTGACATCTGCCTTCATCTGTATATGTCGACATAAGTCGACTCCTGTCTCCAAAGTGTTAAAGTCAGAATGTGACATCAATTTTTGGTTTTTCAGTTTAAGAGGTTTGGCCATTCAGGAATTTGCTTTAATGAGAATTTGTATGAGGACAGAAATTCGCTTTGACTGTGGTGGACAACCTAACAGGCAATGGGGGTTCACTAAAAGCCCTGTAGGCAGAATGTTCACAGATGGAACGTACTGAGGAGATCGATTTGCTGGGCTTAGCTGTTTGGTGGTTACCTTTCCTCTAAATGACCATTATGAATAGCTCAACAATTATTCAGATACCAAATTCTGTTTTTCACTGAATCCGATATCTCATAAAAACGGTTTGTGACTTTTGTCATTTTGCTTGTCTTGACTTTATTAAGTAATAATTGTAATTTTTCACTTACAAATAGTTTTCAGTATGGAACAGGAATTATCACAGTCCTGTTTTGGTGCAACCGTTCTCCCTTTGACCTTTACCTACAAAAAGTGAGTTTGTGAAATCGATGGATGGGTTTAGTAAATGAGTGGATAAATTCCTTACTTTTTTGACCAAATTGAAAGAATTGAATTTTAAAATCTTTAAACATTTATACTTTTAAGATTGTTTCTTTTTCTAATTTTAGTTTCTAAGTTTCTTTTTTCTTTTTCTAATTGTTTTTTTAGTTTTCCTGTATCAATTCCTTCTGATCTGACATTCATTTGTGTTTGTTTTGTTTTTTAATCTTTAAATTTAGCTTAGACATCCATTTGTGGTGATTCCTTTTACTTACATAGATCGCATCTTCTATGGACATTTTACAAATTTGTTGGTACCCTTCCATGAAAAAAGAAGAACCTTTTCATATTTGCGACCTTCTCATTTGCCAAATGGAGCTTCTGTGCTCCCACCATTTTGAGCTCCAGTTGTTAGGGTAAATACTCTTGTTGTTAGGGGGTGTGTCCTCCGAGGTCATGAACTTGATAACAACACAACAGGTTAAAAGGTCCCCAGGGTATCACCTCCTCATCTAAGTTGTGAATTCAAAACTCTTTTTCAAATTGTGCTGTCAAACTCTCAATTTGCAGCCATTTGTTTGATTCTTGACTTTTCTCTTGTTTTTTGACCACATTTTTGCCTTGACACTCATACGTCTGACTTCTAGGTTTTGACCCTTAGGTTTATCTACTGCTACACTCCCAAGCTCTGTCCTGCTTGAAGACATAACAGATACACTGCAGATTATAAACAGTAAGGCTTTCATAACTGTTATGAATGGGAGTCTCAAAGCACAAAATTCCCAAAAGCAATTCCAAAAATGCCCACTAGAGGGGCATATCACCAGTTAGTAATAAGGGCAAACATCGAATCATAAAAAATTAAAGGTTTATTTTTCATAAAAATGCTCTGTAATACATGAAGCTCCAGTGAACTCAAAAAAGGCATCATTGACAAGAAGAACAAAAATACAAAAACTCACCAAAGAATTTCCTTGTGCATTCACAATGAACCACCAGGAACTGTGGGAGACTCTCCAGCTTTTATAGGACAGAGAGCTGTTCCTGGTGGTGATTGGCAGTTGGCCCTGCCTCTTGAGTGGAGGAGGAGGAGGAGGAGGAGCACGCAACTGATTACACTGTGTTGCCGCACACACAACACGGATTGAGTTCTGAGTGCGGCCATACACCACACTGAACAGTATGAAGTTTTTTACAGTGACTGGAGTGCCAATCCTGCCACCAACCCCCAAGTTTTCCCTGCAAGTTGAAGGACCTGCTTGCAGGGCTGGATGCAGATTAACGTCATACTTAGGACAGAACAATTACAGGTTAAGGACCTTGTTCAGGGGCCCAACGGAGTGGAGTCCCTTCTGGCACTTATAGGATTCGAACTGGCAATCGGCAGGTACAGATCCCTAGCCTCAGAGCCACCACTCTGCCCTCTTGAGACACAATCCACAAAACACATGGAACAAAAAAAAAGACTTGGTACACAATGCAGATAATAAATGAAAGAAACGTTACCATTAATAAATTATTTAAAAATTTAACAAAAAGAAAATAAAACAAGGGTTTGAACCCCAGACAGTAACATTAGACAGATATACCCACATGAACTTTAATGACTCATCTCTACCGCCAAATCTGACACAGATTTTCAAAGATTAACTTATTTTTTATACAAATAAGCAATTTGGAGGATAGTAATGAGAATAAAAATAAAGCACCACTCTAAAAAAAACAAGCACTTCAAAACCCCCTTCATAGTTTCCTAGCATTTCCCATACTTTTCATCTCACTGCCTAGACTTTCTTTCCTTTCTTGCCGAAAGTCACTGGTTACTACCACCCTTTTTCTTAGGTATCCTTCTGAATATCCAGAATTGCACCCTATCCTGCCAAAACAGACTCTTCTACATGACCAAAAAGCGGGCTGAGAAAATGGCGGAACTCTAGCATTGCTTCAGCTAACCTTACCTCTTGACAGGGTGAGAAGAACACAATAACTCAAGAAATGCACTCGTGAAATATCCTGTGCCCACTGGATAAATGAGAGGACCCCCTGAGCCCTAAACTCAAGACCTGTTCCATACTGCTCTGTTGTAAAGCTTGTGCCAAACATGAATGAATAAATAACAGAGGCCAGTTTTCTTCTATACTTGCATAGAGCGCATCTTCTACAGACATTTTACAAATTTGTTGGTATCCCTCCACGAAAAAAGAAGAACTCACATTTGTCCCTGAAATAACTTGAAACTGACAAAAGCAATTGGCACTATCATTGTTTGTTCCTTATTCAACAAAAATCTGACTTTGCTTTGGATTCTACCAAATGTTTTAATAATAACACAAATGAAAATGGTGTGGACAATACAATGTTGGGACCCTAAATATAACATTTTGTTGCACAACCTTTAGAGTTGGAAATCACTGCAGACAAGCGATTCCTGGAGCTCTCGGTGAGACTTCTGCACCTGTTGACAGATAGTTTGGCCCACTCTTCCTGACTAAACTGCTCCAGCTGTGTCAGGTTTAAAGGGGGCCTTCTCTAGACTGCTTGGTTCACTTTGTTCCATAGATGTTCTTTGCGATTCAAATGAGGGCTCCTAGAAGGCCACTTCAGAAGAGTCCAGTGTTTGGTTCTTACCCATCCTTAGGTGCTTTTAGCTGTGGGTTTTGGCTCATTATCCTCTTGTTGGATTCTTCTACCTAGACTGAGACAGAGCTTTCTGACACTGGACGTATGTTCTGCTCCAGAATGTCTTTATAGTCTTGAAGTTTCACTGTTCCCTGCACAGACTCAAAGCATCCCATGCCAGATGCAGAAAAGCAGCCCCAAAACATAAGTGAGCCTTCTCCGTGTTTCACAGAAGGTATCCTGTTATTTTCTTTGAAAGTTTCATTTTTCATCTGTAGATATAGATTTGATATGACTTGCCAAAAACCTCCTGTTTTAACTCATCAGTCCAAAAACATTCTTCTAGAAGCATTGTGACTTGTCAGTGTACATTTTAGCTAATTGCAGTCTGGCTTTTTTACATTTCTCTTTCAACACTGAAGTCCTCCTGGGGCTTCTTCCATTGAGCCCACTGTCACTCAGAAAGTGATGAATGGTGTAATCAGACTCTGATGGAGTTCTTGACCTTGGAGTTCAGCTTGTATCTCTTTAGACATTGTCTTTGGCTTTTTGCCTACCATTCTCAACATTCTTCTGCGCCTTCTGTAGTTGATTTTCCTCCTGCAGCCACTTCCAGATGAACTTTGAACTTCTTAATGATATTTGAAACTGTAATCACAGGACCATCAAGCTGCTTGGAGATGATCTTCTAGCCTTTGCCTTGCTTCTTTTGGATCTCCTCAGACAACTCTCTCCTTTTTGCTTTCTCTGGTTCATGTTAAGTGGGGGACACACAATGACGCCACACATCAGAGTGACAACTTTTCTACATTTAAATTGGCTGAATGACCAATTGAATACTTGGAGATACAGTATGTGTGATATAAATTGAAGAAAGCGGCAAGTTTGAAAAATCTATTGTGTAATGATGCAGACAACACAGCAAAAAATGTTTGGGTGCAGCCACCCCATTTCCTTGAAAATTGATCAAATGGTCTTGACAGACATCAGTCCAAAAACAGAGCTGAGAAAACAGACACAATATAGTGGTTTTAAAGCCAGTCAGAGGGAAATGATGTCATCAGGGTAGGAACCGAAAGTGACATCCTCGGGGGCCCGGAAGTGACATCATCTGGCTTGAAAACAGAAGTGACGTCATCCGGCTCGAAAATGGAAGTGATGTCATCTGGCCCAGGAAGAATTTCCCGTGGTTGGTCTGCGGAGGAAAAAAAGAACGTATCAGTCCACTCTGCCACCCCTGGTCAGGCATGGAATTACCCTCTTTTGAGCCCTTTAGCTGTCCCCCACCCGCATGTTTGTGACACTGTATAATCCAACTATTGAGGATCTCTTCTAGGATTCACAACAAATGTGTTCAGGCCATTTTAGGATATATTTGTAGAATAAGCAACACTTGATCTCTTGTCACACTTGCTTTGCTTTACTCTGTGACATATCAAAGGTATGCAGGTACACAGCAGGCAGTTGCTTTTCATCTCATCACTTTTCAGGAGGCATACAGCACAACTGTAAGGGGACAGACAAATTTACCTCCATCTGTATGTCAACATGGGGTCTTTACTCCCTGGTCTTATCTCTCGCACTCCTTTTTGTGAGAACTTCTTTTTTGTTCTGAACAGAAACCTGAATACTGCTTTCTGGCTACACTCTGCATAGTTCTTTATGGAAATTACCATCTTACACTGGGAAAAACAAATAACATTAAAATCGAATTACACAATGCAATAAAGATATATTAATAGTCCACACATAAACCCAGCTCAAGTCATAAGATCCATTAATATGAGTTTTATGCTATCTGAATTTTGAATTACTCCCATGACAATACAGTTAAAAAGAGAGCTGCAGTGTCCTCGAGTCTGCCCCGTGCACTGCCTTCGTATGCTTATATTCCCGCAGTGGCTTATTCATCACCAGCCTTTCACTGTCACTTCGACCTTGAGAGGTACACTGAATTAATGAAGGCAGGCGATACAAGCCCTCGGCACTCAGAAACCCACTAGATGCATTTCATCTGATGCTTTTCTGGGGTTTATAGCTCTTGTAGCTGCTTGGGTAAATGTTGTAACCAGTGTACTAAATTCAGCATGCAAAGTGGAGAAAGATTTCACTTGTGTGGTGTGAAGTCTGCTTAGATAGAAACTATTCTTGGAGGTGCTGAATTTTAAAGGGCAATTCCTCTATGCAGGCGTCAGTACTCGGGCTATGCTCTAGTTGAGCATTTGTCAACAAATAACATGCAAATAAAGGAAAATATTAAGAGTTGAGCTTTATTTATTGAATTATTTTATTGTTTGCCAGTGAAGTATGCAGACACACGGTGCTAAAATGAAATGCAAATAAAAACCAAGTTAAAGATAAGGGGCTGATGGTACTTGTTACGTTTTTTATTTAGTATATATATTATACTTGGTCATTTATTTATTGAGGAAAATGATCGGATATTACATATTTGTGAGTGGCAAAAGTACGTGAACCTCTAGGATGATCAGTTAATTTGAAGGTGATATTCGAGTCCGGTGTTTTCAATCAATGGGATGACAATCAGGTGTGAGTGGGCACCCTGTGTTATTTAAAGACCAGGATCTATCAAAGTCTGCTCTTCACAACACGTGTTTGTGGAAGTGTATCATGGCACGAACAAAGGAGATTTCTGAGGATCTCAGAAAAAGAGTTGTTGATGCTCATCAGGCTGGAAAAGGTTACAAAACCATCTCTAAAGAGTTTGGACTCTACCAATCCACAGTCAAACAGATTGTGTACAAATGGAAGTAATTTAAGACCATTGTTACCCTCCCCAGGAGTGGTCGACCAACAAACAACAACATTTATTTATATAACACATTTTCATACAAAAAGTAGCTCAAAGTGCTTTACATAATGAAGAATAGAAAAATAAAAGACACAGTAAGAAAATAAAATAAGTCAACATTAATTAGCATAGAATAAGAGTAAGGTCCAATGGCAAGACATGTAATAGCCGGCGAGGCCACAAAAGACCCCAGGGTAACTTCTAAGCAACTGAAGGCCTCTCTCACATTGGCTAATGTTCGTGTTCATGAGTCCACCATCAGGAGAACACTGAACAACATTGGTGTGCATGGCAGGGTTGCAAGGAGAAAGCCACTGCTCTCCAAAAAAAAAAAATTGCTGCTCGTCTGCAGTTTGCTAAAGATCACATGGACAAACCAGAAGGCTATTGGAAAAATGTTTTGTGGACGGATGAGACCAAAATAGAACTTTTTGGTTTAAATGAAAAGCATTATGTATGGAGAAAGGAAAACACTGCATTCCAGCATAAGAACCTTATCCCATCTGTGAAACATGGTGGTGGTAGTGTCATGGTTTGGGCCTGTTTTGCTGCATCTGGGCCAGGACGGCTTGCGTTCATTAATGGAACAATGAATTCTGAATTATATCAGAGAATTCTAAAGGAAAATGTCAGGACATCTGTCCATGAACGGAGTCTCAAGAGAAGGTGGGTCATGCAGCAAGACAAGACCCTAAGCACACAAGTCATTCTACCAAAGAATGGTTAAAGAAGAAAAAAGTTAATGTTTTGGAATGGCCAAGTCAAAGTCCTGACCTTAATCCAATTGAAATGTTGTGGAAGGACCTGAAGCGAGCAGTTAATGTGAGGAAACCCATCAACATCCCAGAGTTGAAGCTGTTCTGTACGGAGGAATGGGCTAAAATTCCTCCAAGCCGGTGTGCAGGAATGATCAGAAGTTACTGGAAACATTTAGTTGCAGTTATTACTGCAAACGGGTGTCACACCAGATACTGAAAGCAAAGGTTCACATACTTTTGCTACTCACAAGTATGTAATATTCAATCATTTTCCTCAATAAATAAATGACCAAGTATAATATTTTTGTCTCATTTGTTTAACTGGTTTCTCTTTATCTACTTTTAGGACTTGAGTGAATATCTGATGATGTTTTAGGTCATATTTATGCAGAAATATAGAAAATTCTAAAGGGTTTACAAACTTTCAAGCACCACTGTACATAGGGTACACAATTACCTTGGCCATTCTGAACTTGGTAGTGATGCTGATTGATTTCTTTGCTCTCCCATATTTTATATAAACTCAGTGATTCATAGCGACTACTACGTGACAGCCTTCTGTTGATCTCAGGTCCCAGCTTTCCATTTCAATCGATTCTGAACCAAGGAAAATTTCATTTTGAACCTTTTTTGATCTTTTCATTGCTGACCATTACTTTTATATTTACATTTTATAGGATTTTGAAAAACAGTGTAGTGGACTAAAAATCCCAGCTAAGGTTCACACTGCCTTTGATGGTGATTTTTTAATTTTTTTTGGTGGGGATTCCAGGAACACACCCAGCCTTGGCCCGACTCACACACACTCCCTTACAGAGACAAAAAGCAAATGGTAATAAAACAGAAATTGAAGAATGTATTATAAACAAACTATAACTATGCAAACTACAATGATCCCACCCCAGTTCTCTTTGGGTGATTATACAATAAACACAAATTCATCAATAATAATCAACTAACAAGAACCACACACGATAAAGTCCATAAAAATGGCAAATGATGTAATGAAATGATGGAGATAGATAGTACAGTGATCAGCTCGCTGTATGTGAATGTAAAGAACAGTCCTACCGGTATTTCCTGATGATGACATCAGGAGCGTTCCTTTCTTCTCAGGTTGACAGCCAATCCTCATACAGTCCTCATGCAGCAGGAAAACACCAGACAGCGTATACACCGAACAGGTGACAATTCAGGACATAACAACAATCCACAGGCATTGAACGGGAAGGCAAATAAACAGGTAACTCCAGACACGAAACAATAAAAAACTCCCTTTCTCTGTATAACTGGCCTCCTTTTAAATCTCGTGCTGGCCTCTTTGTTCCCACCAGCCCCTGCACCCTTATCAGATGACCAATCAGAGCCATTGCAGGGACTGCTGGGAGTTGATGTTTTCACCCCCTAGTAGCACCACTACAACTGGAAGGTTTGCATATTGTATTTATTGATTTGGAGAAGGCTTAACATAGAGCACCATGTCAAGATGACTAGAGGTGTGTGTGTGTGAGAGAAAGGAGGACCAGAGAAGTGCGTGAAGATTGTTCAGTATATATAGGGAGTGAGGACTCAGGTTAAGGGTAGTGTTGGGGTAACAGACAAGATCCCAGTTAGAGGAGGTCTGCACCAGGTGTCTTCTTGAACTCCTTACCTCCTTGATCTGGTTATGCATGTGTTGAGTCATGGGATAAAAAATCAGTCCCCCTCGTGCATTCTTTCTGCTGATGACATTGTGTTGTGTAGCACCAGAAACCGAGGACATGGAGTAGAGGTTGAAAGAAGGGAGAAGGGCTCTGGAAGACAGAGCTGGATGTTTCGCATGATGCAAATTAATCTTTATCTTAATTCAGATTTATGCATCCAACAAACAATTCTGTTCTATAGTTGTAACCTTAGAACGAGAGGATAGGATTCAAATGGAGCAAGGGGGAAAAAATTCAGCTTGCAAATCCTGCTTCTCAAGTTTAAAGATAGGCTTATTTTGTTCCTAAGCCTCATATAATGCATAACAGGTACAGTAAAACCCCATTAATCCAGACCCCGGTGATCCAGACTTTTGGTTAATCTGGACTGGATTTTACATCATGGGAAAAATTCTTCGTACTGTATTTTACTGCATAAAGAAAAGAAAAATAACTGACTTCAGAACAGTTAACTACAAATTGTACATTATATTTATCAGCAAAAGCTCGTCTAGCTAAAGTTAGGACATTAGGACAATATAGATGACAACAAACCATTCAGCCCAACAAAGCTCACCAGTCCTATCCACTTAATTCTTCTCAGCAAAGTTGTGTTTTGAAGGTCCCTAAAGTCCTACTGTCTACCATTTTACTTTTTCACTTATTCCATGTCTCTGTGGTTCTCTGTGTAAAGAAAAAACTATAAAGAAGTGGAATAGTGGTTTCTTTGCACACTTTTCTTATACTATGTTTGTTTCACTGGAGTATAAGAGGTTAGAATGTGAATGCCTAAACCACGTGATCGATGCAAACCTTGCGCAAGACTTGGTGACCTCCATGTCTCCTGTGATACAAACAACAGTTGCTGCATTGTGAACAGGGCTTGGGGAACTAATGTCTTTCTTCTCTTTCTCCTTGATTTCAGTTATTTTGCCTTTTTGCCATGTATCTTCTTGTACCATGGTGAACCTTCAGGTGACCAAATTCATCAGGCATATCACTCAGTCATACAGCACTGTATGCATTAGTTTCACTATCTATGTCATTGTCTCCAGTGCAATTCACATTGTTGTTATTATCGCATCATTCAGCTAATGGCTCAGTTTCCATTTCTTCTAAAACTGGTTTTATAGCTTCTTGTTTACACTCCATTGTTTTTGGTTGAAGGCTCCACCCTACTCATGAATATTGATAAGTTACTGCGTCATAAAATACATAGAAATATTCATGATTTTTTGCACCATAATGTTATCTTATAAACTAGATGGCAGCAGAATACCTAAGAGATTCTTAGATTTAACATTATGAAGCAGATTATTACACGTCACCTTATTTCTGACTCGGGCTTAACTATAATTACATAGAATTCTTGTCACACCCGGGGTTAACGCCAAATCTTTTTTCTGTTGTCATACCAGCCATACCACCTGGGCTTCAGAACAGGTAATCCTCCTGAATCTAAGCATGTTCTGGTTGTGGAAGAAAATACAGACACCCCCCACCGGAATGCCCCAATTTAAGCAATAAAACACAGGCAGGAGAAACCGTCAATCATTATTCTTGATCTTGGAAGAGGCAAAAATTTGTTATATTAGTGTTTTTGCAAAGAAAAAAGTGCCCTCTGTGCTATATTTATACAATCCATTGATTAGGTTACTACTCAAAAAAGGAATTCATTACATATTCAGAAAACTTTTAACATGATTGGTTACCCCTGGTTACTACTGGGACATGACAATGTTGATACCTTAAATGACCACAATCTGATTGATAGTCCTGTTAGCTTAGGGTGTATGTGACTTTTTAAATGTATTATTTTTATCCTTATTTTAGGAGATGTGTGAATTCCCCTACAGGTTTATCCAGTTTTGAACAATAAGACAAAGACTTAGTTCTTTATGATCCAACTGGTTACAAAAACAGGACACTTAGTACTAAGTGAAAATATAGAAAAATGATTATGCCATAAAATATAACACATTTCTCATAAGGGGTTATTTACAACGTATAAAAAATGTGTTTTATCATAGTAACCAATAAAATAACAGCATTGGTTTTTAAGCATACGCTCAGAAGGATATGAGACTCTGACACATTGGACCAGGATTCAAATTCAGCTCTTACATGGTCCCGGCCAGTACTTGGATGGGAGACCGCTAATGAAAAGCTTGGATTGCTGCTGGAAGAGGTGATGGTGAGGCCAGCTGGGGGTGCTTACCCTCTGGTCTGAATGTGGATCCCAATGCCCCAGTGCAGTGACGGGGACACTGGGCTGTAAGTATGACGTCCTCCTTCAGATGAGATGTAATACTGAGGTCCTGACTCTCTATGGTCACAAAAGATCCCTGGGCATGTTTTGTAAAGAGTACAGTGTATCCCAATGTCCTGGCTAAATTGCCATCACAGCCTCATCCATTCTGGCCCCTTAATCACCCCCTGCCTCTGATTGGGTCTCTTTCGTTCACCACTTCACTGCTTAACAGCGCATGTGTGGTGAGTGTACTGGCATAATAATGGCTGCTGTCACATCATCCAGGTGGGTTCTACACATTGGTGGTGGTAGTAGAAGTGGTTCCCCTCTGTCTAAGTGCTTTGAGTAGTGAGAAAAGTACTGTATAAAAGTAATTAATTTAAAATGTCAAATTTAATTCAATGTTGTAGATGTGTAAACTTTTTTATAGGCACTGTCTATTCTCTGATAATGGTATCCAAATTTTAGTATTTTTAAGTGCTGTTTAGTACATGTAAAGTTCTCATCTCCATACTAAAATTAATATAGAAAATTCTAATTCAATGAAAGAACCCTGAAAACGTTCTTTTGTTTCATGACATTTGAGCTATACACTATTTCGCATGATACAGAACTTTTAATCTTGTACTAATACTCTGTGATGGACTGGCACTGTCCGCCTTGTCGCCCATTTCAGTGTGATAAGCTCCAGATCCTCATGATCCTGGAAACAGATCAAGCAGGGCTAAGAAAGTTCTGTTGTATGGGAATGGTTCAATTAGCGCAGCCTTGTGTTTCATTTTCAAGGCACAGTGTTGAAGTAAAAACTGTGCTGCAAACATCTGTTTTGTTGTCTGTTTTCTGGGAAAAAATAATTGGTTTGTGTCTTGTTGCTGTGAACACTCTGGAATAGAAGGCAAACACCCTTAATGAGGACACCTCAGCTGTAACTTCATGTTCAGTCGTGAAGGCCGTCCAATTCTAAACTTTCATCAGTCATTTGTGCCCTTCAAATTACCAACAATATTAGATTATAGAGGTTATGCTTTGATTATTGTATCTTTTAGTGCTTTTGCTTTTGTTTCAGTCATTTGGCTAGAAATACATGGTAGATTTCTAATAACAGTTAACAAATACCTGTGGGCTTCACCAAGATGGAGTCATTTGAAATATTGAGGTTAGATTATGATTAAGACAATCCCCCAATACTTCACAACACTGCCCCAAATAAATACTGAAGATATGGTGTCCTCCATAATGTTTGGGACAAAGGGACCCATTTTCCTTGATTTCCCCCTCTGCTTGACAGTTTAAAATTACAAATCAAACAATTCAGACGTGATTAAAGTGCAGATTGCCTACTTTCATTTAAGGGGATTTGCACACATTTCAGTCACTTTTCAGTCAATTGTTTTACATGATCCCCCCCATTTCAGGGAACCATAATGTTTGAGACAATTGGCGTCACAGGTGTTTGTGATGCCTCTCGTGGGTTTTATTGCTTTATAACATGCCTCGGCCCTTAGGTCGCTTCTCATTTTTTACCGTTTTCTATTATATTCAGAAGATTATCGAAATCTCTCGTGATCATCCAGCTTTTGGAGTCTGTAGTTCACGTTGAGACAGAATGCAAAACACTAAGCCATTCTTTTAAATTACACGTTCTGTCACCAGCAAGGACTGGCTTCTAATTAGACAGTTCAGTTGAAAACAAATACATGCAGGAACTACAGCCCCCCTAGGACTGAACTTGAAGACTCCAGGCCTTGGGTGGATGAGTGTGCATTTTGATTGATTTGCCCCAACTTACCATTCAGGGTTGCTTTTGCCTTACAACCATTAGCACTTTCACCCAGCGATTCTAATACTGGGTTAAACAGGGTCTGGAAAACGAATGGATTATCATGACACTCTTACAGATGGTGGTTCTTTATGGTTCTTTACTAGGTTGTATTGTTCCTCGTTGAACCTTTGCTTGACCAAACAGCATGTCATTTTGGGGAGGATTCTTTTTAAAAGAAGTTGGTTCATTTTGCTTTGAAAAACTTAATAATACATAGAAAAAAAAAAACGGAAGTCTTAAATATATTGTAGGCTACCTAGCAGGACACTAACAGATTTATCAAAGTTGGACTTGGTCTGTGGTATGTTCTTCAAGATCTTTAAGCCTATTGGTATTTCACAAAACTGTTACCATCTATTCATGGTGATTTACTGCAGGGAGCCTGTTACAGATCTAAATAAATGTCTCTTGCTGGAACCTTCATATGGATGGATCTTTTGGGAACCCCTATGGCATCTTTATTTTTAAGAGTGTACTGTTTTCTAAATAACACATTGGGTTGTATTTAGTGGCTTTATTTTCTGTTTTTTTTTTCCTTTAATCCTTGCCATGGATTCCGTTCTAATTATATGAATAAATCCCTGTTACTGTTTTATTGTAATCCATATCACCACAAACACATGTTTTAAATTATAATTAGTATCTGCATATTTCAAGTCTCCCGTTTTATGATTTGAAAATTGCCATGTGCAGCATTCACACGAGTAATCAATAGCTAATTATCTCAGGAAGGGGAAAGGGCGAAAAAAAGAGCTTTTTGGAGGGCCTTCAAAAGAGCAGCCATTAAAAAAAATATAATCAGTAAAGAGGTAAGCGGCCGTACATAAACAATAACAATACCAGACAATACCATTTAATATTTTTTTTTAGCTTTAAACTGTGGTGCCAGTTAGGAAACCCTGGGAAAATTTTTCACTGAAGGCTCCCGAGAAGCCCTGATTAGCAAGACAGAATGATATTGACAGTTTTCTTTTCTTTTGACTTAACGCTTTTGTGCAGAATTTGATTTGTTTTTTTTTTATGGATTTTGCATCTCTGATTTTTCACATACAATGGATTTTATAAGACTTCTACACCCTTTTGTTGATGTAAAGACTGAAATCAAGACAAATGGTGTCAGACCCTTATTCAGATTCAATATTGACTTTTCGCACAATTTTTAATGAAAAAGCAAATGGATCAAACTTGCAATGCCTCGATGTCGTAAGTACACGTGTGCACACCCCCTTAAACTCATATTTCTTTAGAAGTCATTTTTGCTTTGATTGATTCCAGTGGTAAAGTCTGTTTCAATTGGTCTTTTATCAGCTTCGCACACCTGGAGTTTGCAATTTTCTTCCACTCTTCTTAGTAGAAGAGTTCAGACTTAGTCAGGTTGTGAAAATTTCCACATAATTTCAATTAGATTGTGTTTCAGCTTTTGATGTCAATAATATATTCCTGTATTGTGGATTAATATTAGGGCAGTAAAGTGGCAAAGTAATTAACCTATCCCCATCACAGCTCTGGACAAGGGACTTACTGTAATTCTTCAGAATAGGTAGTCCACCTGAAGCTAAGAATGTTTGACCTGTACCTGGGTGGGAGACCATCTAGGAAATGCTTCGGATATTCCTGAAAGAGGTGTTGGTGAGGTCAACAGGGAATGTGTGGATCCCAATGCCCCAATGCAGTGATGGGGTCACTGTGCCACGGAAATGGTGCCATCTTTTGGATAAGGCATAATACTGAAGTCCTGACTCTGTGGCCATTAAAGGCTCCTTTCAAAAAGAGTGAGTGTTTTCCCTTTGTCCAATATGGCCTCATCCGTTTTGTGCTCCCAAGTCATCCACAGTGCTTTATTCGCTAACTATCTGTCTCATCCTGTCACCTCCGAATAGCTAATGTGTAATGAGCGTACTGGTGCAAAAATGGCTTTCAGATGGGTACTGCACATTTGTGGTTGTCAAAGTGAATCCCAACTATCTATGTAAAGTGCTTTGAGTAGGTTAGAAAAGTGCTATATATTCATTTATTCCTTCATTTCCCACCATTTATCCAATACCAGCTCTGTGGCATGGTGGCACGGCAACAGTTATAGCAGTAAGGCTACTGTGGAATCTAAAGGTGTTCCCAGACCATCTAGGAGATATAATCATCCCAGTGAGCCCTGGGTCTTCCCTTGGATCTCCTCCCAGCTGGTCATGTCTGTAAAACCACCACTGGAAGGTGTCTGGGATCCATGGCCTTAACCATTTCAAGATTTAACTCACTCATGTAGAACGATTATGTGTATCGTTTTTGTACTTACTGCTACTGGTTTTGATTCAAATAAATATACGGTAGTTAGTGAGGGAAAGCTTAAACCCAGCGTCTCTGTCTGACTGCTTTAAGCGGGGCCGGGAGGTTAGATTGTTCAATCCTTGTTTAAGTGCAGACTCTTAAGGGCACCTTTGTGAAGCCCTCTATTTGTGGTAAACTGGGTTGTACTAAATGTTTAGAAAGTAAAGACAGTCCCAGTTAGTGAGCAGCCTGGCATTAGAGGTCCTGTGGTGAGATGTTACTAGTAACAGTTGCATTAATGCTTTTTGAGATTTTTTTCCTGGTTTTGACATTTTTTCTATTCTCTGTTGTTTCATTGTTTAGGATCCTATGGTGACCCTGTTTTCCCCTTTATACTCTTTATTATGTAGACCTTAATAAAATGTCTTAAATCCCATATACTTACCTCTCTGTGATCAGGTACTTTAGCACTTCTAAATCTGTAATCTAAGGCAATTAAACAGAGTAAAGAATCAGGCAAGAGTTGAGCTATGCATTTAAGTATTTATTATTGGCAATATGCACAAAAATATTAAGAAAGCATGTTACAATGTGAATATCGGCAATCCATACTGTTATAATCTAAGTAGCAGTACTTTTTGCATCCATAGGTGGCTTATCTTCAGTCTAGATTGCTTTGCTACCACATGGTCTTAGAATGGAGTTTTGAAACAGGCCACATGCCTATCTCAATATGGCTGCTGCCAAGATAGAGTTATTTTCCTCATGGCTTTCTCTTCATGGCCAGATGAGAAGAGAGAGAAGTACAAGCAAGGTGACAAAATTTATACAATTCTTATGAGAAATCACAAACCAATGGGAACATCATGTTACAGAATGGTCTCTGATTCAAAATCATTAATAAACAGCAATACTTCAGACCAAAAGAATTAATTTACCTCTCGTTTTCTGCCCATTTACCAGTGAATGTGCTCAGGTACAACTCATCCTCCAGTTGCTTTGTTTAGACAGTTTATGACGTTCCTCCAGGGGTGGCTTGTAGGCCCATATACTGTAAGTCCAGACACAGTCACCCTTACCAAACTGGTCTGATGCTTCATCCTCCCGCCATAAATTTCACATCTTGAGTTGGTCCTAAAGACTGGGGAGTTGGTTAGGTAAATAACAACGAACCGCTGTTCTCATCAATGAAGTAAAACATGCCTCCTGAAACTCTACCTAATGTTACATTTGCTTTCTCTAGCTTACAAATATACGCATACTGTACAAAATCTTTATCAACTTATGTGCTAGATATCACTCCAATACACCCATACAGAAAACAACCTAAGAGGTTAGTGTTAGGTGCATGTAATAGGTGATCTGATAACATGATAAACTTACATATTTAAATGATAGTAAAGGTGTAATATTACGGTATATGAAAAGTCTTTGTGAATTATTTTAGTGTTCTAGTTGCCATTACAACAGAGACAGTATGGCTCATGTGGAGCCCCATGGTTATTTAGATCTCACCCTACAGTAATAGTCTTATTAAGCAATCATCTCAGACTTCTTTAAATCTGTTCAACTGTAATCATGAGGCATTAAAATAATCTTCTGGATATAATAGGTAACTGTAAAAAATGAGAACTGGCCATGTAATACTATAATGGCTGTGATAATATGTAACTGATTCTGTTACATTGTCCATCTGAAACTTCCTTTTATATTTTTAACACTTTAGTTTAAAATAATATGAGAATCCTTTACTCACTGTAGTCTCCTAAGATACATTACTTATAGGTTGAATACATTAACACTTTTTATATAGTTTCAGTCAGATACCATTTGTTAATAATTCTTTCTCAGTTATTTTTTCATGATATCCTTTTTTCATTTGTTTGAAGGTACATATACTATGTGCATCACATTTTTATGTGTTTCCAAAGATGAGTGTGTGAGCAGCTTGAATGATCTGCTTCTTCTGTAGAATCATAGGCTTTACTTAAATATTTTGTTTAAATCTAATTCCATTCATTATGGAATGAGATGTGTCATGAAGGAAATGTGGAAGGATCACCAGATTGATTAGGCAAAACAAACAAGCACGTGTGGATTGCACCAAAGGTCGAATGTGTACTAAATAATGAATATTAATTAATAACAGCAAAAGGTAGGTGCATGATAAGAAGTCGACTCTAACCTTTGATAAAAGTACCAGCCATGCTTGCCTGGTAAGCAGCATGAACAGATTTGACAAAAGTGGAACGTGTTATGAATTTAAAAAATGAAAACTACACCCAATTACATGTCTTTTGTGACATGTGTGTCAGGCCTTTGTATTTACAGTTTTTTAGAACATTAAAATAATCTAGATAAGAACAGACCATTTAGCCCAACAAAGCTCGCCAGTCCTATCCACTTAATTCCTCCAAAATAACATAACTCCAGTTATGAAGGTCCCTAAAGTCCTACTGTTTACTACACAACTTGACCACTTATTCAATGTGTCTGTGGATCTCTGTGTTAAGAAAAACTTTCCAAATTTACCCTTAATAACTGTGTCCAGGTGTTCTTGCTAAATTCATTTTAAAATAACAGTCTCAATACAATGGACTCATTCCCTCCATGATTTTAAACACTTCATTCATGTCTCCTCTTAATCGTCTTTTGCTTAAACTATAAAGGCTCAGCTCTTTTAATTTTTCCTTATAACTTATACCCTGTAGTCCTGGGACCAGCCTAGTCGCTCTTCTCTGGACTTTTTCTAGCACTGCTATTTACTTTTTGTAGCCTGGAGACCAAAACTGCTTCCAGTCCTCCAGATGAGGCCTCACCAGTGTGTTATAAAGCTTGAGCAGAACCTCCATGGACTTGCACTCCACACATCAGGGCGCTATATAACCTGACATTCTGTTAGCTTTCTTAATGGCTTCTGAATGCTGCATGGGAGTTGATAGTGTTGAGTCCACTATGAGTTCTAAATTCCTTTCATAACTGCACTTACATACGATTATTTCTAAGGTAAACTAAATAACAAATACAATAATACATTACTCTACAGATGCCAGTGAAGCTGCCATATAGACTGTTCAAAGGTCAGGCATCAATACAGGACAGAGATAGATATTATAAAAAGGAATTAATCAAAGTGAAGCAGGTATGTATATTGAAAATGAAACAAAATTAGGAGGCTTAATGCCCTATTTTGGTTTCATCTATCAACTTTTTAAATTACTTTTCCAGTTCAGCGTCACAGGAAACTAACCCTGGACTGGCATCAGACAGAGTTGCCTATTATAATAATGTGCATACTGTAGCTGTGGAATTTTGAAGAAGGACTAATGTATCTTGTGCTGTATGTCTGATCTCAGATCCATGTTTCACCTTTTCAGTCAGGAGAGTAGAACTATGAAGAGCTCTATGCAATTTATGAATGAAGTGTAATAAATCTATGGTGTACATCTCTGGAATGTAAAAACACCATGCACTCAGGGATTGAAACCCAAAGGTTCCAGGACTCCCTGACATTGTGAAGCAGCCTCCTTCAATGCAGGTGTTAACGAAAGTCAACATAAAAGGTAGAAGGCTAACATTGTTTCTTAGTGTCGACAAAAAGTAGCCTTTTTGGCTACTACTACTTTTTGGTTTTATCTAATAGATGACAGCAAAGAACACATAATAAACTGAGGCACTCACACTTCAGGCATTCATTCTTCTTTCAGTATCGCAATAAATACCAGATATTGCTCTTACTTGTCAAGCAGGCTAACTGAACATTATTTTCCAGCAACTAACAGAAAATTTAATGTAGACAGTGTAATGTTTAGACATTTCATTTCCTATGTTTTTCACAAATTGAATAAATGCAATAGTCTATGCTTGGGATGCTTGGTAAGCCAAGAAGCAAGACTCTATATATATATATATATATACATATATATATATATATATATATATATATATATATATATATATATATATATATATATATATATATACACTCACCTAAAGGATTAGGAACACCTGTTCAATTTCTCATTAATGCAATTATCTAATCAACCAATCACATGGCAGTTGCTTCAATGCATTTAGGGGTGTGGTCCTGGTCAAGACAATCTCCTGAACTCCAAACTGAATGTCAGAATGGGAAAGAAAGGTGATTTAAGCAATTTTGAGCGTGGCATGGTTGTTGGTGCCAGACGGGCGGTCTGAGTATTTCACAATCTGCTTAGTTACTGGGATTTTCACGCACAACCATTTCTAGGGTTTACAAAGAATGGTGTGAAAAGGGAAAAACATCCAGTATGCGGCAGTCCTGTGGGCGAAAATGCCTTGTTGATGCTAGAGGTCAGAGGAGAATGGGCCGATTGATTCAAGCTGATAGAAGAGCAACTTTGACTGAAATAACCACTCGTTACAACCGAGGTATGCAGCAAAGCATTTGTGAAGCCACAACACGCACAACCTTGAGGCGGATGGGCTACAACAGCAGAAGACCCCACCGGGTACCACTCATCTCCACTACAAATAGGAAAAAGAGGCTACAATTTGCACAAGCTCACCAAAATTGGACAGTTGAAGACTGGAAAAATGTTGCCTGGTCTGATGAGTCTCGATTTCTGTTGAGACATTCAAATGGTAGAATCAGAATTTGGTGTAAACAGAATGAGAACATGGATCCATCATGCCTTGTTACCACTGTGCAGGCTGGTGGTGGTGGTCTAATGGTGTGGGGGATTTTTTCTTGGCACACTTTAGGCCCCTTAGTGCCAATTGGGCATCGTTTAAATGACATGGGCTACCTGAGCATTGTTTCTGACCATGTCCATCCCTTCATGACCACCATGTACCCATCCTCTGATGGCTACTTCCAACAGGATAATGCACCATGTCACAAAGCTCGAATCATTTCAAATTGGTTTTTTGAACATGACAATGAGTTCACTGTACTAAAATGGCCACCACAGTCACCAGATCTCAACCCAATAGAGCATCTTTGGGATGTGGTGGAATGGGAGCTTCGTGCCCTGGATGTGCATCCAACAAATCTCCATCAACTGCAAGATGCTATCCTATGAATATGGGCCAACATTTCTAAAGAATGCTTTCAGCACCTTGTTGAATCAATGCCACGTAGAATTAAGGCAGTTCTGAAGGCAAAAGGGGGTCAAACACCGTATTAGTATGGTGGTCCTAATAATCCTTTAGGTGAGTGTATAATATATATATATATGAATTGGAATCCAGAGTTGTTCGATAACTTTCCTTTTTTGTTTATTTTCTTCTTTGCTCTCCATAAACTCTTAAAAATAAATGTTCTCGGGCACCAAGCGGTCCTTTAGAATGATACCATCGAAGAACCATTTTTGGTCCAGAAAGAGCTATTTATTTATTTAGATCATTAACAGACTCAAGACAGTGAATAACTGCAAATAGATGGTAAAAGATTTGTGAAATACCAATGTGTCATGATCTTAAAAAGATTCTCACTACATAAGTCCAGTAACTAACACTATGTCCAGGTTTTTTTCATCTGCAGCCCACCATACATTACAGATTTTGTTTTCCTACCTACTAGGAAGTTTTTCAAAGCACAAGGAACCAACTTTATATGCAAATAACCGTTCCCAGAATGAAAGGGTGCTTTGTCAATTGAAGGAGCTATGAAGAACCACCCAACATAGTAAAGAATCATATAGTGCCATTGAAGAACCGTTATGTTTAAGAGTGTACTTATGGTGGTTTATCGAGTAGGTTGCTTTGCTTTTATTCAAAATATAATACAAAATCTATAGACTTTATTTCCTATCCTTTCTTATGTACGTTAACTTTTGGGAAAATCCAAGATTTGGTGCTAAAACGATCGTAAAATTTTTTGAAATATTTAATGTTTTAGCACAACATCATTTTGTTATTCGAGACCGCTGCCAGTTTGTGCACACTTGCTAGCCACATTGATATGCAGGACAACTAGAGGTCCTGACCATTTAGTCACCTGACAACTCTGACAGTGCCAGTATTAGTTATAGCCTTCTTGGTTTTGTGCAATAGTGTTTTGACTACGTTCTAGTTAAGTGATTTGGCTACAATGACAGGTAGGAAAGATTCATAGTTTTGATGTTTGCTTGTTTTTTGACTTAGGTTTCATTTAAAAATACCTCAGTTTTAAGGCATTACAAGAACAGACCATATAAAGAGACACTTGTTTTTTGTTCTTGTGTCACCACGTAGTAAACTCCTTCATATATTTTAGTTTTATCTTATGTAAGAACTACAGTCCTCTTGCTGTATCTCCCATATTAGATTCATGTCATTACCATCATTAGGCAAGAAAGGCAAGAAATATGAAAGAGCAGAGTATGAAGTCTCCAAAAATAGACAGCTACTTTCATGTGCTCTATATAACGAAATCAGATATGATGGTAATTAGGTACAGTTCCTGGGAAATACAGAAGTATCATAGTCAATATGAAAATGACCTTTGTCTTTGTAGATGTTAAATTATCAAAAGGGGAAAAGGCTATAATTGCCTGGACAAGATTAAGAACCGGTTTGGTATTATCTGAAGCAATTACTGCTGATTTTGATGAACTCAGACAAATTAACCACATTTGTGAAACTTGCCTCAGGATGGAACATATTACTAAATTATGGTATACTGCTGTATTTACTGCAGTATGAGAAAGGGTGATAATATGGCACATTCATAATATAAAACCATAAATTATTTATCAGAGGGAAGGAGATTAATGGTTGCTTTATTAAATTCATGAGAAGAATTTTAAAATGTCATTTTTATCTGCTTAATAACTAAGACAGCTGTCAACTGTTCACAATGGAACATCTTTTATGCTCTAGTGTGAGCTGTGTTGGAAAAGTAATTTTGAAGAAACATTCAAACAACTTATATCAGTGAAAGGGAATTTGAAAAACAATTTAAATGTTCCTCCATCTATTTTATAACCAGCTTTTCTGGGTCATGCGGAGTTAGCATCTCTCTCTCCCTCTCAAGTGCATGCGAGGCAAAACAACCCTGGATGGGGTAACAGTCCAGGTTAGTTAATCATACAGGGCTAGTGAAAAAGATACATTTAACTACTGTAAAAAGGAGAGCCGGAGACACAAAAAGGTTTGGGGATGGTCACCCCATATAGTGAAAAAATGCAGCAAAATAAAACACGTGGTTACAGTCGAGTTCAAAATGGAACTCAATACAGAGGTACAAACAGGGGTATTTAACTGTACTGTATATGGGGGAGACAGGAAGGTGGTGGTCCAGGGTGGCCGGAAAAGGAAGTGCTGTCTTCGGTAGCTGGGTTCTTAACTAGGAAGTTGTTATCATCAGAGGGTGGGATTGTGCTGATGCCACTATTTATATTTAGTTGTTTTTTCTGCTGGTCTGAAGAGGGACAAAAGGAGAGAGGATTAGGTGACAGTGCCAACCCTTGATCCGACTGAGAAACAACATTATTATGAGCCTATCAACCTTCTCCCAAGCGCACGTGTGTGACACTACATGAAAAAAGCATAAAAGTTTACAAATTGCATAATTATTACATACAACTGAAATATGAGATAATATCTTATATATAAACGTCTATGCGTGGAAGTGTGTGTGTGTGTGTGTCTGTCTGAACCGGAAGTGCAAGGGTACAGCATGAAACTCAAAGAAATTGACTCTGTTGCCAAAGTGAAACCGCAGAGGAAGAGAAACTGGCTTAGTCGCTAATACACAAGCACGTCGGCAAAACGAAACCTCCGAGGAGAGAGAAACACACTTAGCCGCTAATGCAAAACCAATGCGATTGATTGATTGAAGTGCCAGAATCTATGGTTTTTAAGAGCTGGGCTTTTTACAGCACAGGCTTACACAACTATTACATATATAAGTCATGGTAACTAAAATTAAATGTGTATTTATGATCACCATTGTCCAACACAAAAAAAAAGTCATAGCATTACACAAGTCTGTGTATGGATGAGCAACCAAGTGAATCTGTAAGCTAAAGCTACAGGAGTTAAACCTAATAATTTGGAGCAGAGGGCACTACATGGAGAATCCATTCCAGCTGTTCACAATTCTCAAAAACTTTAATAAAGCTGATCCAGAAGAGCTCTTTCAGTTAGTAATAATTTCAGGACAGCTAATGAAGTATAACTGGAAGTGCATTTAGGAGAGCAACACCAGATGAAGACTGGGGTTTCAGTATATAGACAAGTTTAGTTATGTTTAGATATACGACAAAATACATTTGAGACAAGGGTGAAGACCACCATGGTCCTGTAGTAACAAAGTTTAAGTTGCTTCTGAGATATGTGATCTGTCACCATTAGTTGCTGGTTCAGAAGTGAATGCCCACTTCTGGGTTCTTATATACTGTGCAACAAAGTTCTAAATATGACGGCTTTAATAGACCTACCCTTGCTGTGTCCCAAATATTATGGTGCCGTGAAATGGGGAGACCATGTAGAAAAAGTGTTGCCATTTCTACATTGTGTGACTGAAATGTGTGAAAATCCCCTTCAATGAAAGTGTGCAATTTGTACTTTCATCGTGTCTGATGTGGACACCAGAGGGTGCACAACTCTCCAAACACCCGACACAACAGACAGAGGCACAAGTTCCAGTTCAATACAAACGTCTATGCATGGAAGTGTCTGTATCTGTCTGTCCGGTACAGAAGTGCGAGGCTACGGCATCCATCTCAAAGAAAGCAAATCTATCGCCAAAGTGAAACCGCCGAGAAAAGAGGAAGAGAGGCGAGCATGTCAGCAAAACTAAACCTCCGAAGAAAGAGACACTTGCTTGGCTGCTGATAGACAAGCGAGGCAAACACATTGGCAAAACGAAACGCCCTAGGAGAGAGATGCTCAGAGTAGTTCCTTTCAATTACCTGACATCTGTACGTTTACATTTTTCTTCTGACAATTTCAGCAGTTTCTAGGACCCTACCTTTTTATAGCACAGGCTTGCACACCTAGCATATATATATATATATGTATATATATATATATATATATATATATATATATATAGTGGAAATCGTACCCCCAGACACAGACAGACGGACACCAGGATGTATAAAACACACTCCTTTATTTTCCTTTGCACCACAATGCCTTCTCTCACCAACTCTCTTGCTTTCTTCCTCTTTCTCTTCTTCTTTTTCTCTTTCTTTCTCTCTTTCTCTTTGACCTCCTTCCTCCTCCTTCTCCTCCTCACAAGCTTCGTCTCCTTCTTCCCAAATCTGGCTCATTGTCTAGAAGGAGGCAGCCCATTTTATCAGGACCCGGATGAGCCCCAGGTGCTCCCCTTGACGTCACTTCCTGGTGTGGTGGAAGTGTCAGGAAAGCCCCTGGAAGCACTCCGGGTCTTCTTGGAGTTATTTCCGGCAGCACTTCCTGGTGTGGTGGGAGTGCTGCCATCCAGGATTCTCCAACTGTCTGGGCGCCCCCTGGCGGTGGCCACGTCCTCTCATGGGTGTCCCAGCTCCGTCTCTGTGGCCCCCAAATAGACCCGGGCGGCTGCCCTCTCGTGGCCGTGGAGAAGTATTGTCCCCGTTGGGGACTGTCCAGGCGTCCCGGCCGGGCAGTGTCCCCGTACATATATATATATACACTAGGGGGGCAAGCCCCCCGTCACCTAAATCACCTAAATACAAACATTGGTGTTATGAATAGATATTTTTTTTAGTAGTTTGTTCCTGTGAAAGAAAGTTTCCTCAATCAAAAATAAAGACCATGACTTTCTTGATATTTTAGTTTATAATTTAAAAACGGAATAAGAATAAGAATATGAAAATCTGACATCACATTAATGTTCGATAAATTTGGAAAAGAATGATACCAAACATACATATGTAGGTTTTAAAATAAGCCCGATTTAAAGTGTGACAAAAAACGTGACATAAAAACTTCACATAAAATCGTTGCACAATATCTTTCCACTTTTAGGCTTAGGATTTTATATATAGAGTGGATATCAGCTCAGATACATTGTTTTGAACAAATCCGTTCAGATATATATATATATATATATACAGTGGTGTGAAAAACTATTTGCCCCCTTCCTGATTTCTTATTCTTTTGCATGTTTGTCACACAAAATGTTTCTGATCATCAAACACATTTAACCATTAGTCAAATATAACACAAGTAAACACAAAGTGCAGTTTTTAAATGATGGTTTTTATTATTTAGGGAGAAAAAATCCAAACCTACATGGCCCTGTGTGAAAAAGTAATTGTCCCCTGAACCTAATAACTGGTTGGGCCACCCTTAGCAGCAATAACTGCAATCAAGCGTTTGCGATAACTTGCAATGAGTCTTTTACAGCGCTCTGGAGGAATTTTGGCCCACTCATCTTTGCAGAATTGTTGTAATTCAGCTTTATTTGAGGGTTTTCTAGCATGAACCGCCTTTTTAAGGTCATGCCATAGCATCTCAATTGGATTCAGGTCAGGACTTTGACTAGGCCACTCCAAAGTCTTCATTTTGTTTTTCTTCAGCCATTCAGAGGTGGATTTGCTGGTGTGTTTTGGGTCATTGTCCTGTTGCAGCACCAAGATCGCTTCAGCTTGAGTTGACGAACAGATGGCGGACATTCTCCTTCAGGATTTTTGGTAGACAGTAGAATTCATGGTTCCATCTATCACAGCAAGCCTTCCAGGTCCTGAAGCAGCAAAACAACCCCAGACCATCACACTACCACCACCATATTTTACTGTTGGTATGATGTTCTTTTTCTGAAATGCTGTGTTCCTTTTACGCCAGATGTAACGGGACATTTGCCTTCCAAAAAGTTCAACTTTTGTCTCATTAGTCCACAAGGTATTTTCCCAAAAGTCTTGGCAATCATTGAGATGTTTCTTAGCAAAATTGAGACGAGCCCTAATGTTCTTTTGCTTAACAGTGGTTTGCGTCTTGGAAATCTGCCATGCAGGCCGTTTTGCCCAGTCTCTTTCTTATGGTGGAGTCGTGAACACTGACCTTAATTGAGGCAAGTGAGGCCTGCAGTTCTTTAGACGTTGTCCTGGGGTCTTTGTGACCTCTCGGATGAGTCGTCTCTGCGCTCTTGGGGTAATTTTGGTCGGCCGGCCACTCCTGGGAAGGTTCACCACTGTTCCATGTTTTTGCCATTTGTGGATAATGGCTCTCACTGTGGTTTGCTGGAGTCCCAAAGCTTTAGAAATGGCTTTATAACCTTTACCAGACTGATAGATCTCAATTACTTCTGTTCTCATTTGTTCCTGAATTTCTTTGGATCTTGGCATGATGTCTAGCTTTTGAGGTGCTTTTGGTCTACTTCTCTGTGTCAGGCAGCTCCTATTTAAGTGATTTCTTGATTGAAACAGGTGTGGCAGTAATCAGGCCTGGGGTGGCTATGGAAATTGAACTCAGGTGTGATACACCACAGTGGGTTATTTTTAACAAGGGGCAATTACTTTTTCACACAGGGCCATGTAGGTTTGGATTTTTTTCTCCCTAAATAATAAAACCATCATTTAAAAACTGCATTTTGTGTTTACTTGTGTTATATTTGACTAATGGTTAAATGTGTTTGATGATCAGAAACATTTTGTGTGACAAACATGCAAAAGAATAAGAAATCTGGAAGGGGGCAAATAGTTTTTCACACCACTGTATATATTGGTTCAGATATATACATTGATTGAGATAAATTGGTTGAAATACATTCGTTTAGATATATATATTGGTTTAACTAGATCGGTTTACATATATATATATATATATATATATATATATACTGTATATACAGTCATGTGAAAAAGGAACTACATCCTCTTACATTTCTCTGTTATTTAACTCTAACCTCGGGTGTAAAACAACATAAAACAGATTCCACCATGTCATTATTTATTTAACGAAAATGAAGCCAACATGGAGAAGCCATATGTGAAAAACTAAGTGTAAAAACTAACTGTATACCCCATAATGCAATAGCTTGTAGATCCACTTTTAGCAGCAATAACCTGAAGTAATCGTTTTCTTTGTATGACTTTATCAGTTTTTCACATTGTTGTGGAGGAAGTTTGGCCCACTCTTATCTGGAAAAAAAGGAAAGCAAATTCATTGTTTCCACAATTAGATTTATGCAAAGAGTGAGAAACAGAAAACTGCACTAGGGTACGGGTCTCCATACAAAGGCACTTTTATTGTCCCATTTGTATAACCTTCTATGGCCGACAGTCTGGCTTCTAAATTACATTTACTTTAATGCAGCATCCGGTTCCATTTGTGCCTTGTACTGATTGACACCATTATGTGTATCTAAGATTATGCCACTCAAAGAACAAGGATACTCATCACTGATTGCTTTAAGTATTTAGTTTCAAGCTGTGGTGGATGGCCGCTTTGAATCTCTTTTTTATCTCATTGTGCTTATTTTTTGATCACAGGAGGAGACTGATTTTCAAGTAAAAGTTGCTCAAGTACTATGCTAATGATGCCTTTCACAAAGCATATTGATCAGGTTAAAATTTGTGAAAAGCATATTATTGCTTTTTTGACTAAGTAAATGTCCTTTGTTTACGCTTACGTTCATGTATTGAATAGGTAGTCTTGTTTGAACGGGAATAACACCATGAAATTCACTGCTACAAGGTTTCTTCCTAAAAACCCACCTTCAGTTTCCTCCAGTCTGTGCACTTTAAATGTTTGGGGATACAGTGCCCCATTTTTCCTCATTTATTAAAAAATACCGTAAAGCAACTTTGAAAAGACAGGGAGAATGAAAAAGAAACTAAACAAAAGATTTGACACTGAGAGAAAATAGAGAGTTATGATTGCTGTTATCACAGTGGTTCTCAAACTGTGGGGTGGGCCCCCGTAGGGGGGCGCGAAGTAACAAAAAGGGGGGTGCGAAGAGGTGAAAAAAAGAAAACAAGAATCAAAAATATGAAAAATACATCTATTCAAACCAAAACAAATTAACGTAAACTACATTCTGATACTAGAAAAATAAATATAGAGTTAGATAAATGTCGATAAAAGTTAAGTAGGTATAATAAAATATGCATCTATGATATATCATTAATTAAAAAAGAACAAATTGGTATTAGTGGGCTCCTTTAAAAAAAAACGTTAGGGGGGCGCGATTAAAACTGTTATGAAAACTTGGGTTGCAAATACTTAAAAGGTTGAGAAACGCTGTGTTATCAGTTCAAGAGCTCAGAACCTGAAGCTAAAAGATTCATTTATATCTCTTACTGTCATTGTGAATATTGAATGACTACATGGTTTAACAGCAGCAAATAATGTTTAGAGACACATTGTGATATATGGCATGTTTGGCATTTCTAATTACATACTAATGCTAACTTACTTTAGTTATTCGTTTATATGTGCAGTGAAATGTTGGATGCTGACTGCTCTGCAGACTTGTTTGTGGTTCTGCTGGAGTGGTGTCACTGTCATTAGGTCCATTTACTGTTTCAGGTGTACAGAGGACTGAATATTACATCTTCTGTGTCTCTTTTTTAGCAACTCACTTAACAACAGTTCTTTTTATCTTCTTTTAACTGGGTGTGACAGCACACTGTTTAGTGCATCTAGCCATCTATCCATTATCTTAAACATTAGGCACAAAGCAGCCACAACACCTGGACGGGGTGCCAGTCACACCATTTAGTTTGAATGTACGTTGGCTACCATTTCTTCAAACCTCACATTGACTGCAGCAGAGTGACAGACACCACATACAGTCAACAGCAGTGCGTCCTTCATTTTTACTAGTAACCCACTGAATTATTTGATTTGTAATTTCAAACTGTGGAGCAGAGGGGTAAATGAAGGAAAAAACGTGTCTTTGTCCCAAACATTATGGTATATATACACAATGGATGGATTCTCTTCTCTTTACATGGCTATTTGAGGTAGCTCTTTATCCTTAAAAGAACTGCTCACCTTTTTGCCACAATAGTTGGAAAGGCATGCAAATTTTCAGGCTTGCCATTTATATAGACGCACCTACCACTGACGATGTGATGCCATGTCATATCTGGGTAATGCAACTTGTCAGTGCCACTCACTGGCTACTTCATTAAGTACACCTTTCACCTGTTTAACTGCTTGTTAACATAAATATCTAATCGGCCAATTACATGGCAGCAACTCAATGCACTTAGGGACATTGTCAGAATGGGGAAGAAAGATCGTTGAAGTGACTTTGAACATGTCCTGGTTGTTGGTGCCAGACAGACAGGTCTGTGTATTTCGGAAGCTGCTGATCTACTAGGATTTTCACACACAACCATCTCTAGGGTTTACAAAGAATGGTCTGAAAAAGGGAAAATATCCAGTGAGTGGCAGTTCCCTGGGGAAAAAAATGCCTTGTTGATGCCAAAAGTCAGAGGAGAATGGCCAGACTGGTTTGAGATGATAGAAAGGCAACCATAACTTAAATAACAACTTGTTACAACTGAGGTATGCAGAAGAGCATCTCTGAACACACAACACATCCAACCTTGAAGCAGGTGTGCTACAGCATCAGTAGACCACATCAGGAGCCACTCCTGTTAGCTAAGAACAGGCAATTGAGGCTACACTTCACATGGGCTCACCAAAATTGGACCATAGAAGATTGAAAAAACATTGCCTGGTCTGAAAAGCCTCAATTTCTGCTGCAACATTTGGATGGTAGGGTCAGAATCTGGTGTTAACAACATGAAAGCATGGACCATCCTGCCTTCTATCAACAGTTCAGGCTACTGTTGATGGTGTAATGGTGTGGGTAATATTTTCTTGGCACACTTTGCGCCCCTTAGTACCAGCTAATCATTGTTTAAATGCCACAGGCTACATGAGTATTGTTGCTGACTATGTCCATCCCTTTATCACTGCAGTGTACCTGTCTTCTGATGGCTACTTCCAGCAAGATAATGTGCCATATCACAAAGCTCAAATAATCTCAGATTTATTTCTTGAACATTACAATGACTTCACTGGACTGAAATGGCCTCCACATTCACCAGATCTCAATCCAACAGAGCAACTTTGGGATGTGTTGGAACGGGAGGTTCGTAACATGGATGTGTAGCCCATAAATTTCAGCAACTGTGTGATGCTGTCATCTCAATATGGAGCAAAATCCATTAGGACTTTGTTGAATCTACACCAGACAAAAGGGGGTCCAACCCAGTACTAGCAATGTGTACCTAATAAAGTGGCCAGTAAATATATATATATATATGTGTATATATATGTGTATATATATATATATATATATATATATATATATATATATATATATACAGTATATATATATATATATATATATATATATATATATATATATATATATATATATATATATATATATATATATATATATATATGTATATATATATACACAGTACAAGCCAAAAGTTTGGACACACGTCCTCATTCAATGTGTTTTCTTTATTTTCATGACCATTTCCATTGGTAGATTCTCACTGAAGGCATCAAAACTATGAATGAACACATGTGGACTTATGTACTTAACAAAAAGGTGAAATAACTGAAAACATGTTTTATATTCTAGTTTCTTCAAAACAGCCACCCTTTGCTCTGATTACTGCTTTGCACACTCTTGGCATTCTCTCGATGAGCTTCAACAGGTAGTCACCTGAAATGGTTTTCACTTCACAGGTGTGCCTTATCAGGGTTATTTAGTGGAATTTCTTGCTTTATCAATGGGGTTGGGACCAGCAGTTGTGTTGTGCAGAAGTCAGGTTAGTTGGACGATCATTTATTTTCAACAGGACAATGACCCCAAACACACCTCCAGGCTGTGTAAGGGCTATTTGACCAAGAAGGAGAGTGATGGAGTGCTGGAAATGGTCATGAAAATAAAGAAAACACATTGAATGAGGAGATGTGTCCAAACTTTTGGCCTGTACTGTGTGTGTGTATATGTATATGTATATATATATATATATATATATATATATATATATATATATATAAATATATGGTCTGTGATACAAGTTTACGTATTTATAGCTAGATATCTACAAAGGAATGAGAATTTTTTTCTGAAGGCTGGAGGGTCGTTAGTTCCGATGTTTGAGGCTAGGTGCGTGTACTAGACTGCCCTCTGCATCATTTGGCCAAGCAGCGTTCTTGAAGTGCTCAAGTGATTACCTGATTCAGTGTGGAGAAAACAACCCGAATTGGCTTCTGCATCACAACAATACTTTCGCCCACACAGCATTAAGTGTTTGCGACAGTTTCTCACAAAAAACGGGATGACAATGGTTTCCTAACCCACCCTACTGCCTGGACCTTGCATCCTGTGATTTTTTCTTATTTCCAATAATGAAGAAGGACCTTAAAGGAAGGTGTTTTCAGGATGTAAATGAGGTCAAGAAGCAAACGACAGAGGAACAGAACGCTATCACTTTGCAAGAGTTTCAGAACAGTTTTGAACAATGGAAAAAGTGGTGGGACAAGTGTACTGTGTCTCAGGGAGAGTATTTTGAGGGTGATTGAATTTTGGAAATGTTCAGAGAAATACTCAATTTAAAAAAAAAAAAAAATTCTCGTTATTTTTGTGTTACCCCTTGTATGTGAATGTGGAGCGACAAGAGGGAGCTTGGTGGTAAAATACATTTAGTGTTCAGTAATCAATATTGAAATATCACTTTGACAATAAGTTGTCTTTTTCCGTTGATCCATCTCAGAAAAGGCCAATAAATTTCACAGTGATTCAATGTTGTACAATAATAAAATGTGAAAACTTCCAAGGGGGAAGTTACTTTGCTTTGTTTGTTTGTTAGTTTGTTGGCACACACCATTGAAGTAGGGGATCACCCATTTAAATTAAATTATAAAATGCAGTTTTTAATAGTTTATTGTGTACTGAACCCTGTGATGGTTCCCATTTGAAGGACTGTTCTTGCCTTGAGCCCAATACAGACTGGGATAGGGTACAGCTTCCTCACTACCCTGCTCGGGATAAGCGGGTTTCAATAATGGATGGATGAATGGATTGTTTAGAATAAATGTAATAAAAAAGTAGATTTGGTATTAGAATACCCAAAAAGATATATTTTTAGATCTGCTTTTGGACATTACTGCAAAGAAGGTTCTTCTTTTGGTATTATGAAAGTGTACTGTAGTTTCAGTTTTCATTACACACAATGGAATATACAAGAATCTGCCGCTGTTACCTTTATTTCCTGTCACTTTTGCAGTAATTTGCAAATTGACTATGAATGATTTTATCAAACTAGTGCAGGGAGACAGATGGCAAAATACAGCTTTGAAGCTAACCAGCTCGCAGCTGTAGCAATAGCGAGGAGCGTAATTAAATTATAGACCACATTACAGCTTTTAATGGACCCATCTATTTTGGTTTGACTTCCTTCACTGATGAGTTATTGATTGGTAGCTCTCGTTTGACTGATGTCTCTGCAAATTCCTCTGCAGTTTTTATTGTGAGCTTTTGATGCAAGTTGATTTAAAAATTGCATTCACTGGGAAAATATTTGGATAATCTACACTAGCTGGACAGAATGAAAAAAATAACGTAATTACTGCTATTTTTATGTCTAGAAGAAGGCTACAGAAATGTTATTGAAAATTCTAATATTATAAATGGAGGTCTTTCATTTTGGAATACCTTAGTATTCTAATGTTGACTGTAAATGTATTGTATGCTGTATATTAGAACGTTAGAACACTCTAGATGAGAACAGGCCATTCAGCCCAACAAAGCTTGCCAGTCCTATCCACTTTTTTCTTCCAAAAAACATCAAGTCGAGTTCTGAAAGTCCCTTAAGTCCTACTATCTACCACACTATTTGGTAGCTTATTCCAAGTGTCTATTGTTCTTTGCGTAAAGAAAAACTTCCTAATGTTTGTGCAAAATGTCCCCTTAACAAGTTTCCAACTGTGTCTCTGTGAACTCATTTTAAAGTTATTGTCTCGATCCACTGGACTAATTCCCTTCATAATTTTAAACACTTCACTCATGTCACCTCTTAATCTTCTTTTGCTTAAACTGTAAAGGCTCAGGTCTTTTAATTCTTTCCTCATAACTCATTCCCTGTAGCCCCTGAATCAGTCTAGTCGCTCTTCTCTGGACCTTTTCTATCACTGCTATGCCCTTTTTATAGCCTGGACACCAAATCTGGCTCCTTCTCATAAGGTGTACTCTCGATTTTACAACTGCCCATTGTTTATTCAAACCTAATATTTTTACTTCTTAGTCAAGGTACCTGTTGAAGGAATGGAGTAGAATAATTAAAAAAAAATTGCTCTACCTTTCTTCTGTATTTGCATTTGTGAGCATCTCTTAACTGGCACTCCGTCTCTCTCGAGTATGTTCCCGTAAAGCCTGCTTCTCGGACTCTGTCATTATTTTCGAGGCACCTTTCTCACCTCCTGTCTGGTTGTATACTTGCCATCTGTAAAGGTGGCTTTTCTCAGTGTGCTTCATATGCCTTTGCTTCTCTTTGTGCATGTCACACTCTCGCTCGCACATTCGTCACATCACTAATCAGATTGCTCAGAGAGACTGGACACACAGACCTTAGTGTTTTATTATATAGTAAATTACATATAAATATAGAGAAAGAGAGAGTTAGGTAACTGTAGGGGCAACAGCATGTGACCCAGGCTAAGGCTTATGAGACCAGTATATATTCAAGAATTTGATGACATAAGGGAGGAATAAACAAAAGATAGAATACAAAGTACAAAATAAATAAATGACAAGAAAATCCTGCTGCCTCTTTGGATCTAACTAAACAAGACTTGCACCCTATCTGCCTTTAGGAGTAGCTCCACACCTTGCGACTCAAACGTTATACACCAAATAATCCTTTTTTTTCCATTTCCGGTGTTATTTTTTTCTGTATGAGGTCAACTGGGCTAAAGGACGCTTATTCCCACTACTGCAAAAATACATTTTTTGCATTATTTCTCAAAAGTATTGCATTATTTTGAAATAACGATTGCATTATTTCACAAAAGAATTGTGTTATTTAGCAATAGATCTTCCATTATTTCAAAATAATTACAGCTATACCCCTGTTTAATGTATGTTCAGGCATATAGATGTGGTCTGTGATCCCATAAGGTTATAATAGAGTTCAGAAATCCCAGTCGGATGGGACATAACCGGATGTGGTGAAAGCCACAGCTTCTTGCATGCAACACAGATATCTCATGTCTCTTGTATACAAAGTGATTGCGCTGCCAGTACTGTATTATACTTTCTATCATTAATTTAATGTGATCTTTCCTTACTTACAAATAAAAAAGTTTACCTTATTACTGTGTTCTTCAAGTCATAGGTAGCAGCACCTTATCTTGTGTATCGAGCATCTCTGGGTTGTTGTAGCTTTATCTCCCTATATTTAGTCAAAAAAGGAACACTACAATGTCCCATACAGCTTCACTAAGTACTATATATAAAATGGTGAATATATCACATTACATCCTGTTTCACAGAACATATTGTAAAAGTTAAGGGGTTAGTCAGTCAGCCATTTTCTAACCCACTTAGTCCTGAACATGATCGCAGGGACCTGCTGGAACCTATCCCAGTTAGCACAGGCACAAGGCAGGCACAATCCTCTGGACAGGGTGCCAGTTTATCTCAAAGCAAACACACACACACACCCCTACCTCACACACGGGCCAATTTAGTCTGGCGCCAACGCATCTAACCAGCACGTCTTTGGACTGTGGGAGGAGACCGAAGCACCCAGAGGAAGCCAACACAGACACGTGAGGAACATGCAAAGTCAACACAGAGAGGACCTGAGACACGAACCCTGGTGTCCTTACTGCAAGGCAGGAACATTATGACTGTGGCGTTAAGTGGTGTATAGCTGTATCACATTATTTTGCAATATTTCCTGTTGCAGTCAGGTGTTGTTCTTCGAAGGTCTAGTGACAGCTAGAGGCAAAGCGGTTATGTATCATGCAACCAAGTGACAATAATTGAATGCATATTACAGGCACATGCTATACTTTTAATCCTTTATCTGCTGAGGCATAAATTTAATCATACCCATTTTAGTAGACCAGTCTATTTTATTTAAAAGCAGCAATATATAGCAACCACCAAGTGACAGCCTCTGTTGATCTCATGCCCCAACTTTCCAATTTGATTGATTTTGACTCAAGAAAAAAATTAATTTGGACCTATTTAATCTCTTCATTGTTGGTTGTTACATTTTATATTTACATTTTATAGGATTCTGAAAAATATAAAGATTTGCATATATGGTGTTTATTGATTTGGAGAAGGCTTATGGTAGAGTGACACGTTAAGAGGTCTGGAGGTGCATGAGAGAGAAAGGAGAACTAGAGAAGTGTGTGAGGATTGTCTGGGATATGTATGAGGGAGTGAGGACTTCATTTAAAAGCAGTGTTGTGGTAACAGACTTATAGAAATATAGAACTATACCAGTTCGAGAAGGTCTGCACCAGAGGTCTTCTTGAAGTCCTGACCTCTTTGATCTGATTATGGATGTGCAGAGTCATAGGATAAAAGACCAACCCCCTTGTTTCAGGCTTTTTGCTGATGACATTATGTTGTGCAGCACCAGAAAAGAGGAAGTGGAGAGGAATCTGGAAGAATGGAGAAGGTCTTCAGAAGATAGAGGGCGGAAGATACATAGGAAGAAGACAGAATATCTGAGTTTAAATGGTGATCAGGATTCAGAAGTTAGCCTGCAAGGATGGGCTATTGAAAAGAGTGGATAAATTTAAATTCTAAGATCAGTGGTAGCCCAAGATAGAAATGTAGATGCACAGCTAACCCACAGACTGCAGAGCGGATGTAACAATTAGAAGAAGGCATCAGGAATATTGTCTGATTGAAGAATTAAGGCAAAGGCTAAAGGTCAGGTTTTTAAGACAGTGATAAGACTAGCAATGATTTATATAGCCGGGACAAGGGCAGTAAAGGGAGTGCAGGAGAAGAAATTAGATCTGTCAGAAATGAGAATATCGAGATGGATGTGTGGAGTTACAAAAAGGCACAGAATAAGAAATGAGACAATCAGAGGTACAACAAAAGAGGGAGAGATATGAAAGAAAGTAGAGAGAAGGAGGTTGAAGTGGTATCGGCATGTGATGAGGAGAGGCAATGAATACGTGGTAAAAAGATTGATGGGAAAGGAAGTACAGAGGAAGAGAAAATGAGGGAGGCCAAAGCAGAGGAGGCTGGAAAGTTGGAAAGTAAAGAAGATCTGAAGGAAAAGGGTCTGACTGGGGAAGAGCTGCAGGACCGAAATGTTTGGAGAACATTGATCAGGCACATTGACCCAACATAGGAGTTGGAAAAGATGAGGAGGAAGAAGAAGAAAAAAGGATTTTGTAAAAGGGGTAAACAGCTACTACAGAAAGCAAGAGGAATGACTTTAGTTTCTTCCAAAGAAGAAAAAGTAGAAGTAAAATACTTAAGTATCACAACGGAGGTTTTCTATGGAAACCATTGATGTTTCATTCAACACTGATGGAAGCAAAGTCACGATTACCTGAAGCAAAAACAGGAAAAAGTGTTTCAGAACTGGAATCTGCAAAACAAGAAGAACGGGAATGCAGGGAAGTCTACCAAATAAAAATGATGATGAATATCAAAAGAGAAAATTGTAGACCAAAAAAACTTCAGGCTCAATGGTAAAAACAATAATGTGTTTAACAAACAAGAAAGGGCCTTTCATTACTTTACACTTTTTATATTAGCTAGTAGATAAGATGTTTCAGTATTTAATCTATGAACCTTTTAAAAAAGTCATCATGTCTTCTTTATCACTATGATTATTTCCATAAAGAAGTGTTTCCTGATTCAGTCTTCATTCCTTCTTTAATTCCCACCATTATCCTTGAGTATGTAGTTCATGCATCCATCCATCCATTTTCCATCCCGCTGAATCCGAACACAGGGTCACGGGGGTCTACTGGAGCCAATCCCAGCCAACACAGGGCGCAAGGCAGGAACCAATCCTGGGCAGGGTGCCAACCCACCGCAGTATGTATTATTGATTTTCTTAAAATCACACAACATTCCATACAAATAAATCAATTTCTACAAACATAAGATAGAAAAACAAATCAACCCCCACCCCTGGGAAAGAGAGCTCGAGCCAGCAAAGTAAAACTTGAAGCTAGTAAAAATAAGTAAGTCGATGAATTAATAAGTGAATAAAGATAAATGAAAAAAAGGAAAAAAGTGGAGAGAATCTGCTTCCTCTGTACTTTTAAAGCTTATTCTAAAATGTTATTGATTAGATCCTGCAAGGTTTTGAAAAAGTTCTGCACAGATCCTCTATGTGAGAATTTGATTTTTTCCAGTTTCAAATAGTATAAAACATCAGTTACCCACTGACTTAAAATATGAGAGTTACGATTCTTCCAGTTGAGCACGATAAGTCTACGTGACAATAGTATAGCAAAGGCAATCACAGTTTGTTTGTCCTTCTCCACTTTAGGCCCCTCTGTGAGCCCACCAAAAACAGCTGTTCGTGGATTAGGTGGGACTGTGACACCAAGGCTGTCTGATAGACATTTAAAGATTTTGGTCCAGAATGATGTTAATTTGGCGCAGGTCCAGAACATGTGACCCAGTGAGCCTGGGACTTGATTACAGCGTTTGCAGTTTGGATCTTGCCCTGGAAACATTTTGGACAATTTTAAATGAGACAGATGTGCTCAATATATAATTTTGAGTTTAATAATCGTATGCTTTGTACATATGGAGTTCGAGTGAATTCTCTGCAGTGTTACCTTCCACTCCTTTTCTGAAATATTGAGTGAGAGATCCTTTTCCCACTGTCCTCTTGGATCTTTGAAAGGAAGGGACTGTAAAATAGTTTTATATATTGCAGAAATGCTGTATGAGTCGTCAAGACTGAGCAATATTTTTTCCAGCATCGAGGTAGGTGGGAGGTGAGGAAAATCGGGCAGGTTCTGTTTAACAAAGTTTCTGATTTGAAGATAGTGAAAGAAATATGTTGCTGGAAAATTAAATTTGGAATATAATCGTTCGTAGGATGCAAAGACGTTGTCTATGTACAGATCTCTAAGTGATTTAATCCCAAATGTTTTCCAGATATTGAAAACTGCATATGTTTGAGAGGGTGGAAAAGGGTGGTTCTCGTGCAGAGGCGCCACAGATAAGAGATTCTTTATCTTAAAATGCTTTCTAAATTGGTTGGATATTCTGAGTGAGTGAAGCACAATTGGGTTGCTAGTATATTGGTGATAACTTGTATTTATTGGGGTACAAAGCAAAGAATATAAAGAAGTACAGCAGGATTTTACTTCTATTGTGGACCAAGCTGTTTGTGTTCATCTGCCATGCCACCTTTACCTTAGGTCTTTGTAGGGTCGCTCTTTGGATACCTGGATGTTTTGAATTCCAAATAAACGAGGTTATGGTTGAATCTAATTTCTTAAAAAATGATTTATTGATGTATATTGGGATGTTTTGAAATAAAAAGAGAAGCTTAGGAAGCTTGACAATGTTAATTCTTCCAGCTAAAGTGAGATGAAGGGTTGACCATCTATGCAAGTCTTGCTTAATTTTCTCCATACAGACAGCGGAAGTGTAGTTTACTTTTTAACTGAAAACTGGATTTGTTGTCATAAACTAGTCCCAGTTTGAATAAGTGTGATTGTGTGGGTGAGGATGCCTTGCAGTAGATTGACACCCTATGCAGAGCTGGTTCCTCTCTTGCACCCAAAATTGCCAAGGTAGACTCTCTGTTACCTTAGAGTTAAACTGGAGAGCAGGTTAGAAAATGAATGGATAGATGGATGGATGTTGCCGTAAAGCTGCCGTCACTGATATTTGTGGAAGGCCACGACGGTTGCAGGACTTTCATGCTCTCTGCCTCTTAACTAGAAGCCAATGACTGCTGCTAATGAAATAGACTTTTTTGCCCTAATTTGTATTCCACTCATGCCAAATCCTTACATTTTTTTTACCCTTCCCCAGAGCCTATAGTTGCTTCATATTTTAACCAGCTGTCAATTAACACTGAGATTAAAATGAAAAGGGAACCAACAGCTGCAACAGCATTAGCACGTGTCTCTGTGTTCATAATGAAGGATCCTTTTCAATAAAATGCTAGAAAAGAAATAACAGAGAAGGACTGAGACTGATAATTATTAAAATGTTCCAGACCACAAAACATTATCATGATTCCTGAAAAGGAACAAATAGGGGGGTATACATGGCATGGTCCAAAGTCTGTGGACATCTACATGAGCTTGTTGGGTGTCCGATTCTAAAACCATGGGCATGTAGATTAAGAGTCTCCACTCTTCTTGGCGTGAATCTGTGGAAATTTGTGTTCATTTAGTCAAATGTTTGTTTGTGTGGTCAGGTACTGATGTTGGATGAGAAGACCTGCCACAGCAATCAAGTCCATCACAAAGGTGTTCAACAGGGTTGAGGTCAGGGCTCTGTGCAGGCCACTCAAGTTCCTCCATGTCTTTGTGGACCTGGCTTTGTGCACAGAGGCACAGTCAGGCTGAAACAGAAAAGGGATTTTCCAAAACTGTTGCCACAAAGTTGGAAGATCACAATTATCTAACATGTCTTTGATTGCTGTGGTATTAACAGTACCCTTCCCTATAACCTAAGGGGCCTGGTGCATACCCTGAAAAACAGTCCCTCTACTGTTCTTGTCTTTGGTGTTTGAACCGGAAACTAAACAGCAGCCAAACTGCACTTCACAAAAGATTCATAGAGTCAGGACATAATGCCTTGTTCCAATGTTATTTCGATTTTATGAAGTTAGCGTGAAACTGAAAAGAAGCAAATTACAAATAGTTACCAATTTAAAATAAACAATATAATTTCACTATATATTTATCCAAATAACTAAAATAATACTTACGGGCTTTGCTTCGATGGGACTTACAAACACTAACTATTCGTGAAGCTTGCTGTCTAACTACTGACTTCCTGTAATTCTATTTCCGCTTCCTTACAACTATCTACATGTCAGGTCAGGTTGGGGAGCATGCACTGGTACAGAGCATTGCCGCACCTAGCACATGAAGAAACAGCTCGGGATCCCGGTTGGCAACCCCCCGCCAGAAATGACCCTCTATCTGCCATAGACAGGTGTTACACAGGTGTCCCCTTTGTCTGGTCCAGCCACTTAGATACTCAACAACAAGGATCACGTGAGCCAGATCACCCTCGGGTAATCACGCCACATGGCCATAGTGCCGTAACTGACGCTCCCTCACAATGCAGGTAGTGTGCCTCATTCGGGACTCCATGAGCAACCGCTCATTCAACAGAAAGCCAAACCAATGGTACCTAAGGATTCTCTGAAGAGACACAGTACTGAAGGAGTTCAGTCTTTGCCTCAGGTCACTGGATAGCGTCCATGTCTCGCAATCATATAGCAAGACAGGAAGCAGCAGGACTCTAAAGACTTGAACCTTCATTCTATTGCAGAGATATCAGGAGCGCCACACATCCCTTACCAGTGACCTCATGACCCCCCATGCTCTTCCAATCCATCTACTGACTTCATACGAGGAGTCAGAAGAGACATGAATGACACTGCTGAATATTTATTTATGAATATTCATAAAGTTTTGTTAACATTCCTTTGAATAACAAACAGCTAATCTGCGAGGCAGAACAGCCCCAGACCATTATTCATCCACATAAAAAAACTTTACAGTAGACAATATGGAGAAGGTAGTGTTCTCCTGGCATCCACCAGATCCAGATTTGTCCATCTGACAGCTAGATAGTAAATTATAGTTCATCACTCCAGAGAACACCTTTCCAATGCTCCAGAGTCCAATGGGGTTTGCTTTACACCACTCTAGATGACATTTGGTATTACACAGTGACCTTAGCCTTGAATGCAGCTGCTCAGCCATGGAAATCCAATTCATGAAGCTCCAGACACAAAATTCTTGTGAAGATGTTGCTTTCAGGGTCATTTTGGAATTCTGTTGTGAGTGATGCCACAGAGGATTAGTAGTTGATTTTTACTCGGTGTGCGTTTCTGCAGTCTGCTCTGTGACTTTGTGTGGTGTGCCATTTCATGGCTGAGCTGTTGTTGCTTTTTGATGTTTCCGTTTTACAATTACAGCTTTTACAGTTGACTGGAGAAGATTTAGAGGAGTGGAGATTTAATGTACTGACCTGTGGCAAAGGTGGCATCCTATGACACTACCACATTTAAAGTCACAGAGCTCTTAAGCATGATCCATTCTACTGCATGCAGTGAGGTGGGCCGGTATGCACTGGCTTTTCTGTGAACAACGGTTGTGTTTGTTGCATACCTGCATACTTAACGCACCACAAATCCCCCCTAAACGTCTATGAACTATAACGTAATTATATCACGGAGAAAAAATCTCCAAGAAAGGACATCCATTCTGTTAAGAAATCCGACTTAAACTGGAAGTACTGGCATTTCTGGGTCTCCATGTCAGGTACTGCTGACATGGCTGTGTGTTTGATTTTATGTGCCTGCTAATAATGGGTGTGGGTGAAACACCTCCACACAATCATTTCTAGGGGTGCACATACTTATGGCCACATCTTATATATAAACATCTGTGCGTGGAAGTGTGTGTGTCTGTCTGTCCAGCCCAGAAGTGAGAGGTGGAGTCGGGGTAAGAGCTTCACCTCTGAGTATATGCAAGCAAGGTCAGCACATTGGTAAAGGGAAACCTCTGAAGAAAGAGACACTCGCTTAGCGGCTAATACAGAAGCGAGGTGAGCACATCTGGAAAACGGTATCCCTTTTACTTTTTCTCCCGCTGCTAACACACAAGTGAGGCGAACACGACAGCAAAAGGAAACCTCTGAAGAAAGACAGTCACTTAGCCGCTAATACACAAGCGAGGTGACAATTTCAATAGTTTCTAGGTCCCTGGGCTTTTTACAGCACGGGCTTACACAGCTACACAGTTATAATGGGTATAAACACTCATTAATGTAACTGAAACAAGTTAGGCGATGTCCATTTGGCTTAACATTCAGGTGCGTTCGGTGACTAACTTAATGGATATGAAAGTTGGAGCATTCCTCATTTTGATTTACTTCATCCAAGAGTCAGTTATCACAGTTTTGTCTATTAAATAGCTTAGTAGTAATGAGTCATATTCAAAAGTAATAACGATAATAGAATGCAATGCCACATGTTAGTAGAGAACATTAAATGCGTGCTTTTTAACAGCACTTTACAATGGAGTTAAAATGGAGCACAAGGAGGAGATTTGTGGTGGCTCAATGGCTTTCATACACAGACAGAAGACTGCCATTCAATTGATGTGCATTAGTGTTAGAGGGTCTCTGACTAATTGTTGTTCAATTGTCTTCAACCGAACATGAATGCATACTCAATAGAGCAGGAATCAATAATTAGCAATTGAAAAAATATCAATTAATACAACATGTCCAATACTAGCATAAAATCAGAATCAATATTACCCTATGAAAGGGGTAAAGAAGTTGAAATAAGTTCCCCATCTTGCTATTAATATTAGTTAAAACACCATTTATTAAAATTATATAAGTTAATATTCATTAAAATTTTATAAGTTATTAGTTAAAACATCATTCATTAAAAATATATAAATAAGTCAAAACCTGGAAAGGAACAAATGCCATCATCCACAATGGCATTCACTACATTTGTATATATTTAAAATTTTAAATCATTTATATATTGTACTATTACCAAAGTTTTGTTTCACTGTATGAACATATGCATCATAGAACTAAGACAATAATAAAGTTATGAGAAGGGATGTAAAAGTTTGCAGAATTGCTTAAAAAAAGACACTTATTTTAAAACTTACAGCAATTCCATTTTAATCACATTCAAAATACTCTCTTTGAGGTGCCATACCCTTGTTCAAGCACTTCTTCCATTCCTGAAAACATTTCCTATGTGCACCTTTTGTTATCATGTCTAGAGCCTTCAGTGTTTTCCTGGATTTCTCCCATGGTAGCAAATCTTTTTCCCTATAGTCTCTATTTAGATTTGTGAAATAAAATGAAGTCACGGAGAGAACAGCCTGGCAAATACAGGAATGTGTGAAGCAAAAACACTTTGACTGACAACACAGTGTCAGTGCAGATGTGTTGGGGGCACAGATAAATAGATAGATAGATAGATATGAAAGGCACTATATAATAGACAGTTAGATAGATATGACACAATATAATAGATAGATATGAAAGGCACTATATAATAGATAGATACAACACAATATAATAGATAAATAGAAAAGGCACTATATAATAGACAGATATATATGGCACAATATAATAGATAGATATGAAAGGCACTATATAATAGATAGATATGACACAATATAATAGATAAATAGAAAAGGCACTATATAATAGATAGATATGAAAGACACTATATAATAGATAGATACAACACAATATAATAGATAGATATGAAAGGCACTATATAATAGATAGATAGATAGTCCCAATGAGGCCTTATGCAGGCATATTGTTGATGGTATAAAGGAGCCCCCCATTGTGTTTCTTCACACACTTCTGCTGAATAATTTGTTAGCTGAAAGTCCTCAGTGTTGTTGTGTCAGAGAGAGGATGTGCAGCTTATTTCATAATGGCACTCAGTTTTATATTATTTCTCTCCTTTGCTACGCCCTCAAACAAACAGCTCCTGCTTTAAAGTGAAACTGAGCTGCTTAGGCACTCACGATCACAGACATTTTTCTTCTGATGCTTTCCCGTAGAGGCCTCAGCAGTTCAATGTAATGTTGTTGATTAACAGTCTGTTCTTGGGGAATAAACTCTCAATGTCGAAAAACACAATCGTCATTGTCTCTTGGTGGCTTGAAGAAAAAAAAAAAATCACCAAAGTCACATACATGCACGATACACACTCCATCAACTCGGCTTATCTACTGTTTAACTTCACTAGAGGCAGATCCTACATTCACATGCTATGGGAAATATGGGAAATGCAAGCTTCCAAGAGACCCAAAGAGAAAATTAATGTGAATGGCTTTCCATGTGGTATCTCCCAGTTGGAAAATTCACAGACGGCTTTTGTTACTGCAACTTTGCTAAGATGTAATACAAAACTGGCCTTTGTCCCATTTTCATTACATTGAATAAAAATAACAATAACCAGGTGAGGTAAAAAAAAAATATGCAAGGCTAGAGAGAGATCTCACCAAAACCTAATATGCTTTTTCAAACCAAATTCTCAGTTTTGACCTCTTTCACGTCAGCTGTATCTCATGTCTCCTGTTTGTCCAAAGCTACGTCTCCTAAGGAATGTTATGAGAAACATCTGTAACAAAGCTGATTTATAAATTAAACATAAATGAGAATCTCTTACAAGTCTCACAAGCCATCCAAGGTCAACCTTTGAGCAGTAAAATGTTCCTAGAGGTTCTGCAGAATTTCTCTTGATTTTGACTCTGATGTTTAAAATTTTTGCCTGCATGTTTTCCAAATCCTTATTACAATGCAACCTTTTAGCGAGTGTATACATCTCAATATTAGTATCATCTTCTTCTTTGTAATACGCGCTGTTCTTAATCTACAGTATGTCTGTTTGTTCAGAGAAAATCCAGCAGCCTCCAGGGGACTGGGCCTGAGCAGCTGTGTGCTAGGCGGTATATTAAAGTACACAGTGTTCCATCTTATTTCTAGTTTGGTGAAAATACATTTGGGGCTAGCTAAATCACATGCAGTACGATTATGAGTTGCCATGCTTTTTTGGTTTATGCGCATCAGGGGAAAAGGGGTGCAGTTATTTATCCTTTTTTTTTTGTAGGCAGATAATAACTTAAAATTGATATGATTGCCAAAATGAATGTTACCAATAATGTAACCCTCAACAGAGGACACTCTTATTGCATTATGCTGATCCATTCTTGTGGCTGAATCACCCTTTTAATTAACTAAGTATTGTAATATGTTATTGGTACAAAGTAATCATTCTTGCACTAATGCCTGTTTTATCCGAACAGCCATGGCAATGCTGGCTTTAGCATGTTGTGTCATTGCTTTGGTTTCATTTTTCATGAATCAAAACTGGAATCAATTCTGGAGCTTTTCTTTATCTCGTTTAATTACAATAATAGGGCGGCATGGTGGCGCAGTGGTAGCGCTGCTGCCTCGCATTAAGGAGACCTGGGTTCACTTCCCAGGTCCTCCCTGCATGGAGTTTGCATGTTCTCCCCGTGTCTGCATGCGGGTGCTCCAGTTTCCTCCCACAGTCCAAAGACATGCTGGTTAGGTGCATTGTCGATCCTAAATTGTTCCTTGTATGTATGTGTGTGTGTACCCTGCTGTGGGCTGGTGCCCTGCCCGGGGTTTGTTCCTGCCTTGCGCCATGTGTTGGTTAGGATTGGCTCCAGCAGACCCCCGTTACCCTGAGTTAGGATATAGCGGGTTGGATGATGGATGGAATTACAATAATATATGTAAAGAGTGCTTTATTTTTTATGGTTGATTGAAATAACTGCTGCGAGAAGACATAGTAAAAGAACAGATGTGTATCTTTAAAGTTCCACAAGACATTTAATTGTGCTTGTTGTAAGTGATGGATTGGATAGACTGGGGTCAGGATTGACTACCTGCACAGCCACTCAGTCAAAACTAGATACAAAGTCAGGGCAGGATGGTTCTCAGTTTCTGTCCCAGGCAGGATGATCAAATAATGAATGGACAAAGGACGAGTGAACCTTTTGTCCCCAGGCACGAAAGGTGGCAGTGCTCACCTGGCTGAAACCCAATATGGACATCTGCAGAGTTCCCTTCGCGTACTGTAGCCCAAAAGGGCAATCCTGTTGGGGCCTTTGGGTGAGGGTAGGGGCTTATTGTGGAGAACGGACATCACTATTTTAGAGAGCTTCTGTATGAACCAGCATGCAATGCTGTGACACCAGAAGTGCTCCTAGGTCTGACATAAAAGGAACCGCTATGCCTCATCCAGAAGCAGATGGCAAAAGTTCATGTGGAGGAGTGGAAGGAAATGGAAGAGGAGAAGGTGGCTTTATTAACAAAAAATACTGCGTTGGATTGTTAAAGAAAGCCTGTAAATGTGTCTCTGGGTAATAAAAAATCTTTATCCCTAAGCTGTGTTAGTGTCATGTAGTTGTGTCTTGTGTTCATGGCTCCGTTGTACCCCCTTGTGGTTGCAACATTTTAATTTCATCAGAAAAGAATTCCGCCTCTTTTTCAGGTCTGGCACTTTTTTACAAAGAGGCCTCCACTTCCATGCACTATGGTCTGATCTCAAAGTGATCTTACATTCATTCCCCCAAAAGATCCATTTATCAAATATGCATCCTATACTGCAAAATTATAAGAAGCATAAGAAATTTGACAAATGAGAGGAGACCATTCAGTCCATCAAACGTGTTTATTTAGCTAATGGCTAAGCTATCCCAATTTCTCATCCAGATTCTTCTTAAAGTTTGTTGAGGGTTCTGCTTCAACTCCATGTCTATGAAGTTTGTTCCAAAGTCCCAGAATTCTTTATGTAAAGAAGTGCTTCCCAGCTTCAGTCCTAAATGCACTTCCTCTTTACTTTCCACAGATGTCCTTAATTACGTGTTTTCCCCCTTTAGCTGATAGAATATCGCTGAATTTAATTTATTGATGCCTTGGAGGATTATGAATACCTGAATTAGGTTCCCACACAGTTTCCTCTGCTCAAGACTAAACAGGTTTAATTCTCCGAGTCTGTCACAGTACGCCACGTCCTTAAGTCCTGGAATACACTTGGTAGAAATAATTCAAGCATTTGGAACTATGCAGAGGAGAGCAACCAAGTGTTTTTTGGCATCACTGAAGATTTCAACTTTGTGGTGAAGAAATGGTCACAGGAAAAAGAAACTCCTTTTCGTCAAAATGGGTGTGACTTTACCAATACAGGGTGGTCCAGATCTAATTATGCAGGTCCAGATCGTCTGGATGACTTTGATTTATGCGGGGCCGATTCCAGTTCGGCGTGAAGATGATTCTTCATGTCGTCAGTTCGCACACTTCTCGATGGTCCGGGATTTTTCGGGTGATTTTCTATGTAATAAACTTAATAAGTTATAGCAAATTACATAATTAGATCTGGACCACCCTATACTGTCATTTTCAGCTTTATTTTACCTTGTAATTATATTAACCTTATAGTGAGCCTACTGTAGTCAGTTTTCACTTAAATAATTCATTCTGTGCAGTGTGTTAGGGAACATTTGGATGCATAGTGTGAAAAGAACCATGGTAAAGGGTTGGGGAATCCACCCCATACACCCTGAAAGCAATTTTTAACAACAAAAGAGTACTCATATAAGACTGAGCCAAAATCTGACTGGCTAACAATATGAAAGAGGTTTATATAGGAGAAGATTCAAAATTCTTTATTTGTCACATGCATAGTTATACAGGACTACATGCAGTGAAATGCATCCTGATCCGCTTATCAAAAACTTTGCAAAGTTAGAAGAATATTACTTAGATTAACAAAAAGTCATAGATTGAAAGATAACAGTATAATAGAACATACTAAATAAGTAACATTATGTGAATAAAGTACAATTAAGTGTTAAGGTGCAATAGTACAGTGATTATTGTGCAAAACCTAAGTTAGACAGGTGCATAGTTAAATGACAGACCAATTCCAAAACAAGGTAAGGGTAGACGGCATAGTACCAACTTACAGTCCAGTCTAAGTATGTGGAGGGTCATGGATGAGATGGCATGTTCTGATTTAACAGTCTTATGGCCTGAGGATAGAAACTCCTTCTGAGTCTCTCTGTCCTGGCCAGGATGCTACAAAACCTTTTGCCTGATTTTCACAGATGAAACAGGCTATTGCTGGGATGAGAGGAGTCTTTGATAATCCTGAGAGCTCTGGTCCTGCATCTTCTGGTGTAAATGTCCTGCAGAGATGGTAGAGCTGACCTGCAGCATCGTTCCTCTGCACAGATCACTCTCTGTAGGGCTTTTCGGTCCTGAACACAGCAGTTTCCAAACCAGGATTTAATGTTCTGTGTCAGGATACTTTCCACAGTGCCAGAGTAGAAAGTCTTTAGAATCCCTGAAGAGACCCCAAAGTTCCTAAGCTGTCTGAGATGGTAGAGTCTCCACTTTGACCTTTTGGATGTGTTCAGACCATGTCAGGTCCACAGAGATGTGAACCCCCCCCAGGTATTTAAAACTGTTCACCCTTTCCACTGGAGTCCTGTTAATGATGAGGGGCTTATAGTCCACCACCAGCTCCTTGGTTTTGCTGACGTTGAGCTGGAGGCAGTTTTCCTGACACCACAATGTCAGGTTCGCAACTTCATCCATGTAGGCCGTCTCATCGTTGTTCGCGATGAAGCCCAGTAGCACCGTGTCATCTGCAAACTTCACGATAGTGTTGGAGGAATACGTGGCCATGCAGTCATGGGTGTAGAGGGAGTACAGCAGGGGGCTAAGAACACACCCTTGAGGAGCTCCTGTGTTGATGGTATTGGTGTTGGAAACACATTTACCAACCCTCACTGCCTGTGTTCTGCCCTTGAGGAAGTCCAGCACCCACGTACACAAGTCCCTCAGTTTCACTAACAGCCTACAGGGTATTATTGTATTGAATGCTGAGCTATAGTCAATGAACAACAATCTCACATAGTTCCCCTGTTTCTTGTCCACATGGCTGAGGGTGGTGTGCAGTACGTGGGAAATTTCCTCCTTCATCGATCTGTTAGGATGGTAGGTGAACTGGATTGGGTCAACGGTGCTTGGGATGGAGGATGGAATGGGTGGGATCTCAGGCGGAAATGAGGTCTGCAGGAAGAGGGAAAAAGGTGTTAGTGCCATTCATCAACTCCTGGCTCTGTACCTTACTCCCAATTAAGCCCTTAGACTGCCTCCCAAGCGGACGTGTGTGACAATAGGTAGAGCCAGTTTTGGGTCTGAATATGAGGTTAAATGAAAAAGTAAATACAGTTTGAAAATTACACCATAACCACAATGGATAGAAGCTGACGCAATACAAAAACTTCTTATGAACAAGATCTGAGTGTTTTGAAGTGAGTCCATTACTTTGAACCAGATAACAACTGACAAAGCATGCAATGGAAACCCCCATCCTCTCCAGAAAAGAAGGAATTCAAATTACTGCTCTCCTCCAAGAAAATCGTCATGACCTTCTCTGGGAACATGAAGGGCCCTATTATGACGCATTTTCAGTGATCAGTGCTGCCAAAAAACAGTCTTGCTACACCATCACTATCACATCTTCGGCCCATTTAGAGATGCTCTATCTACGCGCTTACAGGTTCCCCTCTGATGATGAGGTCTAGGAAGCATTGCAGATCTTGATTCAGGAGCAGCTCAAAAGTTTTGTCTACCAAGGAATGAAGAAGTTGGTGAAATGATACAAGAAGTGCATCAACCTGCAGGAAGACAATGTAAGGAACTGATCTTCATCTGCTCACAGTTATCAGTACTTTATTTACTGATTTTTCCTTGTACATTTTTTTTACAATCTGTTGATTATTGCAGGAATTATTAGTTATGTACTTTTTCATAAACCCCCTGAATCTAATTCCTTGTTACTCTCAAGCTTGAATGGTTACTCTTATATTTTATTTCGGACACTTGTAATTTGGGAGTCATTCTGTTTAAAAAACTTTCGACAGATATTTAGATAAATAGGTTGGTGGTAAACTAATAAATTATAGGAATGACTACATGGCATTGTGGTTAGTGCAGGCACCTTTCAGCCCCAGGGGCTTGTACTTGATTATTGGCGTGGTCAACATTTGTGTTTGCACATATTTTCTCCAGATTCATGTCACTTTTCTGTGTTACCTCCAGTTTCCTCCCACATTTCCAAAGATCTACAAGTTACATTAATTAGTGAGTCTGAATTGGCGTTGTTTTAATTAGTGTGGTGCTTTGCAATAGACCATTATCTTGTCCGGGGTGGATTCTTGCATTGGTGAAATAAATACGAACAGTAGATGAAAAGTATAATTAAACCACAAAAGAAATGCGGGCTGATTGTCTCAAAGTAAAATGATGTTTTTTTATACTCTAAATATTCTTTATGCAATGAATTCGAATCATAAACTGTTACGGTGGATTCAGAAAGTATTCAGACCCCTCCACTTTCTGTACAATTTATTGGGTTGTAGATCTAATTTTAAATAGATGAATATGCCATTTTTGACCATCAATCTACCATTTAAAACCCATAATTACAATTTGAAAGCATGTTTTCAGTAAGGTTGGCAAATAAAAAAACTGAAATCTGCCATTCATATAACTATTCAGTCTTTACTGTGGCAATCCAAATTGTGCTCAGTTGCATCATGTTTGCTTTAATTCTCCATGAGATGTCTCTAGAACTTAATTGAAGCCCACCTGCCGTCACACACGTGCACCTTAGGGACAGCTTAAAGGCACTGGTAGTGGTAATTCCTTGCTGATCCAAAGGGTGGTGCTGTATTCTAACACCTCTGTTCTTCCTCACTCTGCATACCAGATGAAATAAACATTGAATTCTTTGGGCCGAACTCCAAAGACTATGTTTGGTGAATACCAGATAGTGCTTATCACCTGCCTAATGCTTTCTCTATAGTAAAACATGGTGGTGGCAGCATGGAGTGCTTCTCCATGACTGGTCAGAGTGGAGGGGATGATGAATGTAAGCAAATACAGAGATGTTCCAAAAGAAGAATTCATTCAACATCAGAATGGGGCAATGGTTAACCCTTCAGCAGAACACGGACCAAGTCAACACTCGAGTGACTTTGGGACAAGTCTTTGATTGTCTTAAATGGCCTGGCTAAAGCTCAGACGTAAACCCCGTAGAACATCTGTGGAGAGACCTAAAGATGGTGGTTTACAGACACTTCCCATCCAAATGAAGAATGGGATAAACTACAGAAATCCAGGTGTGCAAAGCTGGTAGCGACTTACTGAAAAAGACTCAAAGCTGGGATTACTGCTGATGAGGTTTCCACAAAGAACTGAATTAAGAGTTGGTATACTTCATGAATGAGAGATTTTATTCAATTTACAAACCTAACTAAAAACATTATCATTTTGTCATTATGGTTTATTGAGTGTACATTGATGGGTAAAATAGGCAAATCTATCCATTTAAAATAAAAAGTACAACACCGTAAAGAGAGTAAGAAGTGAAGGGGTCTGAATACTTTCTGAATTTACTGTAATTCCCATGAAACTGTCGATTCCAGTCCACATCCTTATAACAACTGTGGAAGTGCTGGAGCGAAGTCTGGACTCGGCAACACCAAGTCACATATATGTATATGTTCAGTTTTTTACTCCCCCTCAACTCAAGCTCCCCACTCAATGGACAAAAACAAAAAAATCAAGATAAGTCAAAGAGAAAGGTTCAGTCAGTCAGTCATTGTCCAACCCGCTATATCCTAACATAGAGTCACGGGGATCTGCTGGAGCCAATCCCAGCCAGCACAGGGAGCAAGGCAGGAACAAACCCCGGGCAGGGCACCAGCCCACCGCAGAGATAAAGGTTCAGTAGATGTAAAATGAATATAGTAGAAGAAGATAAAAAAAATTCCCTGATGCCACTGCAGATGCAGATATTTACAGTGATAGAAAAGATCCAAACTCCTTTGTCCTAACTATGAAACATATTTTTATATTAAAAAAAGAAAAACAATCATCTTTATACACACAAATTGGAAACACGGTAACTGCAGACATTGAGAAAGGGATGGAAGCCGGGCAAAGTCCCAAATGATGAAATGTCGGTAAAACACAGTTCAAAGGGGCTATTCTGAAATGTGTGTCCAATGAGTCTAGATAGCAGTCCGACCGGAGTCTGTCAGCCATGGGCAATGGATGATGAAAAGTACAAACCATCTTACTCCCATGTGTAAATGGATGAAAAGTAATAATCTGTTGTTATTTTTGATGAAATAATAGAAGCGTTTGTTATAACAGATTTAATTTTTTTCAATACTTCCTTTTTTCCCCTTCTTGTAATACGTGGTCTTATCTTTTAATATATGCAACCTTGAACTAACAGGAATACCCCAACCTTCAAAAAAGGTTGTGATTGCTAAAACAGCCCTCCCCATTTAGTAATGTAACTTTCAAACAAAAATAATAAACAATGGCATGAAATAACAACAAAAGTAGCTGTCAAGTAACAAAGTTGCCTCCACTGTCAGGGTTCCGCCAGTGCCGCATATCGTCTCTCTTGGTCAAAGATGCCTCCATTCAGGCAGCCATCATTTTAAAGCCATAAGGGGCGGAGTCAGCTGACATCACAGGGCGTGTCCTCCAGGCTGTGGAGGTAGAATGTGATGTGGATGTTGGCAACAGAGCCCCTACTCAGCACCAGGATGGTACTACATACTGTACCTGGGAAGGCCTTGGAAGGTGATCCTCAGATGTGCATGTGTGACAATGTTTTATACAAGGAAAAGGTCAGACAAAACACAACACTTATAAATACTGAACAAACACAATTGACATTTTATGTAGCCTTGCTACATCCTTACTCATTGTTGTTCTAGTCCTCATGCTTCTGTTATACTACATTTTCTTTATGTCACTATATCTGGACAATACTGTTATGAGTTTTATTCACATGTGCATGTTAACTGTGGCACACAGGGGCTCAGCAGTTAGAAGTGCTAGCCAAGCATTGGATTAGATAGCCAAAGACAACTGGAGGCTTGTATAGTCAGCTTAAACACAGGTTAGGGTATTTCTGTCCTCTATCAGCACAAATCTTCTTTCCTTATTGGGAGAATGAGAATCGGCATGTAAGCACTATGATATGTCTGTATTTTGTGGAAGAGGAATTCAGCCCTTGTTTGGAGACAGAAAGGACCAGCAAGTTGAAGAAGAACCGTATAAAAGGTCTGAACAGTAGCCAGAACCTTCGAGGCTGTGTCGACACAAAGAGTTGTCGAAAAACTTCCCAGCGTGGGGACGGAGAAAATGGCTGACTGTGTTGATCCAGATTTCCCACCTGGATAAAAGTCTGTCCATATGCCTCCCCGTCTGTAACCGCGTAAAACGTCAGTAAATGTAAGCTAAAAAGATATTTTGTCTCATGTGATTCTTGTACCGCCGTAATCACTATGGGAGGGATATCGCCTTTTCTGGTATATTATGATATTGTTTAATTATTTAATATGCCACAATTTTAAAAGAACACATTTCCAAGAGAGCTAATGCCTCTGCAGGAAACAGCTTCTAAATCATAAATTCAGGTTAATAATTGTATCGGTGGATAAAATGAAATACAGTACACACTTTTATATCTTTGAGTACACAATTTATGTAATAATGCTTCTTTCCCTAGAAAGTTAATGTCTTATAAGAATGGTTTAGTACTTACAGTATATTCTTCTTGGGTAATATTTATTTTAATTTTATTTTTTCACAAATTTAAGCTAAATATGTTTTTAGGCAATTTTAAATGAATAGATACCATGCTTGGCTAAATCATTTAATTAGTATTTGTATAGCTTCCATTCATCTTCTTCCTGTATGGTGTAGCAGAAATAAAGTATTGCTTGCATAAAGTGTTATAATTTAAGTTCTGTATAAAGAATTGGCAAAGTTAATTAACATTACCGTTTTTTTAATAATTATTAAAATGTTACTACCTACACATTAAAGAGAAAAATGTAATAAAATTATATTTTTTGTGACTAAAAAGACAATTGTAATCAAGTAGAATATTATTGTAAAGGGGTGGTGGAAATATTTTATAAAGTCATCTAATGACTCACTTGCTTTGCTATATATAGTGGGAATTCTAAATAGGGCTCTTGCTTTCATACAGCCGATAACATTTTCAGCCTGTTAATTATATTCACACCTTCTATGTTTCTTTTCCCGGTGACGAAAATGAAAATGTGATATACCAGGCAGTCAGTTTTGTCAGGAGAAAATGAAGTGGCGCATGATTCAGCACTGTGAGCTAAGCAAGTACCGTTTCCTTTCCTGGACATGTTTACTTCATCAGGGTGTCATGGGGCGTCATATCAAAGAAAGGAATGGCTATGATTGGGAATTCATAATATTTAATCATATATATTATTTCAAGGAAGTGCATGTTGCAGCTTTCTGACTCAACTGTTCAATTTGCCATGTTTCCATTTAGGCCCCTTTAGGGACTTGAATGTAAGGCAACTGTTGCTACCCTTTTATTTTTAGCCTTAAAAATGCAAAGTGTTATAACTAACAAATCCCCGCTATTACTTGTAAATATAACAAACTGGAAAGTCAGCCATTGTCCACTTCTTTTGTGTATGTATATTATATCTGCATGTGGGATTAAAGACATGGCGTTGCTAATTTATACAACTTGAATTTCTCATTGAGGCTCCCTCTGGCACCATCCTTCAGATGAGACATACTGTAGAACCGAGGTTGTAACTCTCTGGTCATTAAAGATTCCTCGGCATCTTTCGAAAATAGTCAGGTTTATTCCGATGTCCTGGTTAAATTGACTATCATAAGTCTGTTCTGGCCCCCTAATCATCCCCTGTCTCTTTTATTTTCATCAAATTTTATTTCACAATTCAAACATGCACCAAAAAAACAGCATTCTAAACCTAAATACAAAATTATAATATAGTAGGAAAACATTTTCTTCACACTTAACCCTAGAGAGCACATCAATCAATCAGTTCCTTCCACCTCTCTTTGGTGGCGGCAATACACCACTTTTAAGTGTCTCTTTAAATAATTTCTCCTCTGTCTCTGATTGGCTATCTCTCTCACCCCATCACCCAACTAATACCTAATGTGTGGTGAGTAGACTGGCACAAGAATGGCAGCCGTCACATCATCCAGATGGCTGCTACACATTGGTGGTGGGTGAACTGGTTTCCCTCTGTCTATGTAAAGCAGTTTGAGTAGCAAGAAAAATTGATTTGTTACTTCATTTCTGCTTATTAATAGCTTTTAATTCCATATGACCATGAACATGCTAGAGTTTTTTTTTTATACTGATAAAATGAAAACGGAATACAGCAAAAGAAAACCAACAATAATAACTGGTGTTGAAAAACATTCCTTTATGTCGTAATTTTGCCCTAAATATCGGAGGCCATCCAATTTCCTCCTTCCCTTGGTTTCACTCTGGTATATCAGTGCAAGGTGATATATTTAATTAGTCAGGGCTGGAAATGTTCCTTTCTCTTCGATTTATCATCTTATCCCTTATACTTCCTACTTCTTACTTTCTCGTATACAAAGTATAGAGGGTAAGTATTATAATCATGCAAAGATTCGATGTCGAGATTTTGATGAATCGCGACGGTTTAGACCTCCCTGACTTTCTCATATATACGAAGTATACGGAAAGCACTGGAATCCTCCAAAAATTCCATTTCGAGATTTTGATGAATCTCAATGTTTTAGACCTCCCTAAGTCTGAAAATACCATTTTTGGAATTATGTCTGTGTGTGTGCGTATGTATGTAAATACGATAACTTGAGTACGCTTTCACTTTAGGTCCGCCAAATTTTACATACAAGTATTAGGTACAAAATGTAGATTTCTATCAATTTTTGGACTCTATACGCTAACCAGAAGTGGTACTTTACCTTTTATTCATAGAGCTGCAGAGTCTGATTTATTCAACTTTACTATTATAACAATTGTTCAATATATTATTAATTTAATTTGATGTGTTGTTGATAGTTCTTTAATGTACACAATATAAAAATATAATCATTGCCTTGCAGGTTACTCCTTAAATACCCATCCCCATATCTGAGTATACAAGAAAGTCGAGGGGAGAACACTCCAATTTTTCTATTTGCAGTTGAGGTCTGTGCTCAGGACATGTGAAGTTCCCCTCTCTTCCCCTCTTCCAATGTATGCCCTCAACTCATTTGCTTCATCCCTTTCTCATAAGACCACACAGTATCTGGTCTCTCTTCCTTCCTCCACAAAGCTTCCAGGCACATCTCAAAGTGCATAAAATCAAAACAGTGCACAGTATTAGCAATGACATTGGTTTCCCTTTTGAAATATGAGATCCTTCCCCAATTTAAATGGGTGACCATGACAGACAGGGGATTTTTCTTTACATAGAACTTAAACTATTTCATTCAAACAGTTCAACCACTCATATCACAGATGTTATATTTGAGTTCCACAACAAAGCCTTTCCTGTTGAAATTGTTTGCTCATCCCCTACAAAAAAAAATCCCTGAGTAATTAAGATCAAGGCACCACGTATGGCGTGAAAGTGGATTTGTACATTTATTTTAATAATCTGTCTTTAAAATTTCTTTGTACACAGTTCTTGGGTGTCAAGTAAATAATAATACAGTAATCCCTCGCAATATCGCGCTTCGACTTTCGCGGCTTCACTCTATCGCGGATTTTAAATGTAAGCATATCTAAATATATATCACGGATTTTTTGCTGTTTCGTGGATTTCTGCGGACACTGTGTCTTTTAATTTATGGTACACGCTTCCTCAGTTTGTTTGCCCAGTTGATTTCATACAAGGGACGCTATTGGCAGATGGCTTAGAAGCTACCCAATCAGAGCATGTATTACATATTAACTAAAACTCCTCAATGCTATACGATATGCTTGATTATTCTTTTGACTGCTTGATTGTTTGCTTGTCTCTGCCTCTCTCTCATCCTCTCTGACATTCTCTGCGCCTGACGGAGGGGGTGTGAGCAGAGGTGCTCTTTGCACAGAAGCTGTTTGCCTAGTGGATACGAACGCACCTGTAAGAAATGCTGGCCGCTTTCTTTATCGCGGTGCTTCCAAAAACACACTTATTGATTTTTTGCTTTAATCTCGCATTCTATCTCTGACGTTCTCTGCGCCTGACGGAGGAAATGTGAGCAGAGGGGCTGTTTGCACAGGGGCTGTTTGCTTAGAAGATACTGACGCTCCTCTGAAAAATGCCGCTTTATTGCGGTGCTTCGGCAAACTTAAAAGGACACCTATTGATTTTTTGATTGTTTGCTTTTTTTTTCTCTTAAATTCTCTTCTCCTGATGCAGACACTCCTTTAAAGAAAAGATATATTTGCATTCTTTTAATTGTGAGAAAGAACTGTCATCTCTGTCTTGTCATGGAGCACAGTTTAAACTTTTGACTAAAGGGTGTTATTTCATGTCTAGAGGGCTCTAATAATGATAACAGTGTGGGAGAGTTTATAAGGGCTTAAAATATATCAAAATAACTATACAAACATATGGTTTCTACTTCGTGGATTTTCACCTATCGCGGGGGATTCTGGAACGCAACCCCCGCGATCGAGGAGGGATTACTGTAATTATTACTATTATTTTTTTTAATAAATCTTTTTTTCCATGGTTCTTTGTTGTTGAGTTCCCGTTGAAGAATTTACTGGTAACAGAACATATAGTGCACACACCAAAACAACTGAAATAACAATTAACAAAGTGGCATTTCCGATATATTAATAAAGTTTACTGTCCGCCGTCAATCACAGGGCACTCTGGTAAAATGTCTGTAATACACCATCATCCTTAAAACTTAGACTTCATCACATTGCTGTGCGTGACAAAACAGCGGGTTGACGACTGCATGCTGACGACTGTACATTTTTGCTGACGGACAGGCCAGCATTTTGCATGGAGTATGCGTTAAAATCAAAAGAGAAACGGCATGCAAAGATGCGCGAACACAAGGAGATTGGTGAGAATCACACCTTAGTGTGCCATGGCAAATCAGATGGGACAAACTGAATTCCAAAGGGCACAGATATCTTCATAACAGGGGATCCATATGATGTTGAAATAAATTTCAAATGTTTTGCATGTTACCTTTTGTTTTAACGACCTGTCATATTCAGCCCTTCGTTCATTATTCTGGCATAAGTGTAACCAGCCTCTCATTTGGAATACATGGTCCATCTTCGGTGCTGTGTACTCAGAAATATTTTCCCGCCTGTGTCTCCAAGTTTGACGTCATTTTCGCAGCGACTCCCTTGCACCCAGCACAAGATATAAACCAGCCTTTATTCGGCTCAGGGATATACAAGGGGGAGCCCATACCGACACATATGTTAACGGAACATCTGCTTAACAATAATAGTAATAATAATAATACATTTTATTTATATAGCACCTTTCCTACGCTCAAGGCACTTCACAGAATTTAAGAAAGAACGGTAGGGTATACAGTATATAGTATTGTACTAAACCAGATAAATAAATAAAGAAGAGTAAGATAATAAATTCAGAGAAAAGGCCTAACAGACAACAGGTTACATGAGCATCTTGACAGAGAGGTAAACTGAGAGAAGGGTAATAAAGTCAAGGAGCGTTAAAAGCCTTCCTGAGCAGATGAGTTTTGAGTTGTTTTTTAAAAGAATTCATGGAGTCGGCTGACCTGATTATTTTCGGTAGGTCATTCCAGAGTCTGGGCACTTGCTATACAGCTGAAGGCCCTGCTGTCACCCATGGAGTGTAGATTAGTGTGGGGCACAACAAGATTGCCAGAATCAGAGGACCTTAGTGGGCGGACAGGCACATAGTGATGGAGAAGGTCACTGATGTAGTTTGGTGCGAGATCGTTTAAGGCTTTGTAGGTTATTAGTAGGATTTTATATTCGATTCTGTAAGACACAGGGAGCCAGTGAAGACGGAGCAGGATGGGTGTGATGTGCTTGCTGCTGCTGGTTCGAGTAAGGACTCTTGCAGCCGAGTTTTGAATAAGCTGGAGCTGTGATATAAGATTAGAAGGGCCCCTGCCAGCAGTGAGTTACAATAATCTATGTGGGATGTGATAAAAGCATGGACAAGTTTCTCAGTTTAGAAAAGGAGAGGAAGGAGCGAACACGGGATATGTTACGGAGGTGAAAGTAAGAAAGTTTCTTAATGTGATTTATGTGGGCGGAATAAGAGAGGGAGGAATCAAAAATGACACCAAGATTCTTTGCAGCAGAGGCAGGTCTGATGAGATCACTGCCAAGATTGACTGGGAAGGAGCTCATTTTATTAAGTTGCATTTTAGTCCCAATTTGCAGGAGTTCAGTTTTGTTGCAATTTAATTTTAAAGAGTTCTGCTCCATCCAGGTTTTAATTTCACTAAGGCAGGTTGTGAGCTGAGAAAGCTCTGATGAAGTTCCACTTTTAACATTGAAGTAGAGTTGAGTATCATCTGCATAAAAATAATAACCCAGTCCAAAGCTACAAATAATATGGCCAAGGGGAAGCATATAAATACAGAAGAGAAGAGGGCCGAGAACAGAGCCCTGAGGAACTCCTTGTGTGACTGGCGCTGAGCTGGATCTGCTGTTGCCAAGACTAACAAACTCTTGCCTATCAGTCAGATAGGACTTGAACCACTGGAGGGCAGTGCCAGAGATACCCAGCATGTTCTCCATTCTGAACAGTAGAATGTCATGTCTGACAGTGTCAAATGCTGCACTGAGGTCTAATAGAATTAATATGCTGGTTTGTCCAGAGTCTGCTGCCATAAGCAAATCACTGGTTAACCGTAGCAGAGCAGTTTCACAGCAGTGCTGTGCTCTGAAACCAGAATGAAAGGGTTATTAGTGGTTAAGTAATTGGTGAGCTGGGAGGCTACAACACGCTCAAGAACTTTTGACAGAAAGGTAAGTGGGAAATAGGCCGAAAGTTGTTAAGATTGTCGGCATCAAGACCAGACTTTTTTAACATTGGGGTTATAGAAGCGATTTTAAAACTGAGCGCACAGAGCCAGTGTCAAGGGATGAGTTTATTATTGTTGTAACCGTCAGGATTATGGCATGAAGGCAGGATTGAAGTAGTGTGCTGGGGATGGGGTCCAGTCCACAAGTAGTCGGCCTCATCTTACAAAGCAGGTTATTAACAAACACAGATGTGACTGGTGAGAACTTAGAGAAGGAGCTGGATGGAGTGGGAAGACAGTGAAAGATAAAAACAGAAGATATATTTATGTTAGTTGAATTATTTTGATCATTAATTTTGTTACAGAAAAAGTGGAGGAATTCCTCACAGACTTGAGTTGAAGAGGTAGTTGGGCGAGATGCGAGTTGGAGTAGTTTATTAACTACAGAGAACAAAACCCTTGGGTTATCGTGGCCACTTTCTATTATTCTGCCATAATGGGTGTTCTTGGCAGCAGTTAGTGCTTCTCTGTAAGCTCTTTGGTGGTCAGAGAAAGCCTGGATGTGCACAGTGAAGCCAGTCTTACGTGACATTCTCTCAAGGCATCGGCCAGCTGCTTTCATAGATCTCAGTTATGAATTATACCAAGGAGCTGAACGCTTTGTATCTGTTACTATATAATTAGTTTAAAGTTTCAATGATTTCATATGCAACCAGAAAACTAAGCAGAAATGATAAAAGCCTGTTTTTGGTTGTATTTGAGATTATTTTAGTTGCAGACTGGAGCCATGGTGGGACACAGGCTGGGCCACTTGAAGGTTGCTGATTTAGAAGATTCCTGCCTCCTTTTGGCTGACCCCACAGGAGCTTCCTGTAAAAGTGCTGCAAAAATACATCCGAGTTTTACAAGCATTGCCATTCAGTTCACTAGAACAATCGTTTGGTTGAAACTGTCCAAGAACTGCTGCTGGCAGGAATTTTTTTGAACCGCTCCCTTCTAATGATATTAAAAATAATGACAAATAACTTTACAAGCATTTCAGGGGCATTCTGGTGTGGCGTTAAAATGCTTGTATAATGTTTAGGTGTTTAACATGGATTTCTTTTCTACTAATTACACTAAAGAACTTTGTTTAAAACTTTTTCCGATCCCCTGAAAGCCGGGTGCTGGCATTTTTATATGTGATGGAATCAAAAGTCACACATACAATATATGATGTGGCAATAATCATCAGTACTATAAACAACATGGAGGCGACCATACTTAAACATTCATCCATCCATTATCCAACCCGCTATAACTACAGGGTCATGGGGTTTCTGCTGGAGCCAATCCACACCAGCACAGGGCACAAGGCAGGAACCATAACTAAACACATGGTCAAAAATGATAAAAATATTAACATCGAACAAAAAATAAATGAAAAGAGCATGATTCATGACATCTTTGTAATTAGAATAATAATGAGTAAAAATGGATAAAATAAACAAATCAAATCATTGTTTTTTCATTGGTACAGAAAATTTGCTTTGGAGGCATAAATGAACTAAATATTTTATATTTAAAATCCTTTTTTTTTATTATGGTCATACAGGGGCTACCAAAGACATGGGGAAAATGCTGGGGGGCGATGAAGAAAAGGACCCTGATGCAGCAAAAAAAGAGGAGGAACGGCAAGAAGCACTTCGGCAGCAAGAAGAAGAACGAAAGGCAAAATATGCGAAAATGGAAGCAGAAAGAGAAGTAATGCGACAAGGCATTCGAGATAAGGTAAAAAAAAATAATAATATCCCTAAAAGAATGGTGTTGAGCTGTAACTGTATGTTTATTTTTGATACTTTGTAGAAAGTAACATTGGCTTTATTTGCATTCATAATCGTATGCAATAAAAGGTTTGAAAATTTACTTAAAAAAGAAGAATACCGCTGCCTATTAGAAATGGCTGCCGAGTGAAGCGAGCAGGGGATAACCCCTTAGTAAATTTATAAGACACAAATATCCTTAACAATGTCAGTCTCTTAAATGATTGCATATTCTGTGGAAGAAAAATAAGCCACAATATTTTAATTTAACAAAACAAGTTCTTTATTAGTATTAATGCTGTGTAATATAGCAGGTCTGTGGCACGTGCATTTTAAATAAATAAATAATGCTGTCGGGGTTTTTTGGCACCTTTATCCCACAAGGTTTTAATAGGGAATCAAGGTGCGAGGGAGAGAAAAAGAAAAGAACGATGAGGAATGGAGGTTAAAAGAAAAGAGAGAAGGGCAGGAATGAGACAGATTCTGGTGCATTAAGAGAGGGTGAAGCAGGCAAACGGGAAAGTGAGCCCTGTGTGATGCTCAAGAGCGGGGCAAAGTGGCCAATCCTGCTGAGCTCTTTATGAAGCAAGAGTGACCAAACGTTCTGGGAGGCTCCCACAGAAGCACGATGGACAGTGGCATGGAGGGAGCGAGGAGCACACTTGAGCACAGTGCCCTGCAAATGCTGAGGAAATGGCAACAGGTGCCGAGCTGTATTTAAGGGTTGTCTGCGCCTGTTAATGGACATCTTTTTGTGCTGTGGAAGCTGGGATGGGTAAGCCGAGGAGATGTTGGTTTTAGGTCATACTAAAACTAGGCCCGTTTGTTCCGTGCCATGCCCAAGCTGATTGTCCCGACTCCCTACTTTCCCACTGGCCTGTACCCACACTGTGCTAAGCGTTCTGGGCCTGGGCACGCTTTCATCATGACCATGCGACTTCTTGTAAAGCCAAAACAAGATCCGAAGACGAAATGACAACATTCATGTCAAAGTGATTTTCCTTATTTTGTGGTTGTTTTGGAGTCATTTAGGGCAGGATAACGCTCTACCCTCTTATAGATTTACTGAGTGTGCAGCACAGTGTCTTGCTGTTAATCGTGCTGCACGTCCAAGAAAATGGGTGACAAATGATGTTAAGGGATGAATTTGCAGCTTTTCTTGCCAACTACCATTCACATTCATGTGTAAAGTGTGTGACAGGTTAAAGGGTTTTCTCGCACCCTTGTACCCTCGGACCACACGTCAGACACCAGATAAAAGTTCAAATAATTATTTATTATAATAATTATGTGCACAAAGCACGCTCCTCTCCACAATTCTCCAATAATAAATCACAAAAATACAATAAACCAATCCTCCACTCCCAGACGCTTAGCCACCCTGCCTCCCAAGTCAGCTCGCCGTCTGGGAGCTCCCACAGTCCTTTTATATCCCCCGACCCGGAAGTGTTCCCAATCCAACAGTCCATAAGTCCTTATTCCTTCCGGGTCAGGGTAAACAATGCTTTTTCTCACCCCGGAAGCCCGTCGCTCTTCCTATGACGAACTTCCGGGTCATAGGGCACGAAGAACTCTTCGGTCCTCCCTGCAGCTCCCTCTCGTGGCCCCCATGGCATCCAGCAGGGCGGTGCATAAAAACTCCATTGTCGATGATGCCCTGCTGGTCTTCTGGGGACCTCCATGCTGCAAGGAGGGCTCCACCTGGCGGCTTGGGGGTATTGGCCGGGATAAACAGCCGGCCATCCTCCACAAGTGAGAATAAAAACCTGTTTTTAGCTCACAAGATATTGAATGAAATGAGAATTGCGCTATCTGACTTGTCGCATCATTCAACACGTGTCTGTTTTTTGTGCTTGTGCATGTTTAGCATTTCACATTGTTCCCAAATGCTTCCAAGTAGGCCAGGACACGGTATGGTTGGCACAGCACGGAGCGAACACACTAGTCAAACAAACTAGACTTTGCAGAGTTACATGCGGACAAACATGCTTGGGCAAGGAACGAATTGCCACTGTGAGAAGAATGCCAAGGCGTGTGGTTTTTAAAGATAGATCATTTTTGCCCTTATTTTAAACCTTGTTTTATTGGATTTATTTATTGTACATGTTAACCTCCACTTTGCACATCATTTTATGGATTATTTGTTTATTTATGGGGGAACTGAAGCACTGCACTTTGGACACTGTTTGTTTTTTGTAAATAAAAGCATGAAACCCTTGTACCACCGCTTGCTGACTGTGTGTATCATCATTTGCCTGGCTCATCCTCAGGTACGTTATCAACGTTACTGGGTTTAAGCGTCTCACGAAAGCAACCAGGGAGTGTGGAGACAACCCGGACCCTCGCATGATGATCCAGAACTTTACCATTAAAGTCCTGAATACCAAATTATCACCGTGTGTACCCTGAATCCCAAACCCCTCACCCCCCACCTCTCTTAGCCGCTTAGTTCATAGCAAATAAGATGTAAGTCATGTCTGGTGACTTTTTAGTGACCCTTAGTTAACGAACATATTCTCAGCTTTATTGCTTACAGAGATGAGATCATTAATTGTCTTATCAGTAACAGCCCATCGTTATAGTCCAAGATACTCCATTAACATAAACAGGACATTAATCACATCACCTTCACATAACTCTAATAACTGCCTATGGAAATATTTTATGGGTATGATATACTTAAGTACCTGCAAAGATACAGATTTGGTTAGAACTGACAAGAAAATGAAGTATTATGAAACTAATCAACATACATAAGACCCATTACTTAGTGTTAAATCTTTAAGTATATCTTTCAATTAATTAAACTAAAAATTAAAAGAGAAAAATTCAAACTGTAAATAGAGATATATATCCAAATAAACCCAATACAAATTGAGAATATATTACTCCACAATTTAAAGGTTTCAGTTTGATATTCACAAACATCAAATGAATGTTCACATTGTTTGGTTTACAATTCAAATTGCATTGTGTCAGGTTATATAGCACCCTGATGTGTGGAGTACAAGCATAAGGAAGTTATTCTGAAACTTTATAACGCACTGGTGAGGCCTCATCTGGAGTACCGTGTGCAGTTTGGGTCTCCAGGCTACAAAAAAAGGACATAGCAGCACTAGAAAAAGTCCAGAGAAGAACGACTAGGCTGAGTCCACGGCTACAGGGGATGAGTTATGAGGGAAGAATAAAAGAGCAGAGCCTTTACAGTTTAAGCAAAAGAAGATTAAAAGGTGACATAACTGAAGTGTTTAAAATTATGAAGGAAATTAGACCAGGAAATCGAGACTCTGAGTTTAAAATAAATTCATGAAGAACATGGGGACACAGTCGGAAAACTTTGTTAAGGGTTAATTTCAAGCAGGTTTTTCTTCACACAGTGAACCACAGACATTTAGAATAAGTGACCAAGTAGTGTGGTAGACAGTAGGACTTTCAAAACTCGACTGAATGTCATTTTGGAAGAGTTAAGTGGATAGGCCTGGCGAGCTTTGTTGGGATGAATGGCCTGTTCTCATCCAGATTGTTCTAATGTTCACGGTAAAAGTAAATCTGTACATCAGAAAGTCTGGGCTGTATTTTCTTTTAACATTTCTGGTTGGTTCAAGATTTTTGGGATGGATCTTGTTAGGATGATACAGAATTGGAAGTGTTCATAGTAGGTGATGCTCCAGGGCACTTGGGGAATGAGTCCATATTCTGTAGCTATCTTAATGAAGTGTATGGCGTATAACTAACTGGTCGTCGTCTGCTTGGAACTGGACTTACGTAAGTTATTTTAATTCCACAGTATTCTGGAGCAAAATGTACTGCAATCAGTAGTCCTCTAAATGATTAAAGTGATGGCTAATTTATTTCTTTGATTTATTTTTTTTTAAACTTAAGCTGATGATGCTTCTAAGTTGTCCAAAGACCCACACTTGGGCCATGACCAATGGTTGAGAAACATTGCTTCATACTCTACTGCGTTATAAGCCTTGTAAATTAAGATTTTACTCTCTTCTTGGATATGGTTGTATCACTTGCTTAACTCTTTCAGGAGGAGTTGACAATGGTAATTGACAGTAAACTGTGACAAAACCAACCATTATGTTTTAATTGGTCTTGTTGCTAGAAGGAAGTTCAGATTCATTGGTTTGACCGAGATTTCCTGCACTCGTGTGAGTAGTAAGGTGCAAACACCAGCAAAAATGGCACTGACATCTGCCGAGAGATCAAAGCGAATGTGTAAAGCAAAACACTCTGTGTATGACATTTTGCCTGTTATCTCTGAACTGGAGTATGACTTGTTGGACTCAGATTTTGATACAAGTGATCGAAAACGAATGTGAGATTCCAGCTTCAGCTGATTGTTCCCCAGCTAATCGTTGTACTGACAATGTTCGCCAGGGGGGACTGCCACTTAACAATGATAAGAGGTAGAAACCAGATTGCAATGCACTGTGACTTTCTCCCAGCCACACAAAGACAGCCTGGCAGCAAGCCTGATGCATATTCTTGGCAAAATGGCAGCCACAGCATGCAGCAACAGACGTTTTATGTTGACTTCTGTGAGAAACCATTTCTTTTCAGAAACTATGTTTTTTGGAAAAAATATTCAGCAGTCGAAGAGTTAAAGTAACAATTAAGCACAGAACTGCGTATTAAAATTGTTCTATTTGAACCATTGCTTCTTTAGTTGGTTGTTTATGACACTAATTAACTTGTTTGTTAAATGATTGGTCTACAAGACGGTAGTGGGAGCATCTATGTTATATGAGTTGGAGATGGTGGCACTGACCAAAGAACAGAGCTGGAGGTGGCAGAGATAAAAATGTTAAGATTTGCATTGGGTGTGACAAGGATAGAGAGGATTAAAAATGAGGACATTAGAGGGTCAGCTCAGAATGATGGTTGGGAGACAAAGCCATAGAGATGAGATTGTGTTGGTTTGGGCATGTGCAGAGAAGAGATGCTGAGTATATTGGGAGAAGGATGCTAAGGATAGAGCTGACAGGGAAGAGGAAAAGAGGAAGGCCTAAGAGGAGGTGTATGGATGTGGTGAGAGAGGACATGCAGGTGAGGGGTGTGATGGAGCAAGATGCAGAGAACATGTAGATATGGGAAAAGATGATCTGCTGTGGCGACCCCTAACGGGATCAACCAAAAGAAGATGAAAAAGAAGTTAAAATACTGTTTTGGCCTGGGAAGAAGGCACCAAGTTAAAGCCACAATATATAGTGTATTATTTTCACTATTATCCACTTTCAGGCTTTGTAATCCAGAGATTTATGCTGTCATAAGACTTTCTGGAATTTGAATCCACTGGACGGCTTCATGTAAGCAAAGCACTGCAGAATGTACAGCAGTATGTTCATCTGAAGTGCGCCTTTTCCTGAATCCCTCCCTGTGGATTATCTAGTATCATTGGTAGGATTTTGTTTATTATCTTAAGCTTATGTGCTTTCTGAGAAAATGCAGCAGATTTCAAGTGTATCTACTATATGTGTACAAGAAACAGATGCTTCTGTTCCACTTTGTTGCTTTATCACAAGTAACATATTTACTGTATTAGTTGTGAAGGACAAGGCTAAGGCCTGTATATTAGTTTCCTAGTGGTAGTGTACAATTAACTGCCTTTATGTGTCAATAGTCTGAAAAGAGCCTTAAGTTAGATAGCTAGATAGATAGATAGATAGATAGATAGATAGATAGAATTTTATTTGTCCTCGGGGTAAATTTGGCTTTTTAAAGATTCTCTATACATAAATATAAAAACAGTATTATATTATAACAATCAGCAAACCCTAATCCTAACAGCTCCAAGTTTGGGTGGACAATGCTTTCTCCTTTTCCAGGCAATATGTGTATTTCGGAGTGACTTTGGGAACGGAGTTATTCTTCATGCTGGTGACTTCAAAGAAAGAGTCAAGGCCTGTTAGGCCTATTCATTTCTGGACACTGCTCTATTCAAATATTAATATCTTTAAATATAAACCTGTGGCGGGCGGCACGGTGGCGCAGTGGTAGCACTGCTGCCTCGCAGTTAGGAGACCCGGGTTTGCTTCCCGGGTCCTCCCTGCGTGGAGTTTGCATGTTCTCCCCGTGTCTTTCCTCCGGGCACTCCGGTTTCCTCCCACGATCCAAAGACATGCAGGTTAGGTGGATTGGCGATTCTAAATTGGCCCTGGTGTGTGCTTGGTGTGTGGGTGTGTTTGTGTGTGTCCTGCGGTGGGTTGGCACCCTGCCCAGGATTGGTTCCAGCCTTGTGCCCTGTGTTGGCTGGGATACGCTCCAGCAGACCCCCGTGACCCTGTATTCGGAATTCAGCGGGTTAGAAAATGGATGGAAGGATAAACCTGTGGCACAATCCGAGCAGGTCTGACCTCATCTTACTGCTACCTACAAGCCTGTATTGGCAGTATCTGCTATTTGTTATCCAAGCCAGAAGTTTTTATGTGTGGTTGGGGGTCGGGGGGTTGTAGTTTATTTTTATCATATTTATTTTTTGGAACTTCTGTAAAAATTTCCCCTTGGGAACAAATAAAGTATTATCTATCTGTCTATCTATCTATCTGTTTATTAGCTTCAATGATCACTTCTTTACACTGCCTGATGTTGGTAGTGATGAGTCCACTATGACTCCCAGGTCCTTCTCATAAGGTGTGCTTTCAAGTTTCAGACCTCCTATTGTATATTCAATTTGAAAATATTTACTTCCTACATGTAATCTGAAGGCGATGACATTAAAGTATCATGCTGGTGCCTTCCATGCACTCTCCTTTGCTTAAAAGAGGAAAAATCCAAAGTTATTTTTATCTGCAATTTGTCAGACTTAAGGAAGGTGATCCTCTGCAATATTTAAAGCAAATATTTCAAAAACTGAGCTTTTTAGAGTTTTGATGTAGGCCTTATTTTGTGTTTTGGGTTGCACTTATGGGTTTTTGTTTGTGCATTAAAATATCTTGGATTTGTCCTTTTGATATTAAAACACCCATTAGTGTGCCAAATGTCTCAAACCCATCAACCTCTTCCATTGCAGTCTTGTTATAATTAATTTGACTGCAAGATGATTAATAAATTATCATTAGTTTCTGAGAGGTATTTTCTGTTCTCTCATGTCATTTTCTTTTCTTCTGTATTGGTTCCTAAAATTGTTTTTTGTTCATTTTCTGGAGATTCTGAAGATGGTCATTTGCTTTAAATAAATATTATTTTTTGTTCAGACATAGCTTCTACTTAGATGCCTTTCTTGTGATAAGTCTGCCTATGACAGCTTTTTATCGTGTCAAGGTTGGAACGCTTGAATAACCCTCACCTCTAGAGCTCCTCTGGTTTTATGGCAAGCATTTTGAGTTTCTGATACGCAAGACTAAACACAAACCAAAGAAAAGAGACAGGAAAGGTTTTTTTAAAGCTCAGCTAGGAAAGCTGCAGGTGCTTTAAAAGTAGGCATTTCTATTTTTTTTATTTTGTACATATCTGAAATCAATATTTATCTGTTTGCTTTTTGAACAATAGGCATGTATTGAATAAGGACTTGAAGTATCGACCACAAGTCAAGGACCAACCCTGCAGACATGACAAACTAAAGCACACAGATACATTAAGTCATATCAGCATTGGCTGATTGGCTGGTTAATATAATATTGAAAAACTTAGGAATATGACATAACATACAATATATGAGTTGTGTGCAGAAGAACCTAAGGGCGGTCGTCATCAGGATGTGACAAACCATTGCCAGGGGCATGGCAATGGTAGGTGTGTGATGATTGGGTCATTAAAGCAAACAGTGTAAAAGCGAGAATCATCTGAGATTGTGAATAGTAACAAGGAGCTTGGTGCAATAGTTTATGATCTTCTGGTATTGAAAACTTTAGTGATTCCTCTTAGACTTTGAGTTTGGCTAACAATTGGGCTTTGGCAACTATTGTTTTTCAGTTCCTGGTTTCAACCCTTTTTGTGGTGTTTAGGTTTTTGATTTATCTTCTAGTCACTTCATAATTCTAAACTTGCTCAGTTTTTCTACTGGCAGAACATAAAGTAAAATAGATATAGCTTAAAAATATGTTGGTACTAACCGTCCCCTGCAACTCCACCCGCGTAGTTGTGAAATAGGACAAACTTTAAAAATCAATAAACAAAAAACAGGTATCGCTAGCTACATGGAGGCAAGGTCTGCTCCAACATGTGGCCAGAGATAGAGCGATTCGATCAGAGGCTGGCGCGTGAGTGAGGAGGGCCCCACTACTGATGTCACGCTTCCCCCTCTCCTTGGCCTGCAGCCTCTATCTTCGATTAGCACGAGTATATCTCTCCTGCAAGCAAGCTATGATAATTAGTGCAATGAGAGATGTCGCAAAATCAACAGGAAAGTTCAAGGCAAATTATATAAAAAAAAAACCCAATCTAAATCCATTAAGTAGTTCTCTCGTGAAAAGCAGTCAGACAGACGTTGGATTTTATATACCGCATATACTCACGTACTGTATAAGTCGGGTCTTGAAACCCGAAAAATCGATCATAAAATCAGACCCCAACTTACACACCCGTGCAAAAATGCGACACTTAATTTTTTCTTTTCATCTTTTTGCCTCCTCCAATCTCGCACCAATTTCTTTCGCCACTTCAACGACGTTTAATTTCAAAGTCAAAGTCAAAGTCAAAGTGAACTTTATTGTCATCTCAACCATATACAAGTATACAGATAGACGAAATTGCGAAGCTCAGGGTCCACAGTGTAACAACATGATGTGCAAATAGTAAATTAAAAATAGAATAAAAATTTTAAAATTTATAATTAAAACACAAACAAACAAGACAAGACATTGTGCAAAGATAGGACAAACAAGTAGCAGCAATATTGATGTGTAAGATATGTAATATAATAAGTAAATAAATAATAAATAATAGATATAGATAATACAGAAATTATCAGTGTATGATAATAGTTGTTTAAGACGTGTGTAAACAATGACAGGTCAGAATGTTTCATAAATCCTTAGAGGTCAGTATGAGATTTTCAGTTCTTTGGATAGTGGTTTTCATGTATTAAAGTTCTGTTTTGTAGAGGAGGTTGAGGCCGTGTGGAAGGTCCCAGGGGGCAGCCTGGTGTTAAGGAGTCTAACAGCTTGGGGGTAAAAACTCTCCTGCAGCCTCGCAGATTTGGCTTTGATGCTGCAATATCTTCTCTTGGATGGCAGAAGTGTGAAAAGTCCATGTGAGGGGTGTAAGGGGTCCTGCACAATGCTGCAGGCCTTGCGGACACAGCGTTTGTAAAATATGTCTTGTAGTGAAGGGAGAGGCACCCCAATAATGTTCTCTGCTGTCTTCACTATCCTTTGCAGGCGCTTGCGGTCGGATATGTTGCAGTTGCCATACCAGACAGTGATGCAGCTGGTCAGGACACTCTCTATGATGCCTCTGTAGAACATGGTGAGGATGGAAGGGGGAAGACGTGCTTGATTCAGCCGCCTCAGGAAGTGTAGTCTCTGCTGGGCTTTCTTGATTAGTGATGAGGTGTTATGTGTCCACGTAAGTTCCTCAGTTAAGTGCACACCGAGGAACTTGGTACTCCTAACAATCTCCACATCTAAACCGTTGATGCTGAGCGGGATGTGGGCAGGACGTGATTTTCTGAAGTCCACGATTATCTCTTTTGTTTTGTCGACATTGAGAGATAGATTGTTGTCTTCACACCATGCGGACAGCCATTTCACCTCATCTCTGTATGTTCTTTCATCATCCCTGCTTATCAGTCCCAGCACCGTCGTATCATCCGCAAACTTGATAATGTGGTTGGTGTTGTGCGTGGCTGTGCAGTCAGCAGGGTGAACAGCAGTGGACTAAGCACACAGCCCTGCGGCGCTCCAGTGCTCAGTGTGATGATGCTGGAAGTGTTGTAGCCCATCCGAACTGACTGGGGCCTCTCTGTCAAGAAGTCCAGGATCCAATTGCAGAGGGTGGTGTTTAGGCCCAACCTGCTCAGTTTTACAACCAGCTTTGGAGGGATGATTGTGTTGAAGGCAGAGCTAAAGTCTATGAATAGCATCCTGACATATGTGTCTTTTTTATCCAGATGTGTCAGGGAGATGTGAAGGGCAGAGCATATGGCATCCTCAGTTGACCTGTTTGAGCGGTATGCAAACTGAAGAGGGTCAAGGGAGGCAGGGAGATTAGTCTTTATGTGTGACATGACTAACCTTTCGAAGCACTTCATTATGATTGGTGTGAGTGCAACTGGTCGGTAGTCATTCAGGCATGTCACTGATGACTTCTTTGGCACTGGTATGATTTAAAACCAGCTTCATATTTTCTTCTGATCGAATGCTCTATCGTAGATAAGGGATGATCTTACAATAAAGGGGTATGAGGGTGTGAGATACAGAAAACACAAATCAGTGCAAATGTTGCGTTGGAATAGTTTGGGTATTACCGTGTGGTTACGTAGGCACAATAGAGAGAGAGAGAGGTTAGAAGCACATGCTGATACAGCGCATTGCCACACCCACATAGAGATAAAAGGCTGTGTGCTCCGTGGTTACTCTCTCAGGTGGGCATCAGCATATCATAATCCCTTGTACCAATAGCATGAGTTTTCCGCATTTGACTTGTACGTTCAACATTATAAAATACCAGAAATTATAATGTAAAATCAAGTGCCGACTTATCCACGGGAGAACTTATCTGTGAGTATATACGATATATAGTGATGTATAACTTTTCAAAAATGGAAGGTGTGGTGAGCGGCTGGGGGCAGTACCCAGAGAGGGACAACACCCCATCCGGACCACGAGAGGGCAGCCGCCCTAGTTGGTATGGAGGCCACGGGAATGGAGCATGGAAGCTTAACCCTATATGGGCCCGTGATCACCACCAGGGGGCATCCGAATGCCTGAAAAGCCCTGGACATTAGCACTTCCACCACACCCGGAGGTGCTGGCGGAAGGATTACCAGGGACACCCGGAGTGTTTCTGGGTGCTCATGCGCCACTTCTGCCACACCAGGAAGGGCCACAAAAAGCTCATCTGGAGGCCCCTGGAGCATGTCTGGGTGGACATAAAAGGGACCACCTCCCTCACTTCGTCAGCTGGAGTCGGGTGGAAGAGGACAGAGCTTGGAGGAGAGGAGTGGCAGCGGACAGAGAGAGAGACATTGAGGACTGGACTGAGGGTGCTTGGTGCAGGGGCACTGGGTTGCGTGTAAACACTTGTAAATATGTATAATAAATACAGTGGTGTGAAAAACTATTTGCCCCCTTCCTGATTTCTTTTGCATGTTTGTCACACAAAATGTTTCTGATCATCAAACACATTTAACCATTAGTCAAATATAACACAAGTAAACACAAAATGCAGTTTTTAAATGATGGTTTTATTATTTAGGAGAAAAAAATCCAAACCTACATGGCCCTGTGTGAAAAAGTAATTGCCCCTGAACCTAATAACTGGTTGGGCCACCCTTAGCAGCAATAACTGCAATCAAGCGTTTGCGATAACTTGCAATGAGTCTTTTACAGCGCTCTGGAGGAATTTTGGCCCACTCATCTTTGCAGAATTGTTGTAATTCAGCTTTATTTGAGGGTTTTCTAGCATGAAGCGCCTTTTTAAGGTCATGCCATAGCATCTCAACTGGATTCAGGTCAGGACTTTGACTAGGCCATTCCAAAGTCTTCATTTTGTTTTTCTTCAGCCATTCAGAGGTGGATTTGCTGGTGTGTTTTGGGTCATTGTCCTGTTGCAGCACCCAAGATCGATTCAGCTTGAGTTGACGAACAGATGGCCGGACATTCTCCTTCAGGATTTTTTGTAGACAGTAGAATTCATGGTTCCATCTATCACAGCAAGCCTTCCAGGTCCTGAAGCAGCAAAACAACCCCAGACCATCACACTACCACCACCATATTTTACTGTTGGTATGATGTTCTTTTTCTGAAATGCTGTGTTCCTTTTACGCCAGATGTAACGGGACATTTGCCTTCCAAAAAGTTCAACTTTTGTCTCATCAGTCCACAAGGTATTTTCCCAAAAGTCTTGGCAATCATTGAGATGTTTCTTAGCAAAATTGAGACGAGCCCTAATGTTCTTTTTGCTTAACAGTGGTTTGCGTCTTGGAAATCTGCCATGCAGGCCGTTTTGCCCACTCTCTTTCTTATGGTGGAGTCGTGAACACTGACCTTAATTGAGGCAAGTGAGGCCTGCAGTTCTTTAGATGTTGTCCTGGGGTCTTTTGTGACCTCTCGGATGAGTCGTCTCTGCGCTCTTGGGGTAATTTTGGTCGGCGGCCACTCCTGGGAAGGTTCACCACTGTTCCATGTTTTTGCCATTTGTGGATAATGGCTCTCACTGTGGTTCGCTGGAGTCCCAAAGCTTTAGAAATGGCTTTATAACCTTTACCAGACTGATAGATGTCAATTACTTCTGTTCTCATTTGTTCCTGAATTTCTTTGGATCTTGGCATGATGTCTAGCTTTTGAGGTGCTTTTGGTCTACTTCTCTGTGTCAGGCAGCTCCTATTTAAGTGATTTCTTGATTAAAACAGGTGTGGCAGTAATCAGGCCTGGGGGTGGCCACAGAAATTGAACTCAGGTGTGATACACCACAGTTAGGTTATTTATTAACAAGGGGGCAATTACTTTTTCACACAGGGCCATGTAGGTTTGGATTTTTTCTCCCTAAATAATAAAACCATCATTTAAAAACTGCATTTTGTGTTTACTTGTGTTATATTTGACTAATGGTTAAATGTGTTTGATGATCAGAAACATTTTGTGTGACAAACATGCAAAAGAATAAGAAATCAGGAAGGGGGCAAATAGTTTTTTACACCACTGTATGTGTGTTGGTTTTTAACCATCAATGTCTGCCTGTCTGTGTCCGAGCCGCTCTCCACAATGGTAAATCTAAAGCAAGGGCCACACTAAAAGAGTTCTGTGAGGGAATGCAGTGAAACATCAAGGCATTTACTTTTCTAACCTGCTCCACACCCTGACCAGCTTTGCAGGGAGTGCTGGCACCTATCCCAGTTAGCATGGAGCCCAAGGCAGGGTGCCAGAACAGTGATTTTTTTTTTTTTAAACAGGGAACAAAAAGTTATTATCAAAGGAATGATTGATAAAATGTATAAGGAAAGGTAGAGTAATTTAGAAATTGGAAGAATGTCAACAGAATGGGAAAAATTAGTAGGTTAAGTACAGGAAACAGTAGTCTACAAGAAATGGAAGAATGTGAAAAGTGCAGAAATGATCTCTTTAACAAAATAAAGAATAGAAAAAAATATTATTGATGAAGAAATACTCTAAACAACTATACAAATGAAAGAGTGAAAATAGATTAAAGAATGAGTTATAAGAGATATAAAAAAAGATAATGGAAATGTTTTAAGAGAACCACAGACACTTGAAAGGAGTGACCGAGTAGTATGGTGGACAGATGGGGCCTTCAAAACTCGACTTGATGTTATTTTGGAAGAATTAAGTGGACAGGACTCGTGAGCTTTGTTGGCCTGAATGGCCTGTTCTCGTCTAGAGTATTCTAATTTTGCAGTGTTGTCACTTTTCTCCTTTCTTTTTCAATGCATTAATAACAACAGCGAATTTATACATTTAATTTTAAGAATTAACCCACCCGCATAAATGAAAATATAGTTTTGGGCACGAATACCTCTTTTCCTGTCCCAGATAATGGTGCTGGTTAAAAGCCAACAAGTATGTTTTACACAGAGATTAAAATGTATCTGGGTGCATCAGATCGTAAGAAGCACAATTCTATACATATCGAGCAAATCACTCCTAGACCAAAGCAAAAAACAAAATGAGATGCTATAAGACTGCGCCTATATTAAACATTTTGAAAAATATGTTAATTGATATATTTTTAGCAGGCTTAGCTTTGCTTTGAATCATCCAGCTTTAACTGGAACTGGTCTGATTCATCTGGCATTTACTTGTGACATTTGCGCTGTACTGTACTATTAGTTGTTAGGAATCCAATTACAAACAGAATAATTGAATAAAGTCAAAGCATTCGGTAACAATGAGGATTTTCACGGAGGGCACGTACATCCCTGTGGTAAGAGAGTCTGCTTTATTTGAGTGTGTGGGGCTGCTAAATGTCACTGCATGAAAAACAGGTCCATGAAGTTTAAAACAAGAGTTAAAATGGGATATGTTGCAGCGCGACTGAGCACATTCATCTTCTGGTTTCTTGTCATGAAGTGATCTACTTTGTATGAGCTGAGTGTCGTGTTTTCAAGGACACAGCTGAGAGCAGAGTCAGCCCTTGTGTCGCTGAATAATTGTGATGCAGACATCGGTGGACTTGCTGCACTCGAATGTCACCGGAGGCTTGCACTTTCTCCTGCCTGAATCGTGAAGATTTACAGCCTGCTTAGGATCACTCTATAACTTTTTATTCAAATGTGTCCGAGTAGACAAATGAGCACAGTGCTATGGTACTTTGTACCGCCTCCTCATTCCTTTGGGGGCAATGGTTCAGTTCCCAGTTCCCATGTGAATTTTTCCTGACATGTTTACTATATACTGTATAAGTGCTTTTTTTTTTTTGCTTAGCTGCAGTTTACTTCTGTGGCTTGACAGATTGATTGTCCTAAGTGACCTTCAGGATCAGCGAGGTACAGTTTTATCCATGGAGGAGCAGAGGCTTTCACTGCAAGCAGTCAATAAAATCAGAGGTCAGGCCTTGTAGATTACATCAACAATTGTGAGGATGCTTAAATCATAAGAAAGAAAGAAAGAAAGAAAAAGAAAGATTGATTGATTCAAAGATTGATTGATTCACTGGGTGTGGGCATTTGTGTCTCTTGCTCTACAGGATGAGCTTACAGAAAATTGAAATGTGTATCCATACTGTTCTGAGGAACTGGACATGCAGACCTTTTGTATTTTAACATATAGGAGATGCAGATGTACAATTTAAACAGATTGTTATTTTCATGGGAATTCTTACATATACATAATAGAATTAAATATTGTACATTACAGCGAGTAATTAACCATAGTGAAAAATAGTAAAACGTAATAAATTGAAAGAAAATTATGTTCCATATTGCGTTAGAGGTATTCGTTGCGTTATATGTTTTTGTTCTGTTTGCTTTTGAAATTAACACGTAACTGTAAAACTTCAGTAAAAACAATTTTTTGAATACATTTTTCGTCAATATTGAACTGAATTTTGATTCCGTATTTGGACTTACATCATGATAGTGCAACATATAACTGCCCGTGAGAGAATATTGTTTCTTTCTCTCTAATAAATAAACCGACTTTTTCATGTGTTTCTCCCTGTGATTTGTTAATTGTCATAGCAAAAGCTATTCTCACTGGAAACTGGAAACGTTTTAATATGAAAGGCATATTAAGATCTCCTTTGGTGTCTAATGTTATCCACAGAAGATGTACTTCGTTACCTTTCTTGTCGCCTGTTAAAATTTTACATGTTAGAATTGTTCGACCAATTTTGAATACAATTAATTTTGTCCTATTGCATAGCCCATCACTCAGACATAAATTACACAATAACATTACGATACATCCTTCTTTTAACAGTAATTCGGCCAGTGGAAGACCGGACGGTGTTAACAGTTGTAGATATTCTACGGGATATTGTAAGTTGATGTTTTCATCTTCCGCACCATCACCACCAACTGTTTCAGCATAGTCGATTGATACGCATTTAACCAATTTGCAGTGTAACCGATCAACAATTTTTGTGTTAATTTGTTTGACTACATCATATCTCTGTGCTAGGATTGCCTGTGTACTCATTTCTTCTGTTGATAACCCTTCGGGATGAAATTCTTCAATAAGATTTGGACATAATAAGTCTTCTTTTATTGGGAAGTTAAAGTGAGGAAAACGTTAAAATTTATAAGAGCTGAGAGTGCAGGAACTGTGTCTGAGAAAAGCATTTACACAAATGAGAGGTGAGAGGAACTTGGGTGTAGTTGAAAAATGGTTGAGAGGAAGGCGGGACTTGAAAAAATCTCTTGGCAATAGTCTCGTCTGAAGATTTTCTTTTATAATAGACAGTAACATGCATACATTTATAGTAGATATAATGTTTAACGTAATAAAGTGTTTTTCAAGGCACTTTGAGACATATTATAGGCTAATGCCATATAAATAAGTGTGTATTCAATACAAGTTAACATAAAATATGGTAAAAATAATTAAATTACACAATAAAAAATTAGAACTAATACCTGAGTCATTTAAGATATAATCTACAGGAGGGAGAAGTTTGAACTACACAAAAAAATGTACTATTATAAGGTCAAGTCTGGGAGATCATCAGCACTTGTATTCCACCCAAAATCAATAATGTGGTCCTTGTGTGTTTAGATGGGCCAACCAAATGTTGTAACAGGCCAAGTCCTCAGTGTACAGTAACAGGGTTGCATGCTGCATGCTGATCAATTCACCTGAACTCAACAGTGCCTTCAGAATGTATTCAGACCATTTTGTTTTTGTCACATATTGTTATGTTGCTGCCTTATGCTAAAATCGTATTCCCTTCAAAGAACAACTTTCAATACCCCATACCCCACATTTTAGAAATCTTTGCAAATTTGTCAAAAATAAAAAAAAAAACACTGAAATATCACATTACTCAGTATTTCATTGAAGTACATTTGGCACTCCAGTCTGGAGTTTTCTTGAGTCCGACATGATGAACTTCCTACACCCGGATTTTGGGATTTTCTGCCATTCTTTTCCACAGATACTCACAATCTCCGCTAGGTTGGATGGAGAGCTGTCGGTGAACAGCTATTTTCAGGTCTCTCTAGAGACCTTTGACTGGGTTCAATTTGTGACTCTGGCCAGGCAACTCAAGGACATTCACAGAGTTGTCCCTAAACCATCCTTGTGTTGTCTTTGCTTTGTGCACAGCGTCATTGCCTTATTGGGAGGCAAACCTTTGATACAACTTGAGGTCGAGAGTTCTCGGGAACAAATTTTCCAGTACATCTGTACTGTGCCTCTTACAACTTTTCTTCATCCCTCACTGGTCTCCCAGTCCCTGTCGCTTAAAAAACAACACCATATCGTTAGGCTGCCACCAGTATGCTTCACCACTGGAATAGTATTGCACAGATGGTGAGCTGTATACCTGGTTTCTGTAAAACACCTTGCTTAAAGCTGAGTGAAATGTTGGTTTCATTAGACCAGAGAATCTTGTTTTTCATAGTCCTTTAGGTGCCTTTTTGCAAACTCTAAGCACACTGTCTGACCACTCAGCTTTAAAGCCCATATTATGGAGTGTTGTAGTAGAGGTTGTCCTTCTGGAAGTTTCTCCCACCCCTATCTAGTCTCCCAGTACCTGCTTCTGAAAAACATCCCTACAGCATGATATTGCCAACACCACCATTGGAAAGGTAACAGCAGTGGCTGGTTTCCTTGAGAGGTGATGCTAGTCTTGGTTTCAGCAGAACAGAGAATTGTGTCTCACAGTCCGAGGGTCCTTTAAGTGCCTTTTTGCAAAGTCCAATTTGGCTTCCATATGTCTTTTACTGAGGATAGGCTTGTGTCTGGCAACTCATAAAGCCCAGATCGCTGGAGTGTTTCAGTGATTGTTTCTCTTCTGGAAGGTTCTTTTATCTTCACATAGGTTCTCTGGGCATGTGTGCCACTCTACTCTCATTTGTCAATCAATGATTGCATTATACATTATGACTGTGGCACATTCTTCATACTCTATGACATTTCAATATTATTACTTAACTATTGACATCATTTTTAGTACTCTTCTACATATTGTTCTCCTCTCAAAGTGTCCATATTTGTTCTCTTTTTGAATAAAAAAGTTTAATAAATAGGCAGACACTTTCCTCACAACTTCTTGACAAAAATAAGCATTTGCCTTTCTTTCTGCCAATAGAACAGACAGTTTCTCAAAACAAAGATTGTTGCTACATCATTATCACACAAGCTCAAGGTTAATTCCTGTAGGAATCCAATGCTACTCAAAGCTGTGAACAAGCTGGCTATAGAAAACATTATAAGGTCCTGCTTTACTTTCTATCTAAGAAAAATACTCCTGCTCTGCCTTTCAGGTTTCCTAGAATGCACTACACTTCTGTCCAGCATGATACATCTTTCAGGCTCACATGTTACCTGAAATCTGTCAGTTCAAAAATTTAAGGTATCAGCCATACAGATGGAAGTTCTTCAGCACTGAATTCACCCCATCTTTACGTTCATTCTCTTCATTTCATTTCTATGAAAAACAATTTAAACTCACCTCTTCAAACTTCTCCCTCCAGTAGACTATTTATTAAATGACTCAAGTATTATTTCAATTTTTTTATTGTGTGTATGTATTTTATCATATTTTATGCTAACATTTATTGAATACACATTTTATTATATAGTATGAACCTATAATATGTCCCAGAGTGCCTTGAAAGACACATTATCATGTTAAACATGTTATCTGCAATATATGTATGCATGCTATCTTGACAAGATCATGTATACTTGTTATGTGTCCAGTTCATCAGAGCAGTATGATTGGTCATTTTGGCATTGGTGACATGATGAAAGAGAAAGTGTGAGTATGGGACACATGAGGAGAAGTAAAAGCACACTCTAAGAGAGTCGCCTCCAAAGATGGAAAGTATCAAACTGGACAGGAGGCTCCTTGAAAATAATGAAAGAGTCTGAGAAGCAGTCAATACAAGAACTGGGAGCGCCTGTGAAGAGACCTTCGGACACTTGTGAATAAAGAGGCACTGAAAGTACACATAGGCAATTATTTTTATTTTTAAATTATTCTATTACCTACTTGTGACAGGTGCCGTGGCTGGTTAATAATACTATTTAAGAAGATGCAAAGCCGGTGAGGTTGAAGATTTAAAGATAATCAATGGGCACACAACAATTGTGAAAATGTTAAAGCACTACTTATAAGACAATGCCAGCTTTTTGGTGCTATAATCTAGGGATAGGTCACTATGTTGATGTCACATTTACTGTATGCTATTAGTGTGATTGGCTGGAGGTGTAATGTGCGGTGCTCGTTTCTTCTTGTGCTTTTTGCTAGCAGATAGGGATCCAACGTTCAATAACCCTAACCAGAAAAAAGAATGCATTAAATAGACAGAGATCTCAGAGTCTTTTCCTCCATATGTGCTTTCTGAGATCTGTCAGTTTGTTGGAGAGTCTGTTTTATCTTTCAGTATGCACAAAAATATTTTTAGTTTTTGCTTGCTGGAAGAACAAATGTCATGGCATTATTTTACATGTCTAAGGGAATAGTTTCACAAGTGTCACATTTCAAGCCTTTTTTCTTAAGAGCACTTAATAAAAGAGCATCTAACATGGATCAATGGTGAGGTTTTCATAAGCATTGTGTTTTAGAGGTTAATTCCTTTAATTTAAACCACTGGGTAGCAGGTTGGCAGTGTCTCACTGTGTGACCTTGAACAAGCCGAGCCAATTAATCCATGTGTGTTTCCATTATAAAAAATACTTTTATGAAATGTATTCTTTTCCTAATATTTAAAGTCACCTTAGATAAAGGTGGTAAAGAAAAATACTATATTCTTTTTTTTTTTTTAAATCTACATCAGGGTCTGCAAAGTCAGTCCTGGAGGGTTGTAGTGGCTGCAGGTTTTTGTTCCAACCAAATTTCTTAAAGAGATGTCAGTTATTACTATTGAAGCACACATTTTTACGCTTCATTTTAGTTGTCTCACTTGTTAGGATTTCCTATCCTTAATTGCTTATTTTAGTCTTAAACAATTGTATTCACTGTTTTAATTGTTCCTTATTAGCAATTGGGTGCATATGGCTAAGGAGCAAGCAGTTGTCCATCTAACATTTACAGCTAGCTGTGTGTATTCATGTTGAGCTTTCTAGTTAAATAAAATAATTGGAAGGTGTTGTTATATGTCCAGACTTGTATTTATTTTCTTTTTTTCTTTATTTTATTTAATACTAGAGGGTTTGCCCACTGCTCGTTTCGTTCGCCAAGCCCCAGCCCAAAACCCCCCCTCGCCCCCGCCGCCTGCGCTACGCGCTAGCCACTTAGCGTCTCTACCACTCGCGTTGTGAAGAGGGGACTGAATGCACCCCAAGGAGACGCGGTCGCTCCTTCGAAACCCCCGACTTAAATCGTGATATAATGGGAGCCTCCCTGGAAAAGTCTATTCGGGGGTTCTGGAGAGGAGGGTCCGTCGGATAGTCGAACCTCGGATTCAGGAGGAACAGTGTGGTTTTCGTCCTGGTCGCGGAACAGTGGACCAGCTCTTCACCCTTAGCAGAGTCCTGGAGGGTGCATGGGAGTTTGCCCAACCGGTCTACATGTGTTTTGTGGACTTGGAAAAGGCATTCGACCGTGTCCCTCGGGAATCCTGTGGGGGTGCTCGGGAGTATGGGGTACCGGACCCCTGATAAGAGCTGTTCGGTCTCTGTACAACCGGTGTCAGAGCTTGGTCCGCATTGCCGGCAGTAAGTCGAGCCCGTTTCCAGTGAGAGTTGGACTCCGCCAAGGCTGCCCTTTGTCACCGATTCTGTTCATAACTTTTATGGACAGAATTTCTAGGCGCAGCCAGGGTGTTGAAGGGGTCCGGTTTGGTGGACTCAGGATTGGGTCACTGCTTTTTGCAGATGATGTTGTCCTGTTTGCTTCATCAGGCCGTGATCTTCAGCTCTCTCTGGATTGGTTCGCAGCTGAGTGTGAAGCGGCTGGGATGAGAATCAGCACCTCCAAATCCGAGCATGGTCCTCAGCCGGAAAAGGGTGGAGTGCCCTCTCAGGGTTGGAGGAGAGATCCTGCCCCAAGTGGAGGAGTTCAAGTATCTCGGGGTCTTGTTCACGAGTGAGGGAAGAATGGAGCGTGAGATCGACAGGCGGATCGGTGCGGCATCCGCAGTGATGCGGGCTCTGCATCGGTCTGTCGTGGTGAAAAGGAGCTGAGTCGTAAGGCAAAGCTCTCAATTTACCAGTCGATCTACGCTACTACCCTCACCTATGGTCATGAGCTATGGGTAGTGATGAAAGAACGAGATCGCGAATACAAGCGGCTGAAATGAGTTTCCTCCGCAGGGTGTCTGGGCTTTCCCTTAAAGATAGGGTGAGAAGCTCAGTCATCCGGGAGGGGCTCAGAGTAGAGCCGCTGCTCCTCCACATCGAGAGGAGTCAGATGAGGTGGCTCGGGCATCTGATCAGGATGCCTCCTGGACGCCTCCCTGGTGAGGTGTTCCGGGCACGTCCAACCGGGAGGAGGCCCGGGAAGACCCAGGACACGCTGGAGGGACTATGTCTCCGGCTGGCCTGGGAACGCTTGGGATTCTCCGGAAGAGCTGGAAGAAGTGGCCAGGGAGAGGGAAGTCTGGGCCTCTCTGCTTAAGCTGCTACCCCCGCGACCCGACCTCGGATAAGCAGAAGAGGATGGATGGATGGCAAATAACAGTTGTTTTTTTTTTTATCTCCTCTTTGCTCGATCAGCTGCTGGTTTGCTGCTGCTGTTCGTGCACTTCAAACATTTAAAACCCTGTACAGCAGCTGTCCTACTCTTTGACTTTTATTTCCAGCCCCGGGCGTGGTTAAATGTCTTGGCACAAATTCTCGTCTCGCGGGACATGAGTTCTTGATATTTTTTAGTTTATAATTTAAAAACGGAATAAGAATCTGAAATTCTAACAACATCGCATTAAAGTTTGCTAAATTCTGAAAAGAATGATACCAAACATATACATGTAGGTTTTAAAATAAGCCCAACATCTATCTAAACTTTACCATCTATACATGAGAACATTCAGGCTTGGTGTGATTAAATGTATTACTCCAGTATGTCTGTTGTAAGCACACAGAATTCTTTTTAACATATGACTATAAGAAATTTGACAAATGTGCAAAAACCACTGAGTCCGTCAAGCTTGTTTGTTTTGCTATAAATGTTGGTATTTTCTCTAGAAACTTCTAAAAGGTTGTCAAGGGTTTCTACTTCAAATCCATGACTCAGTGGTACCTTGCAGATTCTCTACATGCCTACTTTAAGACAACCTTATGATAATTCCAAAGTAGTTTACCTATCTTTTAGGAATTATGGACTTGCGTTCAAACCTTGTCATGTCCATTGTGAAGGCTGCCTTTTTATTACAAATTATAAAATGTCCAAGAAACTAGAAATAGTGTTTTTTCCAGAACTAAGTTTAAATGAAATGTTCAAAACTCTTAATGGCAGGATTCAAACAGCTACTCTCTGAAAAACAGCTTTTTCCATGGTTTCAAATTTCATAAAAATATTCCTATAACTGTATGGTTGTAGATATTATTTTGTCATTACCACTCTGCATCATCCAACTATTTTCTAAAGAGGAGCAGTAATCTTCTTCTGTGCCGCAGTTCAAAAGCATTGATTTTTTTTTCATTTTGTCCTCTTGGTGTTTGACAAATTGTGGATGAAGTTTGAACTATAACCATTAAATTTAAAAGCACTGACAATTTTTCTGTTTCCTTTTCTCACCATTCATTCTTCTTTAATTTTATCACTATACAATATCTCTCTCTATATATAAAATCCCACGTCTCTCTGTCTGTCTGTCCGCTTTTCATGAGAGAACTACTTAACAGATTTAGATCAGGTTTTTTTCTATAATTTGCTTGAACATTCCGGTTGATTCTGCAACTTCTCTCATTGCACAGCACCGATTTATTCTCGCAAATCTGAGAGACAGGCTGCAAGCGGACGGGGCCCTCCTCACTCACGTGCCAGCCTTTGTTCGAGTCGCTCTACCTCTCGCCACGTGTTGGAGTGCACCTTGCCTCTGCTTAGCTAGTGATACCTGTTTGTTCAACATACATTATCTTCTACAGATTGTTAAGGAGTAAGGTTTGACATTTTTGAGAGAGAGAGTGTGTTTTAGAGGGTAGCTTCTGATTGCCAGAGATTATAACGGCCACGTGCTTTTCTCCCAATGCGAGGGACGCTGTCCCGTCAGAGCTGAACGCGATCAGATACAGTGCCAACATTTGACGTTGGAGTGTACCTACCTTACGCTTGGCCAGAGATACCTAGCCAATTTTTTTACATTTTTGGCAAAGAGATCACAACTACATTCTCACCCCAATAGCAAAACCAAAAATATTGTGCATCAAGAGAACCTTGGATGTGAAAGATATCAATATAAATTCTTCTCGATACAAATGATTACATTTTTTTATATTGATTTTTAAAGTATGTCACGTTTCACTACTACGCGGGTGGAGTCGAAGTTGACAGCTAGTTTAAAATAATAGTAGTGTGCGTAAGTTCTCTTTTGACTAAATTGAAGCATTTTATTGCTTTTTTTTTGTCTATGTTTCCAAAACATACATTTGTGCAGGATTATATAACAAAGCTGAGCTTGGCATGCAATAAGAGTCAATGTATAAAAATATCATTTTTGCCATGCACTTAACTAATTGAGTTAATTTGAGGAAACACAGTGATTAAATGACTTAATACAAGTGATTAGTAAATGATTAATTTGAACTGAAAGCTCAAAGTCATCCTCGAGGTTAAAGGACTTGAATAAACTCTGTTCAAACTCAAGCCTCTAGGTGTAAAAGAAATTTTAAAATTTGATAAAAACTTGAAAACATTTATTCATATGAAGGCATTATATGTTGAGTAAAATACAGTACAGATGATAATTAAATACTAAACATTTTGTCAAATAATTGAAATTGAATGCAGCTAATACTGTTACTTAATTTTTTTTATTTTCCCTGTACAACTTAATAACCCCAAGTCATGTACTTTGCAGAATTTCTGAGATGATTTTGTACTAATGTGGTGTGTTGATAAGGGGGATGAGGCAGAATATAGGGGTCAGGTGGAAAACATTGTTTCTCGGTGCAAAGGCAATTCTGCATAAAGAACTCGTCATTGACTTTCATTGCACCAAAAAGCCCACTACATCTGGTCATTCAGGGAGCAGATGGGGAAGTGACGCACTGCTGTAAGTACTTGGGGGTCCACATCAATGACAGGCTGGACTCATCTAGTAACACAGAGGAACTAAAAAAGAAAGTACAAAGCAGGAAAATAGACATGGGCAGTGACATCCTTTACACGTTCTAGAATTCTATGATGGCCACTGCAATTTTCTTAACATTGTGGCGTGCTGGTCCAGTAACATCATTTCAAAAGAGTCCCATCCAAATCAACAAATTGATTATGAAAGTAAAGGCTCCCTGGACCTACTTGAGGTAGCAATGGAAGACAGAATGAAGACAAAACTGATGGCCTTTATGAACAATGCTGCATGTCCTCTCTATAACACATCATCCTTGAGTGTATCCAGCCACAAATTAGTCAAAAGATTTGTGTCAGGAAACACTACTGGGGTTCGTTTTTGCCTATAACATTATGCCATTATAATGTCGTACTATAACAACAACAATAACATTTATTTATAGAGCACATTTTCATACAAACAATATAACTGAAAATACTTTACAAAACGAAATAAAAGGAAGTTAATATAAAAAATAAACAAGATTAGGCAATAATATTATACAGTATGTAACAAAGAAAAAGGTATGGTAGAATGGCCAGGAGGACAGAAACAAAACAAAAAATCCAGTTAGGGTGGAGAGAAAAACAAAAATCTGCAGGGGTTCCAAGGGCAAAAGATCACCCCCACCCCCCGTAATCATTGCTCTGTACAATACAATATAATTTATTTTTGTATAGCCCAAAATCACACAAGGAATGCCGCAATGGGCTTTAATAGGTGCTGCATTTTGACAGCCCCCCAGCCTTGACTCTATAAGAAGACAAGAAAAAAACTCCCAAACAAAAAAAAAAAAAAAACGCTTGTAGGGAAAAACAAATGGAAGAAACCTTGGGAAAGGCAGTTCAAAGAGAGACCCCTTTCAAGGTAGGTTGGGTGTGCAGTGGGTGTCAATAAAAGGGGGCTCAATACAATACAGTACAATACACGGAACAGACCACTCTGTAATCATTAGCAATTTTTTTTGAAATTCCTATGTATGTTTGAGGTGAGTTGTTCCTGTTGCTTATTATAATATATTTTTTTTTTATTGTGATCAATTAAAGATATGATAAATAGCAATGTAAAAACAGGAAAACATATACAGTATAAAAAATTATAAATAAATCAAAGAAAGCCAAATTACAAAAGTATGTTAAAAAAATCAATAATTTATAAGTGTTTGACATTAGAGAGGCCATAAACACCAACCTCCCAGTCCCCTACAAGATTCCATGGCCCCAAACCCAAAATGCTCACTCACCCGTCACAGCAAACCACAATTTCTCTATAGTATTCAAATCATAATAATGAGAGAAAAAAAACCTAAACACAGTACAGCTGGCTTTTGATTTTCTTAGAGAAAGCTGAGCCTTCTAAAAGTATCAAATTATAAAATAAAAATTTCCAGTGACTAAAGGATACACCGTCTTGGTCTTTCCAAAGACATACTAGTAGAAGTTTTAAAGAAGTTAGAAGCAATGGAAAAACACTGTTTGTGTAGCTGAGATCTCGACAAAATATAACCTGAGAAATCCATTAAGATCAGTAGTTATGGTAATACAGATAATTCTAATATTTTTTGAGCTTCTCTACAAAGCTAAATTTCCCCTTGGGACAAATAAAGTACATTCTTTTTAGTCATTCTGTTATGCACTTTGGAGGTGGTATGTTGTTTGTCATAATATAATTTTTGAATTTATGTATTGTGCTTCTGGAAAACTATACCTAACTATAGCGGCCATGACACACTCTGATTCTGTCTGTAAAATGTTGATTTATTTATTTTAATTCAGGAACGCCAGCCTTATCTCAGTCTGCAGATGCTCAAGACACAAAACCCAAAAAGTAAATAGTTAAATGTTAATTAATATATATTATTAACAATACCAAAATAAAACAGACAACACACACTCATAAACTTACCCGAATAACGCTGAAGGTGATGGGTAATTAACTAACACAGAACAAAAAAAACACGACAATGCACTGAGCACAAAATGTTCAATGATAAAAAACACTCATGGCAAAAGTCCAAACACAGTCCAGTACAACAAATGCAGATGACGGTAACAAATGACAGGAACAGCCTCATGAATGTTATGAAAGCTTTGTCCTCCTGTGTTCTAGTTGTTACATGAACAGTTGTAGAAAGTGGAAACACTGATTGAATAAAGACGTTTACCAACCCAGATTAAACCACGTGAACAATCAGACACAGGACAAGGACATAAATCCAGGAAATATTTGTAATCCAACAGGTCATAATATCTGTAGTCCAGTTATGGGACAAAGAACAGACATCAGAAGGTTGCAATCCAGCTGGCTTCTTATATTTGATGTCATACCTTGCTTCTCCCAGCAACCCCTGAGGCAACAGCTGAAGTTGAGTAATGGCGTAGTTCTCCTGGGGATGCTGGGATTTGTAGTCCATTTAAGTAGTGCTTCTACATATTTCTCTATTTAGCTATTTAGAGTTAGCTATCATATGGTGCCTTTTACATCTATCTATCTATCTATCTATCTATCTATCTATCTATCTATCTATCTATCTATCTATCTATCTATCTATCTATCTACGTATATTTATTTGTCATTGTTTAATGTTATAAATTAAAAAATATTTGTGGCTCATAATTATAAGTGCTAGAATTCAGTTTTGTATCTCAGGCACTACATTTAACGATTATAGAAAAAAGTTTGTCTAAAGGACAGATGTTAACTGTGGACTCAAAAAGACATGATAGTATGCAAGGTGGCAGGTACCAGAAGTTATAATTCAATCCAAAAACATTAGGAGAAAATAAAAAAGCAAATGATTCCTGGCTACCTACTGATCCTTTCCCTACATAACTAAATAACACACGGTCAAAACTTTTTTGAATAATTAGCCAGAGGTAAGACATAGTTACTACCATACAAACATATGAAATATAACCACATAAATTGATTGATTGATTGAGTCAACTTTATTGTTATTGTACAGATACAACAAAATGTACTTATCGCATACCCCTTGGGGTCAGAGAGATATATCATATCAAATGATGATACCAAAACACCTAAGACTACACCCCCACTACCATATTTTTGTTTAAATTTGCATTTTCAAATGAAAACTATCTTTGTCCACACTAAAATTAACAAAAATGCATATAACGTAACTCTTTGCCTACACTGAACATGCACACATTGCCAGAAACAGGAAGAGGAAGTGTCCTCCACACTAGACATTCATTTGCAGTTTGTGTTTACACACTGACAGTGGCTAAGAAAATGTAATAAGCGGGATTCCAATCAGGAAAGGGCCACATATTAAGTACGAACCAATCAGAATGTGATCACAGTCACTATTTTCAAAAGTCTATGTTTTTACCAATCCAAATTGCAATTGCAATATATGATTCTGAAGAGCATTTTCAGAAGTCTCTGTTTCTGGTGGTTAAAAATGGCAGTATAGTTTGTAATGAAAGGTGGAAATTGACACTAAAATCTGCGTTTTTAAACAAAAACAGAGTAATGTGGACTTAGCCTGAGTGGCAAGGAACGATGTAATAAACAGTGTTGCTGAAGCCATGGAAAACATATCCTAAATAACAGTTCCAAGATGGAAACCAACAACAAGATGCTGCCAGGACGACATCAGAAATGAAGTGGTAAAAACAACCACATTGAGAATGACACAAATATTACCATTCACAAAGTTTGCTGCGTCAGTTTTTATGGTAGCAATTTGCATATCCTCCAGAATGTTCTGAAGAGTGATCAGATGAATTGCAATTAATTGCAAAGTCCCCCATGCCTAGAAAATGAACTTAATCCCCAAAAAACCCATTTCCACTGCTGTTGTGAAGAAGGCTTCAGGGCACCCAAGAAGGTCCAGCAAGCACCAGGACCGTCTCCTAAAGTTGATTCAGCTGCGGGATCGGGTCACCACCAGTGCAGAGCTTGCTCAGGAATGGCAGCAGGCAGGTGTGAGTGCATCTGCACACATAGTGAGGTGAAGATGAAGAAGATGGCCTGGTGTCAAGAAGGGCAGCAAAGAAGCCAAGAAAAACATCAGGGACAGACTGAAATTCTGCAAAAGGTACAGGGACTAGACTGCTGAGGACTGCTGGGGTCAAGTCATTTTCTCTGATGAATCCCATTTCCGATTGTTTGGGGCGTCCAGAGAAGAAAAGGTGAGTGGCGCTACCATTAGTCCTGTGTCCGGCCAGCAGTAAAGCATCCTGAGACCATTCGTGGGTGGGGTTGCTTCTCAGCCAAGGGAGTGCAGGGCTCACTCAGAATTTTGCCTAAGCACACAGCCATGAATAAAGAATGGGACCAAAACATCCTCTGACAGCAACTTATTCCAACCATCCAAGAACAGTTTGGTGATGAGCAATGATGGAACATCATGCCTTAAGGCAAAATTGAGAACTAAGTGGCTCAGGAAACAAAACATCAAAATTTTGGGTCCATTGCCAGGAAACCCCCCAGACCTTAATCCCATTGAGAACCTGTGGCCAATCCTCAAGAGGTGGGTTTACAAACAAAAACCCACCAATTCTGACAAACACCAAGCATTGATTATGCAAGAATGGGCAGCCATCAGTCAGAATTTCGCCCAGAAGTTGATTGCCTGGGAGAATTTCAGAGGTCCTATTATTGACTCTTTGGATAAACTTAATGTAATTGGTAATGAAAGCCTTTGAAAATTATGAAATGTTTGTAATTATACTTGAGTATACCATAGAAATATCTGACAAAAAGATCTAAAAACACTGAGCAGCAAACTTTGTGAAAACCAATTCTTGTGTCATTCTCAAATCTTTTGGGCCATGACTGTACAGTATAATAAGATGTAACAAGAACACACAAGAACTGATGCAGGGCAACAAAAAAGGTTAAAACGCATAACACTGTTTAGATAGATAGATAGATAGATAGATAGATAGATAGATAGATAGATAGATAGATAGATAGATACTTTATTAATCCCAAGGGGAAATTCACATAATCCAGCAGCAGTATACTGATACAAAGAAACAATATTAAATTAAATAGTAATAAAAATGAAAAAAAGTTTATTTGGAGGTGGAGGGAAGGCTGCATGGTGACCTTGTCCAGGTATTCAAAATTCTCTATGATATCAATAATGTTAATCCAGTAGAATTTTTTTGATTAAATAGTGAAATGGATATTTGGTGACGTGCATTTAAAACTGGCGTCAGGAAGCAGTGCTTTACTCAAAGAATCTGAAATGAACTGCTCTCTCACTCTCATTGATGTGGAAGCCTTAACAATTTTTAAAAATAATATCTGGACGTGGTATTGGGACAGCATAGCCATTTGTCAGCTTAATGACCTTGGTGGACTTAGTGGTGTTCTATTATTAGTCAAACTTATGTCTGTATGATCTTTGCACTTTCTACCTCCATCTACTCTGTAGTCACTGTAAATTCTCCCAGTACCAGTGTGGGAGTTGGCCATGTTATTAACTTGTTTCTTATGCAACAAAACCCAGGGATTTTGTAATAGAAATGGTGTGTTCATAAAATGGATATATGAATACATTACTTTTCATTGAACAATAATCATGGTTGTATTGATTTTGAGTTTAAAGACTCAAATTGCATTCATGTTGTGGTAATTGCTGAGTTTCTCTTTTGTGGTACCACAATTAGATGATGATAGTGTGCAAACCTTGATTGGCAAGATGGTATTATCCCCATTGACTTTCCTATGTTAATTATTTTTTAATTGACATAATTCTTATATTGTGATTTTTCTTTGAACCGAAGCAAGCTACCACAGTATTACAAACAAATATCCATAAACCCCAAATCAAATGAGCTTTTTTTCAGCTGCTTCATAATCCTTTCTCATTATCCCTGAAATAGCTGACTTGCCTAATTTTATGCTTCAGAGTTAATAGAACAAGCAGTCTAAATGCATAATCTGCTTCTAACATCTGGGTAAATGCTATCAGCTTTTCTCCGCAGATCAGTAACTGGTTGCCTTTTAACAGGAAACCAAGCAATTATCTGTTCTATACAGAAAAATTACATCAATAATGGTGAATGCCAGGTGTGTGTGCTATTGATAAAGTACAAGAATGACAGGGATTAAACTTATTTTTAATGGAACTGAACATCACTAATTCAGTTTATTGATAGTGGTATGAGGGAAAAAAGAAAAAAGAAGCCGCAAAGATTGTGAATCTTCATTTACTTTATGAGGCTCAATGTGCTGTTTGAATCCATGTGACTATAAGGACATTTGCATTTAAAGATATTACGTAATTACGAAAATACTCTGTATGGCTTTGATGTTCCTAATTATTTAAAGCATGCAGATTCTGTATTTATAAGTCCTCTGACAAGAAAATTAGTTTCACTATTATTTATTAAAATCTGCAGTTAAAAAATATTTAATTAAAGCAAGAATTAACATTTATTGTAATTATTATTGCTCGAAAAGTAAATATGCCTATAGCATTGTGATGTACTAATACTTAGGGTCAGAGTCTACAATTATTCATTATTAAGTATAATTACTCACTTCAAGAAAGACCCACTGAATCAACAAGCTAATTAAAAGGGCAGGCTCAGTTATAGGATGCACTCTGGCAATCGTAGTGAAGGAGAAAATGAAGACAAAACTGAGTGCCATTATGAACAAAGCTGCACATTGCCTATCTGATACACTAACTCCGACGACTTTCACCTTCTTTTTTTTTTGTCTTTTGACATACTTTGTTAATCCCTGAGGGTAAATTTTCTTTTTGCATGACCTTCGGAGGTCAGAGCACAGGGCTAGCTAGCCATTGCATAGCACCCCTTGAGCAATTTTCCGGTTAGGGACCCAGTGGATTAGGATCCCTTGTAGCAGTAACAGGATGGGAACCGGCAATCTCCCAGATACCATTGCAGATCTGTAGCCAAAGAGCCACCACTCCATATGACTATGAACAATACATTATATTAATACTCTGGGCTTTCAGCCATTGAATTATTTTACAGAAGAGTGTCAGGAAACACAACTGTATAACTGTGACAGCCATGTTAGACGTTTTCTATCTATCTATCTATCTATCTATCTATCTATCTATATATCTATCTATCTATGTATCTATCTATCTATTATATAGTGCCTGTCTATCTATCTATCTATCTATCTATCTATCTATCTATCTATCTATCTATCTATCTATCTATCTATCTATCTATCTATCTATCTATCTATCTATTATATAGTGCCTGTCTATCTATCTATCTATCTATCTATCTATCTATCTATCTATCTATCTATCTATCTATCTATCTATCTAGATACCCTAACACTGTGCAAACCACTACACAATTCCAACAATTTCTTGAACAAAACATTTGCAGACTTCAATAAGTTAACTCAAGAATGGGAAAACTATACAGAATAATAGATTCAAATAGTACAATTTGAGCAGGTATGAAGTATTTACAAATATACAAGCAGCACAGTTACCATTTATAGGTTGCAAAAACAGAAGTCACCCTCTGTAAGTCTGTTTAAGATCTGAATACTGAATCTGAGGATAGAAGCTGCAGAGACGGTGTGTAGCACGGTTCATGATAGCCTCCTCTATTTCCAAATAAAGATATAATCTATTAGGTATTAATGTTTCCTACTATGGTTGATTTATACTTATGTTGTTTTGTTCCCTGCTGAATTACTCATTTTTTACTAATAGCTTGAATTTTTTTCCAGCCTATAATATAACCATGAACACAACCTGCAGTGTCTAAATATATAATAAGATATATTTACACATGCAGTGTCTGAAAACTATGAAAACATCAGATGCTGGAACAAAAAAAAAAAAAAACACTTTGCCCTTGGAAATGGCTTTTCATTTTCCATCAATTCAAACACCATAAATTGTGTATCTTCAGCAAACTCTAAAGGTTACTGCTTTCAGGGTCACTTTTTGTTGTTAACTGTCTACCATTTAGTACATTTGCTATTTTGTCAGTAACTAACTACTAATCAATGCTTTTGACTTTCATTTTGTTACTCTGTCCTTGATTACAAAAATACAGCTAGCAGATGTTCTTGGTCGTAAGGTGTGACAAAACACGCAAGTGATGGCAGAAAAAGTTAATAAGCATTTTATCAGGGTTTTCAAAGATCAATGTGACCAGTCCTTACAACTTGCTTGCAGAGGCAAGAGAAGCTTCAATGTATTCCATTTCTGATGAAGGTCAGAATGTGTTAGCTGTAGTAGTAATTGTATTGTCACACATACAGAGTTGAATAAAATTCTTACTTTCATGTCAGGCCAATATGCAGCATGTCGCCGCTCTCAAGCACTAACATAAACAACAATGTACTGAAACACATAACTCTGTGGAGGTAAAGTAAATATTGAATCATTTCTATTGTACATTTTTTATTTTGATTTAATATTTTTCATCAGTTCCCGAAGGGAAACAATTTTTTCACATGGGAACCTCTGCTTTCCATAGAGAATATCAGGACACGATTCAATTTTGCACACCAAGGCAAAGGCCAGGGGCCTCATGTATAACACCATGTGTAAAATTCACACTAAAACATGGCATACGGATATGCACAGAAGAATCCAGATGCACAACACCATGCATAAGTCAACTTCCATGCACTTAAGCTCCATAAATCCCGATCAGCGTGAAATGCAACTCACGTGCACGTGCCTGCCACCCCACCCCGACTCCTCCCAGAATTGTGCACATTTTAATATGCAAATCAATATACTGTAAATATCACCTTCCTTTCAGTATTTGGTTAAAAGACAATTGCAAAAACCATTGAAAAAAGAAGAATTTCAGCAATTGTGAAGAGGAGGCAAGGAAAAACATACTAGTTATTGGCTTACGCAGTGGTATGAGCCATAAAAGCATGGAGGAAACACTTTAAAAGTTCAAGTTCAGAAAGTCGCACAGTGCCCGAAATAAAATCTAAGTGGTAAGATGTCACAGTTGATGTGAAAAGGTGAGTCGCAGCCAGCCGCCTATTTATTCTGTTTACGACAATATTACAAAAACTGCGCCCCGTGCGATGATCAGGCAATTATGGTGCTGCTGCGCCGTGCACGTCTTCAGGCACTGGCTGCAAACACACCTCTGCCTCAGAAACCTCTGGGCAACCACCTGGCTGTGTGCTGACAGACACTCTTCTGGAGTCACAAAATGCTGTAAGAAATGTGGCCAATGAACTAAGGAATATAAGGGCTGTACTATGTGATATTGACCAGAAAATCAATGAACTGATTAAAAAAAATACATTCTGCTAATTACATTCAAACAAAGTTGTAACACTCTCCGATTTGGCTGATCATTTTGTGGGTCAGTGTCAGTTACATCATACAGCGTCTCTTCAGGTAAAGGCAAGCCACGATTGTGTGCCACATTATGGAGTACGCTACATGCTTGCACAATGCGACACACTTTCTGTGGAGTATAGAGCAGTACATTAATAGATTGAAAATGCTTTCTGTTTACATAAGGAAATTCCTTCTCTCAAGGTGTCTTTATAGTGTAGTGTCCGAACACCATAATGGATTGATTCTCTACTTTTACATGGCTCTTTGAGGTGGCTCACTGTCCTTAAAAGGACTGCCACACTAGTTGGAAAAAACACCTGCAACTGCACAGAGATGCCATTTTTATAGGTTCTCCACTTAAAGATGATGTAATGCCAGCTCATTCTTTTGGTGATTCATACCTATCTGATGTAACTTGCCCAGCACCACTACAATAGCAATGTGCGTACAGTTGACTGCTCTGATAACATTTGGAAACCCTGACGTTGCTGTTAATTGCTCTTTTTTGTTTGTCAGTTCAACTACACTGTAAGAAAATCTTATCTATCTGGATGACAAGCGGATAATACCTTCCCATACAGCTGGCATGTCAAAACTCTGTGATGACTGAGAAATACCCAATCAGTCAGCAAGTTCAGGTTGAAAAGCTCCTGTGGTTAAAAACCCGAGAGTGGACAGGACTTGCCAAGGAGCAGGTAGAGCACAATTCCTAAAAGTCTGCCTTTGTAAAGCCGGTGCCAGCTCAGCACACAGCTCCAAAAGGAGAGCTTTTGGAAATCGAAATCATCTTAGAAGCTAGTCATCATAATATATAAATACACACTCTCTTCTAATTCTTCCATTTGCGATATCTTCTAACAATGCTAAAGCAGCCATGGTAGTTGTAATAGTCTGGCCATATCGTGCACCATTATATTTTTACTGAATGATCACAATCAAGTGAATTTAATGTGCAAACGATATGCAATTAATTTTGGTGTATTTGATAAAACCTGCGTCACAGATTAGAATCTAATAAAGAAAAGTAGTCCACAGAAACAGTAGCACCGCTTTGTCGCTGGGTGCCGGCAGTTTGCAAAACCCAACAGAAACGTAAGGGGGAACCCTTCCATGAAAATGTGCGTGGCTTTACACCAAGTTTAGTTTTTATACATCTCGAATTGAACGTGGAAAGGGGAGTACGCAATGTTTTTGTGCATACGCACTGTTTATACATGAGGCCTCAGGTCTTTTGGAACAATGGATCTCTGGATAGACAAGGTACAGTTGTTTGACCACAGAATCAGAACATATGTTTAATTTTTGATTTAATTTGTTATACTTTATTATACTTTATTTTCCTGACAGGAAATTGTCTTTCCAAATGATCTTAGGAGGTAGGAGCGCAGGGTGAGCCATTGTACAGCACTCCAGAGCAATTTTCAGGTTAAGAGCCTTGCTCAAGAGCCTAACAGAGTAGGATCCCTTCTAGCAGTAAACGGGATTTAAACAGGCAACCTTTCAGATACCGCCAGTGATCCTTACCCTTAGAGTCACCAAATCAAAGCTAAATCAAAGCTAATCTGTCTCATCCTTAAATGTCCTTTATGACAAGGTCTTACGTGATAATTTAACTTACAAAGTATATTTGCTTATAAGTCAAAAAGCAGTGCAAAATATAATCATTGCCAGACTTTTAAGATCAGATCTGAGGCATATTTGAGCTGTTATGGCATTAACCTCAGATAAAGGAGAACTAGAGTCATAGGGTAGAATGGTCCTTTCATCTAATTGGCCGACCCAGCACTGACTCAATTGTAGAATGACCAATAGGAGTGAGATGGCTTGTAGGCTGAGGTTCTTCAGGACTTTAATTGTGTTTGGCTTGTCTGACTCCTTTTCTATTATCTGACTGTGGTCCTACAGTACAATTAGCTGATGGACAGGTATTGTTGTTTTTCATTTCTGTTAATTAGTTTCTAGTTTGTTTTTGATGTATTTGAACAAATCTGTATCCTTATAAGTGATAGTTTTGTAATTAGTGAGTGGTATAATCTGTTCTTACATTTGCCTTGAAAGTTTCCACAATGCTCAGCACTAGAGGAGGAGGGCTGTGCAAAAACAAATTTGTTTGTACTGCTGAGGTGTATTTGTGAGGTGGCCATAATGGATTGGCCATCGAGCTCTGGAAAGAGGATTACTTGTGTTCTGTTTTGTGTGTTGCATTTACCACATTTTTTGGCACTCATTACACACCCAACCTACTTGGAAGGGGGTCTCTTTTGGAATTGTCTTTCCCAAATTTTCTTCAGTTTTTTACTTTCTCGTATACGAAGTATTGTAATCATCCAAAAATTCAGTGTCGTGATTTTGATGAATCTCAGTGTTTTAGACCTCCCTGACTTTCTCGTATACATAATATAGGAAAAGTATTGGAATCCTCCAAAAATTCGAGAAATTCGTGAAAATGTGAGATTTTGATGAATCTCGATGTTTTAGACCTTCCTGAGTTCGGAAATACCATTTTTGGAATTATGTCTGTGTGTGTGTGTAAACACAATAACTTGAGTTTCACTTAGGTCAACTAAATTTTGCATACAAGTATTACGTACAAAAGATACATTTCTATCAACTTTTGGACTCTTTCCGCAAACCGGCAGTGGTACTTTACCTTTTATTCATGCAGCTGCAGAGTCCGATTTATTCAACTTTACTTTTAGAATAATTGTTCAATAAATTATTAATTTGATTTGAATTGCTGTTGATGGTTCTTTAATGCACATAATATAAAAATATAATCATTGTCTTGCAGTTTACTTCTCCAATATCCATCCCCATATCTGAGTATACGTGAAAGTTGAGGGGAGACGACTCCTGATTTTTTCTTTCCCCTACAAGGTTTTCCTTTTGTTGGTGTTTTTTTTTTTATCTTCTGTTCAGAAAACAGAGCCCATTAAAATGCCATTCCTTGTGTGATTTTGGACTGTACAAGAAATAAATTGTTGTTGTTGCTATTCCTGCCTTAGCCTTAAAGTTATCAAATGTGCTCTGCCACTCCTTGTGATCATAAATGGATGGATGGTTTCCCTTGTTTTCACATCGAGATCTTTTTAATTCTGTGGAATTTGACGGTGTTTAACCATTTTAAATGGTGTGAATGGCAGATTATTTAAAGCAACTAAGTCCATCCATCCATCCCAGCCAAAAGGGCGCAAGACAGGAAACAAACCCCGGGCAGGGCGCCAGCCCACCACAGCAACTAAGTCTTATAATGTTAAAAATATCAATGATGATTTTTAATTAAATGAAGGATCTATTTGTGGTTGTTTTGACAAATTCCTTTTCCCAAAATTACTGAAACTCTCTTATCACGCTTATTTTTCACAGCCTTAACCCCGCGTGTTAAATGAGTCATTGACTCCAGAATAATGATTACTAATATAGTTTTAAAACTCTCTTTTTTCCCTGTTATTTTATAAATACTTCAATTTACTGTACATGTATTCTCCAGGACAAAAAGAATGAACAAAAAGAAGATACTCTTTATAAACACACTGATTTGAGGCAAACAGCTGTGTTCCTAAGCCTAAAAAGATCTATGGCACAAGGGAATCAATTGCAAATTAATCTGAGTGTATCCTGCAGACGCGGCACAATCCGAAGATCAATGAGGCACTTCAGAAGAATAATTTGTCTGCTGCCTATAGAAATTTTGCTGTGCCGAGATAACATTCTATACCAGTGCTGGGTGAAGCAAACTGAGGGCCCTTACCTTCACAGAATCTACTTTTCATTTTCCACCTCAGCGCCACACTGTCTGGCTTACACAAGACAGGATGTCTGCCAGCTTATTAGTACCAAGGCAATTTCAAACTTCCTCAATCATAACGATGGGGTTCCGTTGTACCTCATCTTAGTGATCAGAGCCAGAAGTAGCTCCTGGACAGGAGTTGTGTAAAGAATGCAGCAGCAGCAGAACAATTGGAGGTCATTTTACTGTTGTTTTAATATATGTGCTGGATCTGTGTCTCTTAAACTTTTCCGTATGACCCATTAGTGATTCTATTATATGAGGCTGTGGGTCTGAAAGTACTCTTTGATTTATCATAAAAGGAAGCCTTCCCGCTTTAAGGGTTGAGTCAGAGTTGGAAGATGGAGGGCAAAATTCAACTGGAGCAGCGGAATTGTGTTCAATGAAGATTGTGGTGTGGACTTTGGAAAAGAAGGTATTTTGAATAAAAAATATTTATTTGCCTTGATGTAATTGTGTCAGGGGTTTAGGCACTCGGTGGTGCCCCCTAGAGGTCACAGGAAATTGTATGAATGGAGAAGGGCTTTGGAAAATAGAAGATGGAAGATAAATGGGAAGAAGGGAGAATATGTGTGGTTCAATGATGATCAGGGATCAGAAGTTAGCCTGCCTCGAGAGCTATTGAAAAGAGTGGATGAATTTAAATGTCTAGGATCAGTGGTAAGAAAATAGGGAAAACTAAAGGCAGAGATAACCCACAGTGTGCAATGTGGATTAATCAATTGGAAGAAGGGATCAGAAGTATTGTGTGTGTTGCAATGACATGAAGCAGTCAAGACAATCCTAAAGTGGTTTTGGGGAAAAATGTAGTACTGTTCTTGAGTGGCCAAGACAAAGCTCAGACTTAAGCTTCATAGAACATCTGTGGAGAGACTTGAAGATGGCAGTTTACAGACGTTTTCCATCTGATCACATTAAGCTTGAGAGGATCTGTCAGGATGAATGGGATGAACTGGCCAAATCCAGGTGTGCAAAGCTTGTAGTGTTTTACACAGGAAGACTTGGAAATTGTAATTGCTGCCATAAGGGATTCTACAGAATACTGAATTAGGGTCCTGAAAGATAGATAGACATGAAAGGCACTATAAGATAGATAGATAGACAGATAGATATGAAAGGCACTATATAAAATAGATAGATAGATAGTGTATATCATTAACTGAAGGAACACACAAGTCTGAAAAGAAATGTTGGGATACCAACCGGCTTGCTCCCTTTAATTACTGAGTTGTTTGACAACTTAAACAGGCGCATAGTGGTGCAAAACGGAAACAAAACACAATTAGGTACCTATAGAACAAGCAGGGACAAGCTATTTGGGGCATTTATGGTTGTAGTTGGGGGCTCACTTTCCCAAAGTGAGAGACGCCTTGTTCTACGAGTGTCTTGCGCTTTAATAGTGTCTGGGCCATAACAGGCAGTCAGTTGTCCTCATTGGCTGTCTTCTTGAAGCTGTGGGTGGAACAAAGTGACAATACCGTCAGCCACACGACCTCATCATGTCCTAGAAGTGTAGTGCTTACTTTTCATGAACCCTCCAACGCACATGCATGGACAAAGCATACATACTTAGATAGGCAGAACTTTATTTGACCCCAGAAGCTCCTTATATAATTTAATACACACACACAATATGGTCTAAACATACACCAGAATGACTAAAAAGTAAGAAAATGAAAAAGAAAGAAAATTTCCAACTTGGCAATCTTAGTGTGGTATTTGGCAGGTGTATTGCCATTGATATAAAGGAGCTCCCACTGCGTTTCTTGACACACTTCTGCTGAATGATTCATTGGCTTAATGTCCTCAGTGTTGGTGTGTCAGAGAGAGGATGTGCAGCATTGTTCATAATGGTACTCAGTCTTATCTTCATTCTCTCCTGCTTTACTACCTCCAGGAAGTCTTACCAGCCTGTTATATTAGCTAGTTGATTCGGTGGGCCTCTCTTGAAGTGATGTTACCTGCCCTGCACAGCATAGGAAATCAAAGAGTTGTAGAAGATATGATGGATGTCACTATTCACATCAAAAGAGCACAGCCTGCTCTGCTGTTTCTTCTATTGTTCCTCTGTGTTCTGAAACCAGTTCAACCTGTTGTTGATGTGGACCCCCCAATTACTTGTAGGAGCAGACCACCTCTACATCCAATCCTTGAGCAGTGTCAGGACGTAGAAGTTCTTTGGTGCAGCAAAACTGATTGAAACTGAAACTTTATGGGCAGCAACGAGTGCTTCTGTGAGGTCACAGCTGATGTCCTTTCTTCTTGGCCAGATGTGAGCTCAACCCCAAGTGGTCCAGATCCCCAATCTGGCAAAAGTTTTGCTTTTACAGAGTTTCTTACGCTTCCTGGTAATGAACTTACCTTGTGCATTTGACTAGTAACACATGGCCGATTAAAAATTATGGAAGTTGGGAGGATGGACTAAAAATAAGTGCAAAGAAAATGTAATACAAATGTACTAATTAAAAATACATTGAGTACTTCAGTGTACATAATCTGAATAGGCTAATTTGCACTATTTAAATTGATATTAAGTGTACTCAAAGTGTACTACCCCTAAAATATATAAAAGTGTGTTATTAGTGCATTACTTGATACTGTGCTATGCATGCTTTAAATATAGAGTGGTCCAGATCTAATTATGCAATTTTCATTACGTTATAACTTATTAAGTTTATTACGTAGAGAATTTACAAAAAATTCTTTATGTTGCCGTTAGATGGCAGAACCTGCCCTGCATTCCAAAATGGCGGGGAGACGGTTGTCAGTAGAACAGCGGGTGCGATGTGTTTGCCTTTTCATAATTGCATAATTAGATCTGGACCGCCCTGTATAAGTTCATTTTTGGTGTACTTTCATACACTATTGTTAAGTTCATTTTAAGTGTATTTTACTGCATTTCTGGTATATAATATACAAAAAGTATGCTATATTTGAGTTGTAAATACATTTGAAATATATCACAAATATGTTTTCAATGTATTATCCTTGCATTTTGATTGAAATATAAATATAATTCTTATATATTATAAGTGTATTAACAAGTCTCTAAAATGTGGATTCAAATATACTTCAAGTAGAAACAAAGTTAATTTATGAAAGTACAGAAATAATAAAAAAAAAGTGTACTTAAGCATATTTAAGCACATCTTAATGGTGTCTCAAAACAGCACATTCAAGTACACTTAGTTGTATTTAAGTACAGTGGACCCTTGACTTACGAACTCAATTCGTTTGCGAGGACTGGTTGTAACTCAAGTTGGTTGTAACTCAAGACTATTTTTCCCATAAGAAATAATGGAAATACCCATAATGTGTTCCGAACCTCCCACAGCAACACTTACTTAACCTTTTCATAATAAAAAAGGGTTGTGTAATGTGCATAATATACCAAAACACCAATAATTTTTCTAATGTACTAACCAAAAAGTTATAAAAAGTGCCTAGCCTACCAGAAACAACAATTTCACACTCTACTCACCTTTAATTTGACATCTTTGGGCTGCAGGAATGAAGGAGGAGGAGATTGAAACGGAAGGTGGTTATTGTTTAGAAGGAGCCTCCTTATGCAAATTTTTTCTTTGTAAAATTGTTGAGATGGTGGATTTCGACATGCTGTACATATTAGCGAGATCTGTCACACGAACACCACTCTCATATTTCCGCACAATTTCCTTCTTCGTTTCGATTGTGATTGCTGTTTCTCAAGTTAATAATGACAGTAGTCGAGCACTCAGTTCAAAGCTGGTCGTGTTGTGAACTGCTGTAATAATACACTCCAAAGCAAGCCGGTGCTGACTCAGCCTGATGACATCATCATGTGCCACGCCAGCCAGCTAGCTAACATCCCTTAACAATCGCTTTCTTTATCTTCGTTACCTTCTCTTCCTTCCTTAGCAATTATGCGTCTTGCTTGCCATGGTCTTAGTGAATTATATATATAGATAAATCACTGCACTGACCGAAATTACGTCCACAAACACATGTATCTGGGCTCCGACTGACGCTTGCGAATGCTCTCGGCTGTTTGTTTGCAATCGCACAAGCGGATACACGTGACCGCATCCGGGTCATAACGCAAAATGTTTGTCGTAAATCAAAACAAAAATTTTGGTCGTAAATCAAGTTATTCGCATGTCAGGCCGGTCGTATATCAAGGGTCGACTGTATATATTTAGTTACACTAATGATATTACATTAGCACACTTAGTACAAAATTAGTGCTTGAAAATACAGTAGCACACTTTTAACACAATAAGTGCACTGAAATGTTCTCCCCATGTCTGCGTGGGTTTCCTCCTGGTGCTCCAGTTTCCTCCCACAATCCAAAGACATGCCGGTTATGTGTATTGGTGATTCTAAATTGGCCCTAGTGTGTGCTTGGTGTGTGGGTGTGTGTGTATGCCCTGCGGTGGGCTGGCGCCCTGCCTGGGGTTTGTTTTTCTGCCTTGTACCCTGTGTTGGCTGGGATTGGCTCCAGCAGACCCCCGTGACCCTGTAGTTAGGATATAGCGGGTTGGATACTGGATGGATGGATGAAAATTAAGTGTATTTTAGTCCACTTTTTTAACCTAGGTTCACTGATAGGAGTCAGTAAAAATAAGTTTGAATTAACATTACAGCATCAAAAATATCTTGAGTTTTCCATTTGTTATACCTCCCTACATATTTAAAAGCGGGAGACCCTTTATTTACATCTGCTCCAACACCCCCTCTATTACATTTCCTTGTTTCCACTAAGTATACTCAGCAAAAAAAGAAACGTCCTCTAACTTTCAACTGTTTTTACTTTCAGTAAACTTAATGTGTAAATATTTGTATGAACACTAAAAGAGTCAACACCATAAGACATAAACTAAAAATGTTTCACAATGTGTCCCTGAATGAAGGGAGGCTCAAAATCAAAAGTACCAGTCAGTATCTGGTGTGGCCACCAGCTGCTTGAAGTACTGCAGTGCATCTCCTCCTCATGGACTGGACCAGATTTGTCAGTTCTTGCTGTGAGATGTTACCCCACTCTTCCACCAAGGCACCTGCAAGTTCCCGGACATTTCTGGAGGGAATGGCACTAGCCATCGATCCAAATCGATCCCGCTCCAGGGTACAGGCCTCGGTGTAACGCTCATTCCTTCGACGATAAACATGAATCCGTCCATCACCCCTGGTGAGACAAAACTGTGACTCCTCAGTGAAGAGCACTTTTTGCCACTCCTGTCTGGTCCAGCGAAGGTGGGTTTGTGCCCATAGGCGGCGTTGTTGCTGGTGATGTCTGGTAAGGACCTGCCTTACAACAGGCCTACAAGCCCTCTGTCCAGCCTCTCTCAGCCTATTGCGGACAGTCTGAGCACTGATGGAGGGATTGTGTGTTCCTGGTGTGACTCGGGCAGTTGTTGTGGCCATCCTGTACCTGTCACGCAGGTGTGATATTCCGATGTACCGATCCTGTGCAGGTGTTGTTACACGTGGTCTTCCACTGCGAGGGTGATCAGCTGTCCTTCCTGTCTCCCTGTAGCGCTGTCTTAGGCGTCTCACAGTGCGGACATGGCAATTTATTGCCCTAGTCGCATCAGCAGTCCTCATGCCTCCCTGCAGCATGCCTAATGCACGTTCACGCAGATGAGCAGGGACCCTGGGCATCTTTCTTTGGGTGTTTTTCACAGTTGGTAGACAAGTCTCTTTAGTGTCCTGCGTTTTTAGAACTGTGACCTTAAATGCCTACTTTCTGTAAGCTGTTAAGGTCTTAACGACCATTCCACAGGTGCATGTTAATTAATTGATTATGGTTAATTGAACATGCATGGAAAACATTGTTTAAACCCTTTACAATGAAGATCTGTAAAGTTATTTGGATTTTTAAAACATTATTGTTGAAATACACAGTCCCGTTTCTTTTTTTGCTGAGTTTAGTTTGTATGTTTGTGTTCTCCCCAAATGACCCCGATGCCTTCTTTAACTTTTTCTGCACTTAGCACTGTTTGTGGTATCGTTTTCCATTTCGCTCTGCCAATGATCAAAATCCTTAGTCTTTCCATGACCCTGTGTTTTCTCCATTATGCTTGTAAGCCCCCATGCTGTTTTATAGCAACTCTACCTGAAGTTCATCAATGTTTTTTTTTTTTTATATTGTGTTTCTATGCTAAGGTTTAAAATTTCTGATATTCATTACATTTTGAATTTCTGTTTCCTCACTCATAACTAACATCCTGCAGTCAAACGCAATTTTCTGTGAAGTTTCATTTTCTATTTCCTTTGGGTTGTTATCATTGTCACAGTCAGTGACTCGGCACGCTTTCCGCTGTTTAGAGGTCCTCTGATATTTTTTCATAGCTATTATAAAAATCTATTTATTTTTCTGTTAGTTTGTCTTCTTCATTTGTCTTTCACATCAAGAAAGGAAACATTCATACCGATCGTCATTGGTTTGTTTGCATTCTCTGTTTCTCCTAAAGAGTGTCACATTAAACTGAGTGCTATATTTTATAGTCAGCAGGCAAGGTTGCTTATAGCCTCTTTAATGCATTTCTTTTGATTAATTTGATGGTTGTAAGGTAACACCTTGACCAAGGAAAGATTAATAGCAGTGGAAAAATGAACAGACTGTAAGAGAGAAAGATGCAGTCAGGAAGCTGTTCCAGCATAACTTTGGGGAAATATACTGTACAGTAGGAAATTAAAGAGTGTAGGTTGGGCATTCATTAACAGATTAAAAAAATGCCCATACCTTCATTAACAGGCTAATGTCGTTCGAGTTGATAGAGGGCAGATTCAGCAGCAGGTTTGATATAAAGAAGCAAATGTGTTTGTATGACTTAATGAATCAAAGATTGGAGTTAAGGATACGATTATCTATCTGCTTGACAAGGCTGGACAAAGCTGACAGCACGGTGAGGATTCTGTTTTTTGATGTCTCCAGCGTCTTCAATGCTGTCCAGCCATCTTTGTTAAGGTACCTCAGAGATATGCAGGTGGGTGAGCTGATGATGTCCAGGATAATGGACTATCTGTCGGGCAGGCCGCAGTTTGTGAGACTCAAGGAGTCTGTGTGAGCAACACTGGAGCACCACAAGGAACGGGCCTGTCTGCTTCACTCTGCACAACTCAGATTATAAATATAACACAAGGTCCAGTTACTTGGATACATTCTCAGATAATTCTGCACTTATGGGGTGTGTTTATAAGGGGGATGAGGCAGAGGAGAGGAGTCAGGGGGAGAACTTTGTTTCTTTGTGCAAAGAGAATCATCTGCAATTTAACAGTAGCAAAAACCAAAAACTGCTTATTGACTTTCTCTACACCAAAGAGCCTCTATGTCCAGTCATAGTTCAGCAGAGAGTGGATGTGGAGATGGTGCGCTCCTAACAAGTATTGGGGGGCCACAGTAATGATAGGGTGGACTAGTCTCAGAACACAGAGGACCTAAATAAGAAAGGGCAGAACGGGCTCTTCTTCTTTAGGAGAATGTGTTCCTTTAATATTGGAACGGTCATCCTTCACATCTTCTATTATTCTGTGACGGCCAGTGCAATTTTCTAAACTGTGGTGTGCTAGACTGGTAACATCACTTCAAGAGAGGCCCACAGAATCAATGAGCTAATTGAAGAACAGAAGAACATAATAAAATTATGAGAAGCTTAAGAGATTTGACAAATGAGAGAAGACCATTCAGTCCATCAAGCCAGTTTGTTTAGCTAATAGCTAAGCTGTTCCAAAATCTCATTCAGATTCTTTTTAAAGATTGTCAAGGTTTCTGCTTCAATCAGCCTAGTTGCTTTTCTCTGGACCTTTTCTACCACTGCTATGTCCTTTTTGTAGTCTGGAGACCAAAACTGTACCCAGTACTCCAGATGAGGCCTCACCAGTGTGTTATAAAGCTTGAGCAGAACCTCCTTGGACTTGTACTGCACACATCAAGGCGCTATATAACTTGACATTCTGTTAGCCTTCTTAATGGCTTCTGAACACCGTCTAACAGTTGATAGTGTTGATTCCTTTACGACTCCTAAACCTTTTAATCTTTCCTCCTAACTCATTGCCTGTAGCCCAGGAATCAGCCTCGTCACTGTTCTCTGGACCTTTTCTAGCACTGCTATGTCCTTTTTATAGACTGGAGACCAAAAGTGCATGCAGTACTCCAGATGAGGCCTCACCAGTGTGTTATAAAGCTTGAGCACACATCAATATGACCTGACATTCTGTTAGACTTCTTAATGGTTTCTGAACAATGTGTTTGCCTGTAAAAGTGCTTAATGCCTTGATTCTCAAATGCAGTTTCCCTTAATATCCACTGATGTCCTCAAGTACATGATTCATCCTTAGGCTGAAAGAATGTTGCTGGATCCATTTTGTCAGGGCAGGCTCAGCACTCTGGACCCCTTAGAGGTCATAGCAAAGCAGAGAATTAAAAAAAACAATGCTACACATCCTCTCTGACACTCCAACACTGAGGACTTTCAGCTAAAGAAGCATTTGGCAGAAGTGTGTCTAGAAATGCTATGCGGGCTTCTTTGTACAAACAGACAATACATCTGTATAGTGCCTCACTGGAACTGGGACTGCCAAGTTAGAAGTTTTCATTTCCTTCTTTTTTAGTTTTCTTTCTTTTTAGTCATTCTAGTGAGTGTTCAGACCATAGTGTGTGTGTATGTATGCTTATTTATGTATCTGTTTATGTTTTAATTAATTTAAATATGTTTTGTATTATGCCAAATCTCCCCGGGTAACAAATAAAGTTCTATCTATCTATCTATCTATCTATCTATCTATCTATCTATCTATCTATCTATCTATCTATCTATTTATATAGTGCCTTTCCTATCTATCTATCTATCTATCTATCTATCTATCTATCTATTATATAGTGCCTTTCATATCTATTTATCTATCTGTCTCTTTTATAGAATGCTTCTTGTACAAGGGATGTTTAAAACTTTAATATTTTCGTTGGAAATGTTGAAGGCAGGAGGAGTAGTAATTGGTCATATCTGAGAGTGTCGTGTGACTGGGAAAATTGCATCACAAAGGAAGGCAACTATGTAGAAAAGTGGTGTAATTTGTTTTTGAAATTCTTAATAAATAAGGTTAAAAGAAAGTGCGGAAACTTTTTGGTCCCTCATGTTATGCCAGTCAATGTTGTTTTACAAATACAATTCAATTATGAAGATAAAGCACAATACAATATAATCGATGTACCTTTTCATTCATTACAGTATGCATACTGAGGCCTATCATGAGAACATTAGGTGTTAAATCCTAGTTCATTGTCACTATTTTTCAGCCAAATAGTATCCCATGTTGGCTTTTTGATGTGGCCAAAAAAGAACAGGACAATCTGTGTAAATATCGGCAGAACGTGTGATACTGAACGGGCCAGATTTCAAGCCCATTTTACTGGAACTCTGAGGCAGCAGAACCAATTATGATCACCACATCACATTTGCACCAATTTGTGTTTTTTGTATCTCACACCCTCATACACCTTTATTTTTACAGCATCCCTTATCTATGATGGAGTGTTCGCTCAGAAGGAAATATGAAACTGGTGTTACATTAAAAGTCGTTGAAGTGGTAAAAGAAATTGGTAACTGCGCTGCTGCAATAAAATTTGTGTCTGAGAAATTGTATTTTTGAACGGGCGTATACGTCAGGGTCTGAGTTTATGACCGATTTTTTGGGTTTCAAGACCCAACTTATACATGAGTATATACGGTAGCTTATATAAAATTATGTAATAAAAATAAATGCATAAGATGAACATTGTATAAACAGTATAAATAGAAAGATTTAAACACTCAAACTCATTAGCTAAAAAGCAAGTGAATAAAAGTGTTTTTTTGGAAGAAACTTAAAACTATGAAGTGTGGGAGTCAACCTTATTATGAGGTGCAAACCATTCCACAGTTTAGGACCAGCGACTGCAAAAGCACGAATGCCCCTCGGCTTCAATCATGTGCATGGGACAGTAAGCAATAGCTGGTCAGAAGAGCTCAGCTGCCTGGCTGATGAATACAGAACAAGCAGATTAGCTAAGTACGGTGAAGCTGACCCATGTAGGGCTTTAAAAACGAACACTAAAATCTTAAAATTCACCTTGTAACTAAGAGGGAGCCAAGGAAGAGAGGCCAACACCGAAGCATTGGGATCCATTTTTTTGCTGCTGGCTAGAACTCCAACAGCTGCATTCTGCACCATTTGTAGGCAAGAGTGTCGTACGGGACACTCCAACATATTGGGCATTGCAATAATCCAACCGAGACATGACAAAAGCATCAATGAGCTTTTGTAGGCCACTAAATGATAAAAACGGCTTGACTATATTGATCGTTCTGAGGTAGAACAAAACTACTCTTTACCACAGCATTGATCATTTTGTCAAGTTTAAAACCTGTGTAATGGCCGACCCCTTACCCAGCCGGCAGCTACACTTCCAAAACCTGGGGCTGGGATAAATTACTGAGGCTAATCTATGAATACGAAGCCGTACCTCTAACAAATAAAATTTTCCCCACAATCAACGGTTTAAACATAAGCATACAAAAGCAGATATGTAAAAATAAGTGGATAAATATATTAAATGACTTTCACACGTAGAAAATAAGTATATATACTGTATATAAAGATATGTATAAATCACCACCAAAAAAACAACGTGACAACACCATGTATATAATAACAAACCCTCCCTTGTCCCAATAACATACAGTATAACAAACGCAAAACACAAATGACAATGAATGAATACGGAAAATGCCAATGATAGTAAATACGGATGACCGGTCAACCGATAAGTGATGTGTTTGAATTTCCCGGAAAAAAATGGAACAACCTGACCGTGAATCCTCAGCATGTGGTGGATAATGTAGTCCAACCCCGGGTTCTTTTGCAATGATTGAATTGAAATAAGTCCGGCGGAATGAAAAACAAACTGGTATCAAAAGCGTGATGTGGAAAACAGCAGGTAAAGTTGGTTCGTTGTCGTGAAAATGTAATCTCCGACTTTCTCCTTCCTCCACTCTGTTCCCTCCTGATTGTTTATATAGTAATAAGCCGGCTGTAATTGATTGATTGTAAACAGATGCTTTCCATCTTGGGGCTATGGTCTCTTTCCATCATCCGTCCCCCCTGTATTTACGGGGACGACATTCACTGATGCACACATTATAAACAGCAAACGGGACGATGGACATAAAACGCACTCGGTACAAACATTGAAAACACTATTACAATGTAGCCCCACTACACCTGAATCCAAGATCACCCTGCGATTTTTAGCAATTTTTGGCTTTAGGTACCGAGCAAGTGGACCCAGTGTGCTAGCAATGTTTTGGGTTTAAAGTTTAAAGCCGCCAATTTACTTAATTCATGCATCTTTGGTATATGACAGGAAAACTCACATGGGGTAAACATGCAGACTCTGCACAGACAATGACCAGCTGGATTTGAATCCTGGGTGAAGGACCAATGAGCCACCATCACCAAGCACTGCATTACCATGCTGGCCCAAGCAGACAACACACTGTAGTATAATAGTGTGTGATAAACAAAAATAAACATAAAAAATTAATACCAGCTCTGACACATTGCAGGCCTTGAAGAGCACAAGAGTACTTCATAACCTTAACTTCTGAAGGCAGAATTCATTTCACAGTTCAACGTTTCACAAAAAGTATCCTTAAAAATTAAACCATTGCAAAAAAGTACAGTCCATTAAATAGTAAATGAAGCATCGTCATTTCTGCATGATAATGAAGAGAACACATTACATATTTCTCTATGCCTTAACATGTTTCAGTGTATCTCTGCATAAATCAAAATGATGCTCTGTTTCTCCATGGTGACCGCAGTACTGCAATAATTGTGGATATACCTTCTTTTAGATCATTGATGTAACATATTTTTTGAATGTGGTCCATGTTTTTCATTTATCTCCGCAATAATGAAGTCCACTCTCATGTATAAAAACCTTATTTGATTCCATACTAAAATTTTACTTACACATTGCTTAAGAAGTCTTAACAGGAATGTGCTTAAGAGAGATTCAGGCACATGGATATCAATGGAAGGCACTGAAGGGTAAGGGATAGCAAATATCTTTTGCTTATTCTTTTACCTAGTGTGGCTAGTTACCCATAATTTTCTTTTAGGAAGATATTCTGAATTTTCTGGCACTGGATCCAGAATTACCGCGTGACCAGTGCTACCATGAAAAATCTTCCTCAATTGCATTGCATTCCTATTATGAGAAAGGTGCATTAATTTATTTACAATAATTCTTAAAGTACCACATTGTGAAATCTTTTCAAATGTATTTTCTTGTGGGAAATGGCCTCCCAGCAATCAAACTCGCCTGGATTGGAATTTAGGACAATCTAAACCACGTGCATTCAGCAGGTTTGAGAATCATCATGCTCACCACCTCTGAATGTTAATGGGGCTGTATATGAAAAGGTTTATTTCTCTGTGAATTCGAAAACCTGTCCCAATGAAATGCAAGTTGAGAACCTGCTTCATGTTTTATATCAGTGGTCTTCAAAGCCAGTCCTGGAGAGCTGATTATCTCAAGGCATAACGTGAGCTGCCAAGTCAAGTCAAGTCACTCGATTGCAGCGAGTGCAGAATGGAGCTGCTAGAATCTTAACTGGGAAAAGAAAATCAGAGCACATCTCTCCAGTTTTGATGTCACTACATTGGTTACCTGTGCCATTCAGAATGGACTTTAAAATACAGCTTATGGTTTACAAAGCCTTAAATAATCTGCTCCATCCTATATCGTGGAATTCCTGTCACCGTACACTCCAAATTGTAACCTTAGATCTTCAAATGAGGGTCTGCTTAAAACTCCAAGAGTTCAACTTAAAAGAAGTGGTGAAGAGGCCATCTGCTGTCAAGCACCTCAAATCTGGAATAGCCTGCTAGGGAATGGGGGGACAGGGAGTTTAGGACAGGCCAGGTTTAGATCTATACAAGGAAGAACAAGCAATGGTGTAAAAATATAATGCATAGTAATGTAAATTCTAAGCAAACACGTAAATGTAGAAGGATTAACACATTAAAAATAGCTTGCCTTAATGCTAGAAGTATCAAAAATAAGGTAAGTGAGTTGGAGTTGTATGTAGCAGAGCATAATTGTGATATTATAGCAATAACGGAAACCTGGCTAAATAACAAAGATGGGGATGAGTGTAACATAGAGGGATACACATTTTTAGGAAGGATAGACAGAACAGAAAAGGAGGTGGGGTTGCTGTTTATGCCAAACAGGGTTTAAATGTAAGTCCTCTTCAGTTGGATGATGAGCCCCATCTTAGTGAGGACATGTGGCTTCGCCTGGAAAATATTAGGGAAAAGAGGTCTTATTTTAGGAGTGTGTTATAGACCACCCAATTCAGACAGTAATTTCAACACACATCTTTTTAGTAATATCAAAAAGGCAAGTTTACAGGGGGATATTATAGTCATGGGGGACTTTAATTATCCAAATATTAACTGGGATAACCTTGCAGATGGAGGAGCACAAGATTTTTTAGAAGTAATAAGCAACTGTTTTTTAACACAGCATGTTAAAGCAGCAACACGGGGTGAAGCCTGTCTGGATTTAGTATTCTGTAATAATCAGGATAGAATTGAGGGTGTAGAGGTGATTGAACCACTAGGGTCAAGTGACCATAATGTAATACAATTCTCAGTATTTTGTAAGAGTGCAGATGCAAAGACTAAAATTGTTAAGTTGAACTTTGGTAGGGCTAATTTTGAGCAGATGCGACAAAGTCTAAGTAGGATAGACTGGGATAAGCTTTTAAATGTGGAGACAGTCGAGGAGCAGTGGAACAGGTTTAAAATGTTTTACATGTAATATAGGACAGATACATACCTAAATTTGGAATTAATAGGAAACTAAAAAAAACTCCACGATGGATTAATAAAGATTTAAAAAAGAAGTTGCAAAGGAAAAAACTGCTGTATAAGGCATATAAGACTAATGACTGCAAAGAGAATCATAGCACGTATGAGAACATGAGGGCAACCATTAAGAAGGATATCAGAGAGGCTAAAAGACAGTTGGAGAGGAATATAGCAGATAAGGCGAAAGAAGACCCCAAGAGATTCTTTCAGTATTTTAGTAGTAAAAGAACAGTTAAGGAGGAGGTCAAGTTCATCAGGAATAGTAAAGGGGAATTAAAAGATACAGACAATGAAATAGCAGATGCCCTAAACTTAAATTTTTCTGAGGTGTTTACAAGTGAGCAAGTGGATAACCTCAGAGCAGTAACAGGGACTACTAAGGAGGTACTGAGGGATTTGGAAATTGTAGAGGGAAAAGTGCTGCTCAGATTAAATAAGATGAAATCAAACAAATCACCAGGACCAGATAATATTTATCCTCGTGTTCTTAAGGAGGCTAGTGAGTACAGATATAAACCCTTGACACATATTTTTAGGAAGTCACTGTGCACTGGAGAGATTCAGAAGGACTGGAAAATGGCAAATATCATCCCATTATATAAAAAGGGGGGCAGGGCAGATCCAAGCAACTATAGGCCAGTAAGCTTAACATGCATCATAGGAAAATTAATTTAGGGAATTATTAGATAGATAGATAGATAGATAGATAGATAGATAGATAGATAGATAGATAGATAGATAGATAGATAGATAGATAGATACTTTATTAATCCCAAGGGGAAATTCACATAATCCAGCAGCAGTATACTGATACAAAGAAACAATATTAAATTAAATAGTAATAAAAATAAAAAATATTAAAGTAAAATTAATGTTAGCATTTACTCCCCCGGGTGGAATTGAAGAGTCGCATAGTGTGGGGGAGGAACAATCTCCTCAGTCTGTCAGTGAAGCTACTCCTCTATCTGGAGATGACACTTGAGATTGAGCAACACATGGCAAGGACAGGAGTTATTCTGAATAGTCAGCATGGGTTCAGAAGAGGGAGGTCGTGTTTTACTAACATGCTGGAATTCTATGAGGAGGCAACAAAAGGATACGATCAAAGTGGAGCTTATGATATTATTTATCTGGACTTTCAGAAAGCATTTGATAAGGTGCCACATGAGAGGTTGGACATCAAATTAAAAGAAGTGGGAGTTCAGGGTGATGTTTTTAGATGGGTGCAGAATTGGCTCAGACACAGGAAGCAGAGGGTGATGGTGCGAGGAACCTCATCAGAAATGGCCGATGTTATGAGTGGTGTTCCACAGGGGTCAGTGCTAGGGCCGCTGCTATTTTTAATATATAAATGATTTTGATAGGAATATAAGTAACAAGATGGTTAAGTTTGCAGATGATACAAAGATAGGTGGATTAGCAGATAATTTGGAATCCGTTATATCATTACAGAAGGACTTGGATAGCATACAGGCTTGGGCAGATTTGTGGCAGATGAAATTTAATGTTAGTAAATGTAAAGTATTACACATAGGAAGTAAAAATGTTAGGTTTGAATACACAATGGATGGTCTGAAAATCGAGAGTACACCTTGTGAGAAGAATTAGGAGTCGTAGTGGACTCTAAGCTATTGACTTCCCGACAGCGTTCAGAACTGAATGTTAGGATATATAGCAAGATGTGTGTAGTATGATTCCAAGGAGGTTCTGCTCAACCTTTATAATGCACTGGTGAGGCCTCGTCTGGAGTACTGTGTGCAGTTTTGCTCTCCAGGCTACAAAAAGGACATAGCAGCACTAGAAAAGGTCCAGAGAAGAGCGACTAGGCTGATTCCAGGGCTACAGGGGTTGAATTATGAGGAAAGATTAAAAGAGCTGAGCCTTTACAGTTTAAGCAAAAGAATATTAAGAGGTGACATGATTGCAGTGTTTAAAATCATGACGGGAATTAGTGCAGTGGATCGAGACTGTTATTTTAAAATGAGTTCATCAAGAACACGGGGACACAATTGGAAACTTGTTAAGGGTAAATTTCGCACAAACATTAGGAAGTTTTTCTTTACACAAAGAACGATAGACACTTGGAATAAGAGACCAAGTAGTGTGGTAGACAGTAAGACGTTAGGGACTTTCAAAACTCGACTTGATGTTTTCTTGGAAGAAATAAGTGGATAGGACTGGCGAGCTTTGTTGGGCTGAATGGCCTGTTCTCGTCTAGAGTGTTCTAATGTTCTGATAGAAATTCGCCAGGCTAATACAGTGGAGCACTTTAAAAAAACTGCTAAAAAACATTATTTTAACACTACTTTCTTATAGCTACATTTTATTGTAACCCTTATAAACTATATATGCATTGAATTATCATTTTTATCATGGCTCCGCAATCCATAATACCTCCTACTTTCTCATAGTTCCTGGTGATTCATTTCAAGTGCTCGAGGGAGTGGAGTGTTGACTTGTGTTTTGCTGTGCTTTGTGCCTTTTATGATTACTGGATTTTTGAACCAGTGCTTAGTTTTTGACTTTGCTTTGGATGTTTTTTTAGGCAGTTCTTGTTGTACTCTACGAAGCTTTTTAAGTTACAGAGTATTTTTGTTTAAAATAATACTTTCATTATATGAAGATTTTTCAAGGTCCGTTCTGTTTCTAGTCGGTGTATTGATGGTAATACCCCAGTAGTAGGCAATTTTGGAAGTGTTTATTGGACTATGCCTGTGGACTCCCAACTCACGACAATTACCAGCTCTTTCCTTTTCAGTTGATGAACACCTTACAGCTAAAACAGTGTGTTAACTTTCCTTTCGTTTCAGCCTTAACCTTTTCTTCCCTTTGTAGATGCACGTTGACACAGCCCTACACTGACTCCATTTGTATCCTCTTATACATGTTCTAAGTAAAACTGCTAAGTAAAAAGTGAAAATATAGAATTTAAACAGCACACTTGATCTACAATGCTGCTGATTATTGTTTTCAACCATTCTACTCTTTTGATGAAGGAATGTACGGGGGTGAAAATCAAAAGTTAAAGGAAATTTGAAGATTCCACCGTAACCACAACAGATAGAAGATAACATGTTTGCTATGGGTGGTTTAAACACACAAAATGCAGAGCTCTACTGCTAGTCTGGTAGAAGTCAACATCTAATGAACATGGACACTCCTCTGCGGAATTGCGCCATCGTTGAACCACGAGCCATACGAGCCTTCCTCGACTGAGGAAGTCACTTGGATGAGTGATGAAACGTATCGGAAAAAAACTATGTCCAGATGAACAGAATCAACTTTCTAGAATTTCCTTACCTGAATTATTAAGCATTCATCGAGACATCTTCAAACCATACATGTGTTCAGTTTTAGCATTAGTTTAACTTCCCATTGTTTTCTCTCTGGCTGTGTTCTGAAGTTGCCCATAAGCACTGAGACTCTTCCTCTCACAGTGTCCATGGCTATTGAAGTGGGTTGCTACAGGAACATCTGTGTTTCCATGCTTGATGTGGAACCTGTGGAAATTCATTCTCTGGTGGAGTGTCTGCACATAGAGTGCAGTGACAGGGCATTTCATACGGAGAATGAGGTGGACCAAATTAGATGATCTGCAGAAAAATGATCCCTTTATACGACGAAAGACATTCCAGGATGTTTTACTTACGATTTTTTGTTTTTCTCTTTTTCTTTTCAGTACGGTATAAAAAAGAAGGAAGAAAGAGAGGCAGAAGCCCAAGCAGCGTTGGAAGTAGCTGCAGAAGGAAGTCTCACTCGTCCAAAGAAGGCAATACCAGCAGGTTGTGGAGATCAAGAGGAGGAGGAGGAAGAAAGTATCATAGATACCGTCATGAAATACCTTCCAGGCCCTCTTCAAGATATGTTCAAAAAGTAATAGGGTTAGAGTTGTTATATTGCTCTCTTTTGTTTACTAGGCAAAATATCTAATATTCTACTTGAGAAAGATAGAACACAGTTGCAGACATACCACGATCTCTACACATTTTATGTTTTCTTTTTTGTAAAAAGTCTCTAGTTTAACACACACATATATATATATATATATATATATATATATATATATATATATATATATATATATATATATATATATATATATATATATATATATATATAAAGTGAAAAAAGAAAAACCTCCAAGAAAATAAGCCATACTTTTACCTTTAAAGAAAATCATTTTTTTTGTTTGTGTCTTTTTAAATATATGCCTATATACTGTGCACATATATGTACAGTATATATGTGTATGAATGTGTGTGTGTGTGTGCGTCCCACGGTGATAAATGTGTTTAGAAACTGTTTCACGGGCTTTAGTGATATTTGTATCTCCAAGGAAGGAATAAAAATGTGTCAATGTACATGTGCAAGCATGCTAGTGATTAGGACCTTCATGAATATCTGTATGTTTTTTTTATTTTGGTGACTATCATTAAGCATTAAGGCAATAATTCCGATGGCACTCGTTTTAGTTTAATTGTCTTTTTTTCAGATCTATCAATGGAATAATTATACAAAGCAAAAGTAAATAAGCAAAATATCTATTGTGTATTAAACAAAGACCTTGATGAAAACTTTGCTCTGTCAGTTGTCTTGATTCACTGCTTTACTAGCTGGATGCCAAGATACAAAATACACATCCTCCATCAGTCCAAATGCTGACACTGAAACATTGGTTTCTTTATCCTAGTTCCTTTCACGTTATGGTGAGGGGGGAGTATATGTCTAGAATATAAAATATATGGCAAGCAAATGTTTCTAATCTCATTCCAAAGTTACCTCAATGCGAATCATACATGTTTGCGATACATGTCAGATGTTTATTAAACACCACTTTCATTTTCCTAGCATCTGGATGGCTGTTCAATAGCCGCTGATTTAATTACGGGCGTCAAAGGTGATATTATATTATTAACCTGTGGTCATTTGTGCTGTATATTCTAATACTAATTTAAAAAAGGGAATCAAAAATGGCAATAATAGACAATCATCATTACAGTGTTTAGCTTTTTCAAAGATATTAGATTTGCGATCTGTCATATTAGGGTCAAATGAGAACAATATGTAAAAGAGCCATTTCTAAGTGTTAACTCTAAAAACAAGTTATTTGCTTTCTTAAATCTGTGTATTTCGCATAACCAATGTTACCTGTTAAAATAATAGTCAGCTCCACCCAGTTTTGGTATATTACTTATTAAACATATTATTAAAATGTAATCACCTAACAAATTACTGTTTCTACTACTACTAATTATATATTTGAAGCATATACTCTGACACCATCTTGTCTCACTCTCTTGTGATGTTATGTCTCTGCATTGGTAATTGTTACTGAAAACGAGAAACCAGCAGGACTGCGTTTCAGGACTTTTCATTCTATTAAATTGCTTAAAAAGCAGCATCTTCAATGTCCAGACAAGTTTCGTTTGTAATTTATTGTATACAACATTTCAAATTTGTTTTTCAGATTTTCGTAGCTGTGGGTTTATTTTTTGTATATACTGGTGCTGTACATAAGTGGAAGCCATCTCAATAAAACTGAACAGCGAAAGATAAAAAAATAGAGTTATAATCAATGTGAAATTTCATTTACTTTGCTTACCGTGCATTTGAAATAGGCCACTGTTATTTATTTGCCAGCTTGTGGCTTATGAGGGTTTGTGTTCATTTTTTTCAAAGATTTTCAGTTTTGTTCTTATTGTTTGATGGTATTTCTAATGCGCATATTTTGCAACACATCAACCCAAAATGTTAAGTGTAATAATAAAAAAAAAAGAACAGAGAATCAGGAAAATCTACCTTAGCAGTCTCCTGTTTCCAAAAAAAAAGCAACATTTCTGAAAATAAGGTCTATTTTTAAAGATTATTTATTTCAGTAATAAGGCATGGTACTGTAAATGCAGATAGAACAATGAAAAGCATCTTTTTACACTTAGTATGACATTTAGTTTTATGGTTGAATCAAATATAGTGTGTATCTTTTATATAAATATATCCTTTCAAGTGTTAGTTTTTAAATATTGTAGGGAGGATGCCTGATTGTGATGGTTCGGTTAATGAAACTGAATTTTCTATATGTTATAATACCTTGACTTTTTTCCGCTATTTTTCATTTATGCTTATTAAGTAAGTTTTGTTTAAATTTCTTGTGTAGTCAAAAACATTGTAAGGCAAAATCCTGATGATAGCAAAAGAATCGGCTAGACATAAGGAATGTCCCAGCTTTCCAGATATTCGGTCTAATGAAAGCAGAGTAGAGACTGTGTGGTGTTTGACAAGGTAACAACAGTGGCATCTTTTATGATGTTTAAATTCAAGTTGTGGACTGCTTTTATGAAGGTTATAAAAAATAGAATTGTTATTTTAACCTTGGACAAAAAATCTTTTCTTTGTCAGTAACATAAAGTTGTTTGATCTATCTATAAAGGATATTTGCGCACTTCACTTTATTGTTTCTAAGTTATTGAGCACTTGGTCACTTTGTGATTTTCACATTCTGACTATGGTTGGCATGGTGGCAGCATTACTACCTTGCAAGTAAGGAGACCAGGGAGAACCGCAGAGTCCTCCCTGCGTGAAGTTCTTCCCGTGTCACCGTGAGTTTCCTCCCAATGTCCAAACACGTGCAAGTTAGGTGAATTGGTGACATTACCTTTGTGTTTTTGACTCAAATGTGTGTGTGGAATGTGTGTATCAACTGCCAGACAATGTTCAATGTTAATTAAGAAGGTTATCATAGCGTCAGGGCCTTGGTGTGTGCAGTACAAGTCCAAGGAGGTTATACTGAACCTTTATAACACACTGGTGAGGCCTCTTCTGGAATACTTTGTGCAGTTTTGGTCTCCAGGCTACAAAAAGGACATAGCAGCACTAGAAAAAGTCCAGAGAACAGCAGCTAGGCTACAGGGGATGAGTTATGAGGAAAGATTACAAGAGCTGAGCATTCATAGTTTAAGCAAAAAGAGACCGGAGTGAAATGTTTAAAATTAGGAAGGGAATTAGTCCAGTCCATTGGGACTGTAAGTTTAAAATGTGTTCATCAAGAACACGGGGACACAGTTGGATTCTTGTTCACGGTAAAACATTAGGAAGTTTTTCTTCACACTGAGAAACACAGACACATGGAATAAGTGACCAAGTAATGTGGTAGACTGTAGAACGTTAGGGACCTTCAAAACTCAACTTGATGTTATTAGAAGAATGAAGTGGATAAGTGCTGGTGGGCTTTGTTGAGCTGAATGGCCTGTTCTCGTCTAGATTGTTCTAATGTTCTATTGTGTGTTCACCCTGTGGTGGATTGGCACCCTTGTCCAGGTTTATTCTATGCTGTGACCCTGGTCTGGATTAAGCGGGTTGGAAAACAACATGACATTCAGACAATATACACATCATTTAGGCACCCATGTATTTTATGGATCCATCCCTTAGTAATCTTTCTCGTGAGCAGGTGAATTTCTTTCTTGCTGTTCACACAGCCTTGCGAAAAGACTGACAAGAAATTTCCTGTATGGCCTAAAAAAGTAAAGTGCAATTAAGCAGGGGACAATTTAACAAAGTTAAAAATATTTTTAGACATGTCTGTGGTAGCCTATTTCACATATTAAGATGAAAAAAAAAAAAGTGAATGTGACTTCAATATAGCCCTGCGGTGGGCTGGCACCCTGCCCCGGGGTTTGTTTCCTGCCTTGCGCCCTGTGTTTGCTGGGATTGGCTCCAGCAGACCCCTGTGACTCTGCAGTTAGGATATAGCGGGTTGGATAATGGATGGATGGATGGACTTCAATATATACAAAAATTCATTTTATAAAGGACACAGACGTCACAGAGCAGCATGACAGTCACCTCCATGTAAGTTGCAGATTCTGAGAACTTCAAGTTATCTTCTGCTTTTTTAAATTACCCATTACAACTATCATTAACACTCTTCTAGGAGTTGTTCTATTTATAATGAGTTATGATTCCCAGAGGAACTGTCATATTTGATTAAAAGAGGCCTAAAAAAAGCAAAACTTGTAAAATATATCAAGAAGGCATCTGCAGGTTTCTGTAGTCAATCTAAAGCAGCAAGAGTAACAGAGAACATTTTTACAGTATATGAATTTGATTACTTAGTTGCTGTTTCATAAAGAAGTACATTTTTATCGTATTGTAAATGTCTAACCCAAATAGCAACATATGTAAATGCATAATTGATTAGAAAATAATATTATACGGCAATAATATGTAACGATTGTACACTTTAGGTGCAGGTATAAAAATAATTAACACGTATTCTGTAGCTAGAGACATTGAATGTAGATGGGTAGCAGTTTCTGTATTTTACAACAACAACAACAACATTTATTTATATAGCACATTTTCATACAAACAGTAGCTCAAAGTGCTTTACATAATAAAGAATAGAAAAATAAAAGTCACAATAAGAAAACAAAATAAATCAACATTAATTAACATCGAATAAGAGTAAAGTTCAAATTTTATTAAATTTCTGAAACTACTCTTCCAGTTTATTGATGAAAGGCAGTAGCTAATGCAATGAAATCTAAATTTGAACTAAGCCGATCTAACATGAGAGGTTCACTTTTTTTGGCATTACTAATTTGTTAATACACTCTCCGCCACACACAATAATGTTATCCCGTCTTTAAACCCTGATACACTATCTGTGCCAGTCAGACATTCATAGTGTCACTCTATCAGTCTTCAGTTTTCCATGGCACACGCCCCACTTTGAATCTTTCTATAATAATTAACTGGCAATAAAATTAATTTTGAATTCCAGTTTTATTTAATTATTTTTGTATGTAAAAAGTGACATTTTTATTAGAAAAGATTTCATAATAAGTAACGAAACAAGCCTAGCTTTTGATGTTATTAAGATGGTTACTTATCTGGACACTCAAAGCACTTTACATAGACAGTGGGGAGCCACTTCAGCCTCCACTAATGTGCGATGGCAGGCATTTTTACGCCAGGACGCTCCCCACACATTAGTGTTAGGTAGTAAAGGGGTGAGGGAGGTAGTTGGCCCATTACAGAAAGGGGGCAAGAATAGACAGGGCCATTATGCGCAATTTATCCAGGACATTGGGAAACACCTTACTATTTTTGAAAAATGCCCAGGAATCTTTTGTGACCACAGAGAGTCAAGACCTCGGTTTTTTACCTCTCATCCGAAGGACGGTGTCATTTTTACAGCACAGTGTCCCTGTCACTGTACTGGGGTATTGAGATCCACATTCAGACCACAGGGTAAGCATGCCCTGCTGGCCTCACCAACACCTCTTTCAGCAGAAGCCTAAGCTTTTCCTAGATGTAAGGTTTCTTAGACTTCTGTAAGTTTTTCCCTTCCTTCTCCTACCCATGACTATGTTCTTAGTTTACAGGAGTATTCTACTGCAAGTTGGTAATATGACCTTGAAGATCTCAGAGTGTATGCGTAGTCTTTATGTCATAATCCGGGGCGGGACACTCCTACATAAAGTCTGACGGGGTTCTGTAGTCTGCTTGCATGGGTTTTTCTGGCTGTTCAGATATCTTTTTAATGGTCATAGACATAGTGTTAGGTTTATTAACATCACAGAATCACGGTACTGAGTGTGATTTACAGAGAGCTCTGTCTTGATCACACTTTTTTTGTTGGTGAGATGAATTCCTTTACAGATATACAACAAACTAGAAGGGATTATAAAAAAAGTAAGTTACTGCAAACTAAGAAAATTGAGAAGTTGTTTCACCCTATTCTTTAAAAAGTTGCCATTTTTAAAAACCTTTCAGGAAACCAAAACACATTTTATTTTGATGCATATGAAGCCTTTACATGATTGGCTAAAGACACAATTCACAAATACTGTAATACAAAAGTCTATCTGCTCGTAAATTGTAGCATATTTGTAAATCCTACGCTCTCTCCACCAGTCCCATCACAGCTTCTGTTACGCTGTCAGTTAGTCCAAAGATGCTGTCTCCTAAGGCAAAGAACAGAACATGGAAGCACCTCAACTTTTAATTCCCTTTAATAAATACTAGAGATGTGTCAACATATTGAATACACAGAGTCATCTCAAAAATGTGGAAATTAAATTTACATAAATACATGCAATCTGTGCACCATTTTTAGCTATTTATGTTTTTTATTTTTGCTACAGATGTAATTCTCTTTTTTCCATAGGTGGTCCAAGTCCTTCTTTTTAGCTCAATATGTTTTCACATGTCACCAATTGAAGGTGTTCAGTGCAGTTAGATGAACTTTAATTCTAATTTACCCCACAATGAATTGCATGATAGGTAAGGCACTATACTGGTTGAAACAATGTTGTCTCCTTGAGATTGATCAAGTTTCGAACTATAAAGGCTTGCTGCAAGGTTTGTTTAGTTGAAACGGATATTCGGAGTAATGGAACAAGGTTATTGGCTTGCAAACATCTTAGAAAAGGAATATGATTAGCTTTTTCAGTTGTCATTGCAAGAGTTTGTGATGAAAATATGACACCCAAATCATTCTAAATTCCAAAACAAGCATTTACTTGGAAAACAATTATTGTGACACGAATGTTGCTAAAGATAAAGGGTCAGGATTAATGATGAGCACAACCAGCGGAATTTGCGTCGTGTTAAGTTTGGAAAAATGATATAAATGTTTGGGAACTTTGCCAAACTTAGACAAACACATTGAAGTCAGTGGGGAAGGAAACTCATTTTGAGTGGATTATAAGTGTCCCTGATGGGTAGGGAAACATCTGGCAACTATGCTTGACCGATTATTGTGGCTAAAAATGTGACCTGAGCTGTGAGGCAGCAGTGCTAAAAAACTGTGCCAACGTGCCTCCCTGGGATAAAATTAATAAAATTAGATATCAGAAGAGTAAGGTTTCTTGCATGCAGGAAGCATGAATTAACTAAGGTTTGTCCCTCACAGATTCAATAGTAGGTGGTACTCAAACCAAAAAGTACGTTGTTTTTTTCTTGATGCTTTTGCTTATTCACTACCACTGCTAACAAAAAAGTGCAACACTAAACCAGGTAGATTCTTCACACCTTCCTGTTTGTATCAACTGCATAGCACCCTGGGTAATACTATTTAAAGATTATAGGGCTCAAGTATTACATATCGGTCACATACAAGTGCATATCAAACAACATTACCTTTAAGACACAAAAGACACAATTTCCATTTCAATCTGTATGCACACTTTCTATTTAAATGTATCAGCTCAGCTCTGGGATGTCACAATGGCTTAACAAAACATCATGGGTCACTGGGAAAAAAAGTTTGCCTAAGCCAATTTCCAAGAAAATATGCAGCAAACAAGGTCACATGTGAGCCATGTGTATTTGGGGTGGAAAACGTTTTGTCAAATATGTCAAATTTATGTTTAATTCATAATTACAGTATTTACTTGTGTACCACGCACCCTCGTGTAAGATGTGCACCCTAATTTTTACAAAGAAAATCGCGAAAAAAGTTTTGCCCCGTGTACGACGCGAGTTGTGATTGTATAGGAAGCATTTAGAGAGAGAGAGAGTACTGTTGAGCAAGAGCGAGAGCAAGCGAGCAAGTGAGCGAGAGGGAGAGAGCGCAAACGAGTGAGCCCAAGCAGAAGAAGTAAACATTACAGAATTACATTTCCTCATGTATGACACACACCTGATTTTCTAAGGCTAGTTTTCGGGGAAAAAATGTGCCTGTGGTACACGCGTAAATATGGTAATTAATTAAATTAATATTTATTATATTTGAGTCAAAATATCAAAATTGTTCTTGGTTGTTTTGGATTTCCCTGTACATGGAACATGAAATACTAAAGTTATTTTTAGTCACGTATACAAGTTGTATTTGAAAAAGAGTACACTGGAAATTAAGCTGAATAACTGCTCTGTAATAACTTTGATTCATTTTCTAGCCTGCTTGTCTAGTTTAACAGACACAAGTGGAACTGTAGTATCAACAAGTAACTTAATATAATGCATTCTTTTGGCAGTTAATAAGGGGCTAATCAACAAAAAGTCCAGATCTGATACTGTTGGATTGTTTATGGGGAAAATCTATATTTATAATAATGTCTGTCTGTTTGTCACATCATTACCCACAAACTAATAGGACTAGAACCTTGATCTTGGTCTTCATTGAAAAATTATGTCCTGATATGTTGTGGAAATTTAAAAAACTTTTAAATAGTGATAGCGTGGTGGATAGAAAAGTTTATTGTAATTAAAGCAAGCCTGTCCATTGATAATCCCCCAGGAAATGGTACAAACGTGTTTACAATTCTTAATCAAGCGTTTAAATTTGTAAACAGTGAGTCGAGAGTTTACCATTGTCTATATTAAGTGTTTTGTAGTACTTTATTTTAGAAACGTAGGTAGGCTTCACTAGTATATAAAATAAAACCTTAAAACTATGAAAATATCTGTGACATGAGCCACCAATGAAAGAGAACCGGCAAGTTCACTGCTGTTGGCAGATATCATCTGTGCACACATCACGATTCATTAAGGTATGGTAAAAATATTTGAAATGATCTTTTCTGCAATAAAATGGTTTAACTTTAGATTTGTACTGTAGGCTTGTAACATATTTACGCAGTTTTACACTTTTATGGATACCCACAATGCCAACCCAGGTCGATTTTTTAAAAATATCAATTCTACCTTGAATTTCTTGGTTTCCACAGACGTCTCCTGTATTAATTTGGTTTTGGATTTATTGTATTGAATTAATGTGAGGTTTTATTATATGGAGAGAATTTTACAAATATTATGTTTAAATGTAAAAGCAAGGCTTTAAAAAATTAAAAAAAAAAATACCTTAGAATCAACCTTTAACAGTTTCCCTCGCTCAAACAAAGCCATACGTGACCAGATGAAAACCATCTGGTGAAATGTTTTGGTGTCAAACATGAAATCTGTATGCATAAGTCAATAAAATTTCTTCAGGCCATTATCTTCATGTTTGTTTTTATAATAAATGGAAAAACAAACTATTGACAGAATCATAGCTATCTACAATTAAACAGAATTATGGGAGTAATAGAAAAAATCTTTTTATGTAGCCTGAACGTTGTGTTTAATGTTTTTTCTCTACGTTGTCTGTACTTGTTATCTCCTGTGTGGTTTACAAACCAATGTATTTTCATGTCTGTAAATGTTTTGTTCATGTCTTTTTGGTGCCTGTATTCTGAATTGTATAGCTGGTGCATTTTTGTATTGTAATTGTATCGACTTTGTCGTCTCTGTTTTTTCTATTGCTTTCTTTTTTGTTTTCAATCAAATGCATGCAGCTCAATCTGTGGCAGCAGCAAGGTGATTTAACAGACTTGTGTGAATGTTCTAGGTGTTTGTATTTCGCCTGTTAGTGCTCGCTGCATGTGCTCAAACACATAACCAGTCCTGTACTGTTTCTTTGAAAGTGGAATCACATCAAAATGAAATAAAGTGATTTCATACATCTCTTTCTCCCTGTCTTTTGCACAACATGGAAGAATCCACCATTACAGTGTATCCTAACTGTGAAGATTTAAAGTCATGAAGGATATGAAGTATAATATTACAGTATGGACTTCTTTCATAATAAATTCTGCCTAGGCTTTTCAGTTACCTCTGGCCTGCATGTTACAAAACTCCTTCAGATCGAACATGAAATATATGAGATGGAAACTGTAAAAAAGGTGTCAGCTTCCTAATTTTCTCATGAATTGCTTCTAAAGGCTTCCAGTTGATTTGGATTGTTTTTTTTTTTTATTTGACCCTAAACGATCTGCAAATTAGTGGTATAAATATTTTAAAAAAATAAACCAAATATCATGTAATGTAAAAGGCAAAACAATCATAAAGAGTGAGGGCACCCATGGTGAACCATTTGAACATGATGGAAAAAAATGTTAGTCACAAAAAAAACGAGAATAAGAGCTAATGACGCAATATTGTGTCTTCTTCAAATGAGCTGCTGGCGGCGACATCCTGTTTATATCAGCTCTCGAGGAAGGGCGGGTTCAAGGAGGAGGGACTGGAAATGATGTCACAGTTCTTTGTGCTGTGGAGCTGCTGGACTGAGGATGAAGAGAAATGAGAGGCATATTACAAGATAATAAGTCCTCAAGTTGTCTCCCATTTGCGTGTGTTTGACAGTCACCAAACATATTTCGTTTGTTATAGATAATTTACAGATCTGCAGTCTATCTATCGATACAAATTTTAATCTGAACTAAAAATAGAACAGGGCGGCACGGTGGCGCAGTGGTAGCGCTGTTGCCTCGCAGTTAGGAGACCCGGGTTCACTTCCCGGGTCCTCCCTGCGTGGAGTTTGCATGTTCTCCCCGTGTCTGCGTGGGTTCCTCCGGGCGCTCCGGTTTCCTCCCACAATCCAAAGACATGCAGGTTAGGTGGATTGGTGATTCTAAATTGGCCCTAGTGTGTGCTTGGTGTTTGTGTGTGTCCTGCGGTGGGTTGGCACCCTGCCCAGGATTGGTTCCTGCCTTGTGCCCTGTGTTGGCTGGGATTGGCTCCAGCAGACCCCCGTGACCCTGTATTTGGATTCAGCGGGTTGGAAAATGGATGGATGGATAAAAATAGAACATGTATAAAAAAGAATGTTTTCGATTTTAAATACACCCCAAATATGACAGTTCCAAAACGTCATTTTGGATTCAATTCCTAATTACAGTAATCCACAATAAATTAATAAAATGGCTTTCACTTTAAAACTATTTATTGTAAACTATAAAAACATGTTGACAAAATTTACGTTTCATGAAACTTAACAAGTATTAAGTGAGCAAATACACAAACTCTTCCTTTGAGTCCTGCTACTACAAATCTGAAAGTTTGTTCAGTCAGTTTTAAAGCTAACAGAGTAAAAGAATTACTTTGTTAAGCTATTCTAAAATGACATGCACCTTAATACCTTGTAATATTAAAAACAACTCATATATTGCCATAGTTTAAAAATAGGAGAGTTGAGTAAACGTGCAATGCTATAATGATATCTGGAAGGTCTGGCTGCATTTTATGTTTGCTCATTTTGTTCGACATCTTTGAGGTGTAAAAGTATGTGACATGTCAGATATAACCTTTTTCACAAGAGAATAGCACCAATGTGGTATGTCATTCAATGATATAGATGATGCCAGGTTGAGTTTTCTTGTAGCTTTCAGTTGCCTTTCTCTATATTGTAGGATGCCACTAATCTTTAACAATGTTTGTACAGCAAAAAAGGATAATAATGTACAAATATTTTATCAATTTCCAGGAACAAACTCAACAAACGAGAAGATACTGACTTATCAACATCATCATCATCGTTGTAATATCCATTTTCCACATTTGTCCAGGTTGGTCTATTCCGCAACTGTATTTGGTCCTGGGATTCTTAAGTTAACTTTAATTAACCAACATGTTTGGGCAAAATACAAATTACTCTTCACTACCGTAGCTGTATGTTATTAAGTATGTTAAGATAAAGAAAATGTATTCTGTGAGGAGAAATGAGGCAGCGCAAAGTAAAGTGGGTCGCAGTGAAATCCTCATTTAATAGTGACAATGATAAAAAAAAAACAGCAAAACCTAAAAAAATAAATAAATGACAAACATTCACTGATTGTTAGCAATCATAATTTCAATGCTTCTGTCTATCTTCGACAGTCTTATTATGCTGAATGAACGCAGACTTCTTGACATCCATCCATCCATCCATCCATTATCCAACCCGCTAGGTCCTAACGCAGGGTCTGCTGGAGCCAATCATAGCCAGCACAGGGCGCAAGGCAGGAACAAATCCTGGGTAGGGCGCCTGCCCACCGCAGACTTCCAGATATGTCATTTAATTTTATTGTGGTGGGACTTCGACGTTGAAGCAGAAGGGACATCACTCATCTTCATATGGGTCCTCCTCCACTGTAGGGCTGGAAGTGAGAAAGAGAGACTAAGAGCTGTACCTCGCCTTCATCTGTCCCCTAGTTTACCTCATGAGCCGAGGTATCCATACTCTTCTGAAACATTTGTGTGGGACAATTAATTCAAATTAATGGCCATTTTCGATCAAAGCTGGCTTCAAAAAGTGCCTAATCATTGACATGGCACACAGTATGCAATGATTCACGCCTTTCAATAGAGGAAGTCTGAGGGTAGAATTGGTGGGGGTTTATTTACAGAAAAAGTAAAAACCTTATTAGATATAATATACAGAATAATAATAATATTTTGCATCGTATCCTAAAATGTATTACTTTATGATATTATTGTATGCCCTGACATTCCAATTCTTTTTTAAATAAGCCTGAATGACGATATTGGACATAACATGGTTCGATGGAGGAATCCTCAAGAACTCTGATCACTTGTGCAGGGAGTGATTGTAAGGGTAACATATTTATCTTCTTTGCCAATATTCATGGTCTGTCGTAGGAATCTTTAAAAATGGTAATCAAATCTGCTGCTTTTCCTAAAGTTCTGTATATCGATTCTACTTTGGAGCTCTGCTTAACTGGGTTTTTATTTTTATGAATTCATCTTTAAGTAACAATGAGTAAAATCAACATATGGGAACAGTGTGGCTCAGCTGTTACTGTTAATTCTCAAACTGAAGGTTCACATGACAGGAATGAATTAGTAGTGGGAATTTATATTTATCTATTTTTTTTTTTCTATGAATACAATTCAATACATGTTATTAAGAAAACAATGTGTTCCTTCCATTTGTAAGCTTGCTACCATTATAAATCCAGCTATGTCCATTAAAGATTCTGCATGTTCAAACCTGCTGCGGAACGTTGCTGTAGTTGTTGACAAGACTTAACTATAATAACCTTTGGTTTCATTATGTTAATATACCAAAATTCTCTGGAGGCCTCTACAGCATGTAACTTTAGGAAACAGAATGTGTTAATTGCATTTAGATATTAAGAGGCATATAAGAAAGCCTAGTTATTTCTGAAGTTATTTATGTCCTCATTACACATTTCTTGTTTGAATCATGTTGTTTAACTAATATTTGATTTTACTATGCAGGGCCATCTTAACAGCATTATAGGCTCCCGGGTGAAACAGTGCACTGGGGTCCCTACCTACACATCCACTCAGCAAGTCACAACATACATAGATCAGCATGGGGCCTCTATGCTTGTGTGGCCCCCGGGCAACTGCCCAGCATGCCCATGCTTTAAGATGGCCCTATTGCTATGTGTACAGCACCTGCAATTACCCTTTTTCCTTAATGCTAATGACTTAACATTATATGAGTTCCAATTTGCATTTTTATTTATTTATTTTTGTCTTTTCAGTGATGTTTTTCTGAAAGAAAAGGCTTATACACTATTTAGTAAAAAGGATAGATAGATTAGATAAATAGATAGATCCCGTGATCATCAGAGGTGACTGTGCAGAGGGTACAGACCTATAAATACCTGGGAGTGCAGCTGGATGATAAAATGGACTGCCAATACTGATGCTCTGTGTAAGAGAGGACAGAGCCGACTGTACTTCCTTAGAAGACTGGCGTCCTTCAACATCTGCAATAAGATGCTGTAGATGTTCTATCAGACGGTAGTGGCGAGTGCCCTCTTATATGCAGTGGTGTGCCGGGGAGGCAGCATAAAGAAGAGGGATGCCTCACGCCTGGACAAACTGGTGAGGAAGGCAGGCTCTATTGTAAGCATGGAGCTGGACAGTTTGAAATCCGTGGTAGAGTGACGGGCGCTGAGCAGACTCCTGTCAATCATGGAGAATCCACTGCATACACTAAACAGGATCATCTCCAGACAGAGGAGCAGATTCAGCGGCAGACTGCTGTCACCGTCCTGCTCCACTGACAGACTGAGGAGACCCCACACTATGCGACTCTTCAATTCCACCCGGGGGGTAAACGTTAACATTATACAAAGTTATCGTCTGTTATACCTGCATTTTATTGTTTTTATTGTTTTTATCAGTATGCTGCTGCTGGAGTACGTGAATTTCCCCTTGGGATTAATGAAGTATCTATCTATCTATCTATCTATCTATCTATCTATCTATCTATCTATCTAGATAGATAGATAGATACGAGGTATGATCAAAAAATACGGTAAATGTTTTAAAAAAGAAACGTTTATTGCAGTAAAAGATTTACAACTACTAGTCACCCTAAAAATACTCTCCTGCACTTCGAATGCACTTATCCCAACGTTCCTGCCACTTTGCGAAGCAGCTCTGGAAGTTTTCTTTCGAGAGTGTCTTTAGTTGGGCTGTCGTGGCTGCCTGGATGTCCTCAATGGATTGAAATTGTTTGCCTTTCATGGTCATTTTCAATTTAGGGAACAGCTAAAAGTCGCACAATGCCAGATCCAGTGAATAAGGTGGATGCGGATACAGCGTAATGTTTTTATTTGACAGAAATGGTTGGTTGTGGAATAGTTTGTCAAAGCTCATATAAGCATGATGGTCAGATATGCACAAACTTTTGACTTTTTGGATGTATGGGTACAAATAAATGCTCCAAAATCTTGTTGTGAAGAAGAGTGGTGGCACTTACAGTTGTAAAGAAGGTGGGAGGTAAGGGGGGGAAACTGCATATTAAGGCCTGGTTTTGGAATTGGCTGTTCTAAATGATAATATAGGTGTGATGTTCAGGTGTATACAAACTTTTGGCTATAAAGTATATACTGTACTATATTCAAATGATGTATTTTAAACATGAAACACATTACCCTCAATCATTGGCTAATAGCACCACTGAAAACATAAGGACATATCTCACAAGGAATCATGTTAAAAAATCAACCACCTTGTTATCATATAGTGAGCCAAATAATGTGATAAAATCATACTGAGTTGTCCAAAGCAGGTCCCACTACTAATACATAACCATAAATTTCCTAAAACCACTTTTTCCATCACACTCATTTGGTGCCTGTTTAATATTGTTAAATGACCTAACATGCATTTCTTTACAGAATGGATACAGGAGTAAACTGGAGTATTTGATTTGAACCCAGGTCTTTGGAGCTGTACACAGCATTGTTAAGCAGTTTGCTCTGGCGCTACTTTTATGGTATTTATTCATTAATTCACTCATTCATATTCTGAAGCAGATAATCCTATGGCTGGATTATGGGCCACAGCTTGTCAGATACAAGTCCAGCTCTTGGACGAGACATGGACCCAATTCACAGGGCTCAGAACCTCACATGGCCACCTTCACTCACACAGGGCCAATTTAGAGTCAGCAAACAATCTAATAAATACTGTGAAAAATACCCCTTCACTTTCTACACACTTCATTGTTTTGTAGATTTAATTTTAAATGATAAATTTGCCTTTTTTGCCCATCAATATACATTCTGTAACCCATAATGGCAACGAGAAAACATGTTTACAGAAAAGTTTGAAAATTTACTAAAAATCAAAAACTGCTAACTCTCATTCAAGGGAGTGTTCAGGCCCTTTGTTGTGGCATTTTCTCCAAAGTGTGCTCAGATGCATCTTGTTGGCTTTAATTCTTCTTGAGATATTTCTAGAACTTGATTGGAGTCCACCTGTTGCAAATTTAATTGATTGGACATCATTTAGGAAGGCACACACTTGTGTATTTAAGATCCCACAATTCACACTGCATGACAGGGCAAAAAAGAAGCTATGGAGTCCAAGGAACTCTCTGTAGACATAGATTGGGTCAAGGGCATAACACATTTTTAAATCTTTGAGTATTTTCAAGAGAACAGTGGCCTCAGTAACTGAAATAGAAGAAGTTTGGAGCTGTCAGGGCTCTTCTTACAGTTGGCAATCCTAGCAAAGTGAGTAACTGAGTAAGAAGGGCCTCGAGTATGGAGGTGACCAAGCACCCAATGGTCAATGTGAAAAAGCTTCAGAAGTCCTCTGCTGAGATTGAATGTTTGAATGATGACAACTTTAGCAGCACACCATCAATTAGGTGATTTTAGCAGAGTGGATAGACACTCTTGAGTAGAAGACATATGACAGCCCACTTGGAGTTTGCCAAATTAGATTTAGAAGACTCTTGTGTGATGAGACAGAAATTGGAGTAGTATTTGGTCACAACTCCAACTCCAAATACTGCGTCTACTGCAGTGAAGACCATGGACCGTTCATCACCTGCCTAATACCATCACTATGGTGAAGCATGGTGGCGGCTATGAGGGTGCTTCTCTATGACAGAGACAGGGAGTCTGATCAGAAATGAGGGAAGTATGAATCAATCATCAAGATCCAGAGTACACATGTTCTATAGTGACTGAATAAACTTAGGAATCCTCTTCATTACCTCGTCTTGAACTCTTTCTAATAAACTATCTGGGGTTGAGCGATAAGAGAAGGGTGACCACAAGATGAGCTGCAGACTGCAATTGCATCTCCATGAAAGGTTGGTGCATATGATTTAATATACTGTAGAAAGAATCAAAGAATTGAAGATACTCAGATTCACATACAAAATCCTAAGATGACAATGGGGTTACCACTGGACCCTTCCATGACAAAACAATTGGCAATTTTTGAACTCCCTGAATGAGAAGCAATGGTTTTGAGGGGACAGGATCACACTGTGCCTTAGATTAGCTTTGTAAACTCAGATGATAAGCTGGCCAGATAGAGAGAAGTCGAATCGTGAATACTTTGAGTCACTGGTGAAGTTTCAAACAACAGAAGACAACAGCTGCCTGGAATAGCAACACACATATTTGATGTGTTGCTGATCTTCATCCACTTCTCAGAACTGCATGACGATCAGGGTTGTATGGTAAGAACTGCCACATTCTATTTGCTTTCTTTTATGGCACTAGCTATTTGTGTAATATTAAAAGATTGAAACTTATTATGCCTGCTTTCCTACATACACATTTTCTCTATTCTGTCACCAGGGGCTGGGGACTGAGTTCCCTTTTCAGCTAATTCAATTGGGGTGAGGGCGAATGCTCCCACCAGATAAGCTACAGTGACAGTAATATCTGGCTGAAGTCAGAAGGAACTACTAACAGATTATAGTAGACTATATTCCTGGGTACAAATGCTGTGCAACTGCAAACTTTATATGCCCAAATATTGGTAAGTGAAAAAATAGGTAATGGAAAGTAATGACAGAGATGTTACATATCACTGTGGTCCCAGAAGTCACTCCAAAGCCTTTTCAAAATTCAACAGACACTTACAAGGTGTAGGATAAAGATTAGCTGATGGTGACAACCTATAGGCATAGACTACTACTAAAGGCAGAGTTGCTTAATGGTTAAAGCTTTGGACCTCAAACCCTGAGGTTGTGTGTTCAAATCCCATGACTAATATTGTGTGACCATGAGCAAGCCACTTGACCAGCCTGTGCTCCAATTGGAAGACCAAAAAGAAATGTATCATATGAAATGTATCATAAATGTTGTAAGTCACCTTGGAGAAAGGCATCAGCCAAATAAGTAAATGTACTACTTCTTCATCTGCCTTGTATTCTTTTCCTGTTGACTTAATGTCGTAAAAAAATTCAATATTTTGCAAGTACATTATATAAAACCAGACAAGGAAGCCTTATCTAACCATGCAGTGGCTTTTTTTTTGGTTAAAAGAGAAGACCTAGCATTTTTCCACTCATTCTAGATAGTTTCACTTTAAAAATATGCCGGTATACTTAAAAAAATCAAAAGTAATAAAAATTTACTATAACGGATGTATACTGAAGATTTTAGTGTCAGGGGCACATTAATCCATCATCCACTAAAAGCTTCTATAACAGAACATCTGCAATGATTTATTCCTTCAATGGACAGCAAACAAGGCATGTATGAATCCGCATCTTTTGTCCTTGAATTACTCTTGACATCCTTGCCACCTGCTAGTCTGAAAAACATTACAATGATGATATTCTGTAAGTGCACTTTAAAAAGCATTGGATTGTTCAGAAACATCGGTTCAATCATTCAGAAATCGTTAGGGTCTAAAAAACTGACTTTTCTGAAGAAATAAATAAAATGAGAATGTGTGCCTTTATGTCTTTGACATATATTTGAAGACTCATAAATACTCTTTTATAGATTATTTCCGTGGAAAAGACTAAAGGGGTTGTTATGCTTAGCAGGTTACACTGTTTCAGCAATATAAGTCCAAAAACTGGTAAGTACTTTGTGGTAATTATAGAGCTAGTGCATTGCCTAAACCTGCTAGTAACATATGTTTGTCTCAAAGATTAAGCCATGCATGTTTAAGTGCTCATGGAAGTGACAGCGAACTGCAGAGGAGCAAGAGGAGAAAGGATCAAGCGAGAGCGCCAACCCCCAGTCTGGCCGACGAATATCAGTTGTAACAACTCTAGAGGGCACGCCTCCCAACCCGACTCAGACAGACGCTAGAGGTACACTTATAAAAACAAAGACGTTTTTATTTTTCTTGACCACGTGGGAAACACCTTCCCCGTTTCCCACAGGCACAACTCAGTCCCAGTAACACAAAAGCACACAATACAATAATAGTTTCTCTTCTCCTTATTCCTCCACTCCTCCTTGCCAAGCTTCGTCCACCTGACTCTGGCTCCTGGAGTGGTGTCGGCTGCCTCCTTTTATAGCCCACCTGGAAGTGCTCCATGTCTTTTAATGACCCATTACCGGCTGCACTTCCGGGTGTGGCGGAAGAACCACCCAGATGGGTTCAGGAACCACTGCAGTGCCCAGGTGACACCCCCAGATCCAAACAGGATTCTAGAAAACTCCATCTCCCATGGAGCCCTGCAGGAATCCGAGTCACCATTGCCACCCAAGGGTGCTGCCATCTAGCGTCCCGGGGGAGGTACTGTTCAGTCCATGCTTGTTCCCCTGGCAAGGCCCCAGCCATCTGCCACACAGTATTTCAACCTGTAAACTGTCCCCCAATGCACACGTATGTGTGTGTGACAACTTAAATTATACTTACTTATTCTATGTTAATTTATGTTGACTTATTTTTATTTTTTATTGTGTCTTCTATTTTTCTATTCTTCATTTTGTGTTCCTTTTTTTTGTATGAAAATGTGCTATATAAATAAATGTTGTTGCTGTTGTGGGGGTGTATTGCCTATAAGTAAATTGTGGGTTTAGAATTTTGTTATCCTGCAAGTTATGCACATGTTAAGATTTTTAATATGCAATATAGCCAAAGAAGCCAGAACGTATCCTAACAAAATCTGGTCCAAGACAGGAACAAATCCTAGGCAGGATTCCATTACATCACAAGGCGCATTCATGCACAAGATGGGTACTTCAGAAATGCCAATCAAGGTCTTTTTAATTTCTTTGTAATACGTGGAGAAATCTCAGAAGAAAACAAGCAAGTCCTTACATGCTCAAACAATTAAAGTAGTCAGAGTTGGGTTTAAACTGGTGCTGTGCAGCCGCAGTACTAGTCATTGTGACAAAACACCATCCTTAAAGAATATGCCACCTAAAAATGATACTTTTGGCCCTCCATATTCATGTGGGATTGGTTGCAAGACCCATCTGTGGATTCTAAAATCTGTGGATGCTCAGTTCCCTTAAAATGATGTACCCAGAAGCCAGGGGACGCCCACCCTATTTTCTGTGTGGGTTTTCTAAAGCTCCTAATACGCCAGTGTAGTGACAGGGACTCTGGCGCTGTCTTTCAGATGAGACATAAAATCAAGGTCCTGACTCCTAAATCCTTCCTCCTTGTGAATTCAGACCTACGTTTTTTTACTTCCTACAAAAATTTTTTACATTTACTGACATTAAATTTCATTTACTGCAGTTAGTGTTATTATAGACAGCAGCCATACCACATACACTTCAGAAGAGGTCATCCACCTGAAGCTAAGCATGTTTGGGCCTGGCCAATACTTAAATGGGAGACCACCAAGGAAAAACTTGGGTTGCTGCAGGAAGAGGTGTTGGTGAGGCCAGCAGGGGGAGCTTACCCTGTGGTGTGAATGTTGGATCTCAATGCTGCAGTGCAGTGACGGGGACGCTGCTCCTGAACGTTTTCTCCTGGTACAGATGAGACCACGCTCCGACTGATGTTTAAAGAGTATTTATTTGCTCTCTCTCTCTTTTACCGCTCTCAAACCCGTGAAAAACTAAAATACACTAAAACTAGTAAATTAAACAATTAATGAATTGCGCAGGTGTCAGGATAACAAATTAAACATACCTTGTGCACCTTCTGACCAGAAATTCAGGAGTCTTTATCACAGTCTCTCTGATACTTCACTTATTCTTTAGTAAAACTAAACAGCTCAGTGTCCATTAAGCGTGTCCCTATGTGCATTTCCGCTCCACCTCCGACCTTATCATGTGACCACTGCGCCCTTCCGTTCAGACCAACTTTGCAAACTTATGTACAAATACATTGATTATAATATAAATAAAATTACAATTAGAAAAGCAATTATTATCAACAATAAGACTGCGCTGCAACTATATGATATACAATACAATTTACAAAGCATATTTTACAAATTCAAACACTACATTTACATATATACACAAAAATATTTTGCAACAGCTACACTGCTGCAGAAATGGCGCCATCCTTCAGATGAGACCTAGACAATCAGGACCTTGGTTTCGAGGTCATAAAAGATCACTGGGCAACCTTTGAAAAGAGTAGGGTGTATCCCGATATCCAGACTAAATTCTCCACCTAAACCTAATCATTCTGACCCCCTGACCGTCCCCTGTCTCTGATGGTCTCTCACTCTCTTTCTCTCACCACTTCACCACCTAACAGCTAATGTGTGGTGAGCCATACTGGTGTAAAAATGGCTGCCGTCACATCATCCAAGTGGATGCCACGCATTAGTGGTTGTTGATGTGGCTCCCCACTCACTATGAAAAGTACTTTAAGTAGTGAGAAAAACATTATATAAATGTAAAGAATTATTATTATTATTATAAAATGATGTAGTATTTGCATATAACCTATGCACATCTTCCTGTGTACTTTAGATTACTTTAGATTACTTATAATACCTAAGCGTATTATACGGAAGCGTATTACTGCCACGACATAATAAAAAAAATATGCTCACTATCACGTTATAACGTGAAAATATTACATTATAACGTGAAAACATCACGTTAAAACGAGAAATCGTATCATGTGATAACGTGAAAATATAAGATTATAACGTGAAAACATCACGTTAAAACGACAAATAGTATCACGTTAAAACGTAAAATCGCTGTTTGTTGAATAAGCATGAAGCCATATCATGAGCCTTGAAAAACCATCAATCGCTCCATTTATACATATTCCAAACGGCTTTAGTTTGTCATAAGAGTCAACATGCCACATAAAATTAGGTCCCGGATTAATGTACACGCGTCGCATCAGTCGATTCCTCCGTCTTTGCTCAACACCACGGGGGTCTAGAAACTTTATTAAATGCCTCACCGTGGTTTGGGTCACAACATGCCCAGCTTGAATGCAGCTGAGATGGTGTAGCTTGTATCCATGGAGCCTTCCGTGCCCTTCCAGCTGGTCAATGAGAAATGATGCTACCTCCAAAATGTCGGACTGATTCTTTCTTCTGTAAAGCCCCATGTCTTTTAAAATTCTTCTCAGTGTACGCATACTTATTACAAAACCATCCACCTTAGTCAGCAGGAGCAGAATCTCTCCATGTCTGACCCCAAGCATAAAGTAGAATTTGATCAAGTCGTAAATGAGCCGTTTCATTTGCAGACGTGCACTCCTCACTGGATAACCAAAAAAGTTTCACGTTATAACATGAAACTTTATCATGTAATTACGTGAAATAATATCACGTTTTAACGTGATACTATTTGTCATTTTAACGTGATGTTTTCACGTTATAATCTTATATTTTCACGTTATCACATGATACGATTTCTCGTTTTAACGTGATGTTTTCACGTTATAATGTAATATTTTCACGTTATAACGTGATAGTGAGCATATTTTTTTTATTATGTCGTGGCAGTAATACGCTTCCGTAAATACCTAATACAGTGTAAATAGTCATTATACAGGGTGAGACAGAAAGGACGGACATCTTTGAAATGGCTAGAACTCACCACTAGGTGGAGTGACAGATGTGTTGTAGGTAGCGTTAGGTTCGCGAAGTCTTAGCATTTTTTTATTTCCTTTTTAGTTGAAGCCATGGAGCCGTGGACAATAGAACACCACGTTTTTGCGTACGACTGTTTTGTCAAGAACAACCAATCTATTACCGCAGTTCAGTGTGAGTTTCGTTGCCGTTTCAATATCCACAGAAATAAAGCTGTTCCCGCTCGTAACACTATCCCACATTGGGTTAACACTAGAATTACCAGAGCCTACGAAAAAACCCATAATTCCGTCCCACCTTAAATCGCTTCTTAATTCCCTTCACACCTCTCCGCCAGCGCCCTTTGTCTTCTAAATGTGCTGATAAAGAGAAGCTTGGAGCAGCCGGCTATTCCATCCCCCCACCAATTTAGAACATGCACGAACTTCTCTCAGCTCATGCCTTGATTGAGTATCTGGGAGTGAAGTGGAGTTTTAGAGTGGAAATAATAGATTGTTGTTTGGAACACACGCATTTCATGTCTGTTCCGTTTCTACAGTAATCTGTGCCAACACATTGTTAAAACAGAAACGTTTTTTATATTCTAGTAGTAGATGACAAAATGTAGGCATAAACTATATAATGTATGAAGCCTGAAGTCCAAATAGCAAAGAAACATTTTCACAAGAATAATACAATTGCGCTTTTATTCAAAAATATAACTGCAGAAACAAAAAGCCGCCTTAACATGCGACATTGACAGCAGTTTATTGTAACTGCCTCTGTGGTTCAATAGACTCAGCCCCCGCTAGGGATTCAAGAGGTTACGAGTTTGATCCTGCCCCTCCGTTTTGAGAAGTAAACTGCTCTTAGTCTTACTGTTTTAGAATAAAAGCATACATTTGATTTCAGTCTGTAACAGCCGGTGCAATTTATGATCCTTGTAAAGGTTAGCTTTTTTTTTTTTAAAGCATTTCGTACACGAGGTACACTAATGAACAAAAGACCACCGAGGGCTACAAGAACGGCATGTACTCCTGAAAATGTGGAAAGCGTACGACTAGCCCTGCTGCGCAGTCCAAGTCCATCTGCTCGGAAGCATTCTTCTGAACTTGGCCTCAGTAATTGTTTGGTAAGGCATATTTTGCATTTAGACCTGCATTTCCATCCCTACAAATTGTCAAATGCTATATCAATATGAACTCAAATCTTTCAATAAATTCCTTTGTAAGAAAAAATTAACAATTTTGTGATTTTGTAAAAAACGGTCATCCTTTCTGCCTCACCCTGTACTATATTGTTTAAGGAATTCATGACAAGAAAAAGAAGTCTGTATGTGTTCAATACAGACCTAACCATCGTGTGCCTAACTACATAGCACACATCAGCAACAATATAACTTTTTCTTTCTTTCAACACTTTCAGATTGATCTCGCTGGTACTCGCTCTCACACACACACACAGTGTTAACACTCGCCAAAAAGCAATGAGATGTGTAGCACTGTAGGTAAGCGGTGAGACATTAGGCTATCTTGAACCTTCTGTCAGGTAAACACTATATAACTGGAAGATTAGTTGGCTTAAAAAAAAGAAATGATGACTGCAAATAGCAGCCAATGTTGCAGAGTAACGTCCTCTTCAGACGGAAGTCTAGCAATGGCTGAACTCTTCCGGTAGTTGTGTCTTTTTAGGTGGTTCTGGGAGGAAGAGGTGGGTCTGTAGTCAGAAGTGGAAGTGAAGTCATTGCTCCGCTGTTCTGTTTTGAAGGCAAGAATAGTGAGAGGATGTGAACGATAGCGCCAACACCCAACTCGGGGTGTATTTACCATTAGTATACAAGCCCTGATGATGTCTCCACTTCCTGCATGTGCAATGACGTATACAATGGAGTGTGATTTACAAGAATTAACTTGTGATATCTGAACTGAGAAGATTTAGAATGGTCAAGTAACGCAGCATTAGAATCCTTGTGATGTGGGAAGAAAGGAACACCCCGAGAAATCAGTGTGGACATGAGGAAAGTGTCCAAACTCTACACAGAAAATGTCAGAAATAATAATAATACATTTTATTTATATAGCGTCTTTCCCATGCTTACAGAATTTAAGGAAGAACGGTAGGGTATACAGTATATAGCAGTGTATAAACCAGATAAATAAATAAAGAAGATTACGACAGTGAATTCAGAGAAAAAGCCTAACAGACAACATAATTGATGGATTAGCACACACACACACAGGTTACATGAGCATCTTGACAGAGAGGTAAACTGAGAGAAGGGTGATAAAGTCAAGAAGCGCTAAAAGCCTTCCTGAGCAGATGAGTTTTGAGTTGTTTTTTAAAAGAATTCATGGAGTCAGCTGACCTGATTAATTTCGGTAGGTAATTTCAGAGTCTGGGCGCTATACAGCTGAAGGCCCTGTCATCCATGGAGTGTAGATTAGTGTGAGGCACAGCAAGATTGCCAGAGTCAGAGGACCTTAGTGGGCGGGCAGGCACATAGTGATGGAGAAGGTCACTGATGTAGTTTGGCGTGAGGTTATTTAAGGCTTTGTAGGTTATTAGTAGGATTTTATATTCGATTCTGTAAGACACAGGGAGCCAGTGAAGACGGAGCAGGATGGGTGTGATGTGCTCGCTGCTGCTGGTTCGAGTAAGGACTCTTGCAGCCGAGTTTTGAATAAGCTGGAGCTGTGATATAAGATTAGAAGGGGCACCTGCCAGTAGGGAGTTACAATAATCGATGCAGGATGTGATAAAAACATGGACAAGTTTCTCAGCATTAGAAAAGGAGAGGAAGGAGCGAACACGGGATATGTTACGGAGGTGAAAGTTTCTTAATGTGATTTATGTGGACGGAATAAGAAAGGGAGGAATCAATAATGACACCAAGATTCTTTGCAGTAGAGGCAGGTCTGATGAGATCACCGCCAAATTGACTGGAAAGAAGCTCATTTTATTAAGTTGCATTTTAGTCCCAATTTGCAGGAGTTCAGTTTTGTTGCAATTTAATTTTAAAGAGTTCTGCTCCATCCAGGTTTTAATTTCACTAAGGCAGGTTGTGAGCTGAGAAAGCTCTGATGAAGTTCCACTTTTAACATTGAAGTAGAGTTGAGTATCATCTGCATAAAATGATAGCCCAGTCCATAGCTATGAATAATATGGCCAAGGGAAGCATATAAATACAGAAGAGAAGAGGGCCAAGGACAGAGCCCTGAGGAACTCCTTGTGTGACTGGCGCTGAGCTGGATCTGCTGTTGCCAAGACTAACAAACTCTTGCCTATCAGTCAGATAGGACTTGAACCACTGGAGGGCAGTGCCAGAGATACCCAGCATGTTCTCCATTCTGGACAGTAGAATGTCATGTCTGACAGTGTCAAATGCTGCACTGAGGTCTAATAGAATTAATATGCTGGTTTGTCCAGAGTCTGCTGCCATAAGCAAATCATTGGTTACCCGTAGCAGAGCAGTTTCACAGCTGTGCTGCACCCTGAAACCAGACTGAAAGGGTTTCCATCAAATTATTAGAAGTTAAGTAATGGGTGAGCTGGGAAGCTACAACATGCTCAAGAACTTTTGACAGGAAAGGTAAGTAGGAAATAGGCCGGAAATTGTTAAGATCATCAGCATCAAGACCAGACTTTTTTAACATTGGGGTTACAGAAGATTTTAAAAGTGAGCGCACAGAGCCAGTGTCAAGGGATGAGTTTATTATTGTTGTAACAGTCGGGATCACGGCATGAAGGCAGGATTTAAGTAGTGTGCTAGGGATGGGGTCCAGAACACAAGTAGTGGGCCTTGTCTTACAAAGCAGGTCATTAACAAACGCAGATGTGACTGGTGAGAACTTAGAGAAGGAGCTGGATGGAGTGGGAAAACAGGGAGAGATATAAACAGATGATGTATTTATGTTAGTTGAATTATTTAGATCTTTAATTTTGTTATGGAAAAAGTGGAGGAAATCCTCACAGACTTCAGTAGAAGAGGTAGTTGGGCCAGATGTGGGTTGGAGTAGTTTATTAACTACAGAGAACAAAACCCTTGGGTTATCGTGGCCACTTTCTATTATTCTGCCATAATGGGTGTTTTTGGAAGCAGTTAGTGCTTCTCTGTAAGCTCTTTGGTGGTCAGAGAAAGCCTGGATGTGCACAGTGAGGCCAGTCTTACGTGACATTCTCTCAAGCCGTCGGCCAGCTGCTTTCATAGATCGCAGTTCTGAACTATACCAAGGAGCTGAACGCTTAAAGGAAACCTCCTTATGTTTTAAAGGAGCTGTTTTATCTAATGCTGAATGAAGGGCTGAGTTATAGTGGTCAACAAGACTATCTAGTGTTGATGGAATAGGTGCAGACAGTAAAAGATCAGAAATGGATCCAGAAAGGATAGAGGGACAGATATTTGTAAGGTTTCTGTAAGAAATGTGTCGTTTACAGGTAAGAGGAGGGAAAGGCAGTGAGACAGTGAAAAGTACTGCTTTATGGTCAGAGAGTCCCAAATCAGTGCTGAAAATATTGGCAACAGATAGTCCAGATGTGCAGATCAGGTCCAGAATATGACCACCAGAGTAAGGATAGGAATTAATTTCTCAGTTTAGATGTAGTAGTGTCAATATGGACGTTGAAATCACCAAGAAGGATAATTCTCTGAGAGTAAGAGCTTAGGTGGATTAAAAGTTCAATCAGATCGGATGAGAAGGATACATTGTATTTTGGAGGACGATAAAGAACAATGAGTGAGATAGGACCTGTTTCCGTTATTAGTTTAAGAGCCAGGCACTCAAAAGACAATGGACAATCAATTGGGATTTGTTTGATGTTAAAATCTACTCTGACAATTATTTCAAGTTTACCGCCTTGCCTTGAGTTGCGAGACTGTGTGGGGAAATTGAATCCAGGAGGTGTCACCTCTGTGAGAGATGTAAGTTCGTTCAGTTTTTGCAAAGTCTCCGTTAAACACAGTATATCAAGTTTGTTGTCAGTGATGAATTCTGACAGCACCAATGCTTTGCCATTAAGAGATCTCGAATTAGACAATGCAATATTAGTTAATGTGGCTTCTTTTTGAACAGAGCTGTGATTAGAGTTTATTTTCACATAATATAAATTCGGCAAACTGACACTTCTATTTCTAGTCTTTTCATTCGCAGCCTGGCGGTGGCGGCGACCTGACCCGCGATGTACATATTTCAGGCACCGCAAATATCGACGTCTTTTAGGATGTTCCAGTCAGACCATTTGTTCTGGACAAACTGTTTAATAAGAAGGAGTTTGGCATGAGAGTATTTTAGCATGATACTGAGCAATACTTATCTGATAGCCGTGGAGAAGCAGCACAGCACAGCGGAGCCGGTAAGACTGGTGGGTTAGGTAGCGTAGATGAGCGGCAATAGCAAAACAGGAGAAAGCATAGCAGGAGGAGGTAGCAGGATTTGGAGGTTCCAATACACAGCCACAAACAGTAACGCTTGGTAATTTCACAATGTGGGTTCTGGCTCCACACTCCCTTTGATGTTTGGAAGCACTTGAACTCAACACCGTCGATAACGTAACCGAGTGAGCTAGTCAATGGAGGCAAATAAACAATTGAGCAAGGGGTGGTGCAAAAAGTGCAATAGTGCTTTTATTTAAAACAGTCAACAAAACAGGTGTTCAAATAAATAGTGCAGTTCTTTCTTCAATAAATAATCCAATAAAAGGTGGAGGTTAAAATCAATAGAAAAACACAATCCTTAAAAACCAGAGGTTAAAATCTTCTCATGGAAGCAGTCTTAAAAACAACAAACAAGCTTGGTGCTTCTTTTCTGATAGCGTCTCACCTGCTTATCCCGTTTGGGCTTAGCAGCAGGCAAGACGCTCTCTGCAGCTGCCCTCCTCTACACTCTCGAGACTGGAGACCTCCCGATCCCTGGCTCCTGTATGGCACTCATCCCAGTCCCCGAAACTTGATTACCTCAATGGCCAGGACGCACACATTGGGGACTCCACCACCAAGTCTCCCGACTTCCGCTGCCTTTCCGTGGCCTTCTGCGGCTCATCGCTTTCACCAGGTCACTCCCGCTACATGGTCGCCAGCGGAGCAACATCCACTCAAACACCCGGGTGACGGCCTTACACCCAGCTTCCTCACAGCTGCCCTCGAGCGCTCGATCGCACACTCACCACACGCACGCACCGCCTGCTTCCTCGCTCCCTGTAACCTCCGTCCTCTTTTCCTCTCTCTCTTTTCTCCTCTTTCCATTTTTCCCCCTCACAACTGACTCGCGCTTCTTTTTAAATGACGAGGGCCACAGCAGCTGCACCATTAGCCATGGGACAATCACGAATGTGGGCAGTTCCTCACCTGTGCACTCTGTGAGAAACGCCCACACCCTACAGATCACCCCACAGCTCGCTATGGCCCAACGTCCCCTCGCTCAGCTGCGAACGCGTCGATTATTTATTTAAAAATGGCCTTTACTCAGTGAGCTGTGGACCTGCTATACCACACAGGCGTGATCACCCCAGAGCCACAAGCCAGGTTAGTATGAACATCAGATCAGTTCCCAGTCATAGAGTACTGTAAGATGAAACGGGAGCAGATCAGCATAGTGAATATAATCACGGAGACAGATAATCCCAAGGTCCTAGATCGCCATGTACAAAGAAACGTTTGTAGGTCTCATCCCGTGATCCACAGATTCAGTTGTTCCCAGTCAAAGTAGAGTCCATAAAATCTGTACATATTAAACCAAATCCATACAATTTGAGTCAGCTGTATCCACAAACTCTACGTACAATAAAGGAAATAAAACAAGCATAAGAAAGTGTAGAATTAAAGCAAATTTTCTGAAAAGTGTTGTTAAGATGGAGGAGCGGCCACAGAAAGTGTGGACATGCAAACTTAGGGTGTGCCATGCGGGTATGGGATTGGTTAAAAATATGGTGGAAGAGTTTAAACGTAACAACTGCTTTAACCTGATTTCTATTTGCCCCAGAATTGAGGACTTATTCGAGGGACACCGATGACACTTCTGCCAATCATCCCACTTCTTCCGCCTCCTCCTCCATAAAAACCACCTGAGCTGATAGGATGGTGTCATTTGTAATCTGGAGTTCAAGAAAGATAGAACTCTGTGAAGAGCTGCCATATTTACATTGGGAACAAAGTCATTAAAGTGCGGTACATTTTTCCAAGATTTCTTTTTTTTTTTTAACTGGACATTGTAAAAGAAGTACTCTCAACACACGAAAAAAGGTTTGGGGCAGCCACCCGTATATTGTCCCTGGCTGCAAAAGGGTACTGAAAACAGGAATGATCTATTTAGTTTGAGTTCCAGGACAGAACTAATGAGGTTTTGGAATATGGCAGCTTTTTAAGCCATGAACACGAAGTGACGTCATCACAGAACAGGAAGTGATGTTAAATCAGGCAGGTTTTCATGTATTTTGCCTGTAGAGATAACAGAGGTAGGTTTAGTGCACCCCGTCACCCCCTGGCCTGGCAGGTAATTACCTCCACTTGGTCCACTCAGCTCCTTCCTAGTTGCACATGTGTGACAACATTAAACAGGGATCACTTTGGTTCCCCAACTTGTTTTCTTTGTTTCAGAGACTTATTTACAGAAAGAACATCTCAAATCACTGAGCAGCAGTGGCACACAAACATAAAGTATCCATTATCTCTGCATAGCTTCAGTTTTTAACATTACACAACTCCATTTGTGATTTCGACTTAATGCAGTTTCTGCTGCTTTCTTATTGACAGAATATAATATATGTTAATACTTGCATGAAATACAAATTACAAGCACCAGTGACATACACTGTTTTTTTGACATCAAGTTTTTACATTTTAAAACAATAACATATTTGTGTTTATATATTTTGCCAAAATCTGGTCAGGGTTGGTTTCCACATTCCGCCCAGTGTTGTTGAGCTAGGTAGCTTATAAGATGGATGGTGTAAATACCAGAGATGATGGTCTGCCATTATGCCTTACCTGACCGGGTCATTGTAATGGAAGGACCACTGAAGCAAGACACAGCCTGACCGATTGTTATCATGGACAAGTAACGGAAGGACCGGGAGAAATGGCTCTTTATGAACTATTCTGCCCCTGTCGTGAGAAATGATAGTGTTCCTCTAACTCGCTTCCAAATCAGATTTCTGCATGGTTGCCTGGGAATTTGGTGTCTGGAGAAACGGCCCTGTAGGAATCTTCAGGTACCACCAGAGGACGCTATGGAAAAGGAGTTTGTGACTTTTGTGTGACCCAGAAATGCTTCTGAAATCTTCAAGGATGAGCACTAAGGGTTAAATCATTTTTCTAACCATGCAGTGGTCTTGCCTTATATTTTATTTATGCCCTTATTTGTGCTAGCTCATAACTGCTTTTAGCTCATGTTTGCTTATTTTTATCTATTGTCCTAGCTTATACTGTACATTGACTTATGACAAATAATGCAACAGCAATCATAAGTGTATTTCTGCAGTTAGTACTAGCAATATCTGTCTATGAAGGCTTGTTTCAATTTCAATTAGCCTTTCCTTTAGTTTTTAATATAATTTTGTTCTTTCACAGAAATTACACTTAATAAGAGATAAAGATATAAGAGATGACATACACTACCAGTTGAAAAGTTTTAAAACACCTCAGTTTTTCCAGTTTTTCTTCAAACGTAATCATTTAAAATCCAATGAATGACCTAAAATTGTGAAAAGGTTAGCAGTACATTGCCAGAGGTTTAAATTTAAGGTTTAGGTTAGCAAAAAAGGGAAATTTCAGAATATTACAAATGGGCCTTCTTGAGGGAACAAATAAAGGGTTACAACCTACCTGCAGTTTATTAAGCTTTCAAGTTAAAGCAGACAATTTGCACAGGTGTCCCAACTTGTGCTGATTACTTAAAAACACTTTGTACACGTGTACTTTAAGAGTGTGCCTGTGTCGATCAAACAGAGGAAGCTCTGCAGTTTACTTATGACTTTATGCTGTAGGAAGATACATAAATAAATCAAGGTAAATAACATTTGATCTGGCTTTCATATAAGTAACATATAAAAAATTTTATATAAAGACCATCACAAAACATAATCACAAACTGGGCTTTGCACGATACTTTGGCGTGCTCTGTAAGCCGTGCTTTTTCTTTGAAGGACATGTGTTTGGCAGACTAACTGGCACGATGACACCCGACCTGTTGCTGCATCCAAACAGTGCCACCTTTCACCTTTACACCTGGTGCAGCTGCGTTGTTCTTATATGCGAGTAGACGTTTCTGGCGGGGGGTGCTTCTGTTCTCTTTTCCGATGTAGAACCCTCATCTGAGTTCACCTCTGCTATAGCACATCTTTATTTGAAAACAGCACTGTCAGGTGTGGGCGAGCGTGAACGCGACTAAGAGACTAAAACGGAATAAACAAAACCCTAACCTTTACAAGTACCATACACTTACACCGGCTGTTACAGACTCAAATGAAATGTATGTTTTTATTGTATAATAGTAATCATAAGAGCAGCTCACTACTCAAAACATTTATTTCGGGACACGGGAAGGCTCGAACTCACGACCTGTTGATTATGAGTCAGCAGTTCTTACTGCTGTACTACCAAAGCAATCATGTCAATGAAGTACACTAACCTGATTTCTTTTTCTTTGGTTATAGTCTTGAATAAAAGCACACTTCTTTTATTATACTTGTACTGTTGTGAAAGTACTTATTTGATATTTGGACTTCAGTCTTCACACATTATACACTTCATATTAAAATTTTATTTTGTTGTTAGTACTAAAACATGAAAAAAGTTTGTCTTTTAGGTATGTGTTCAACATTTCTTGTATTTCCTGTCATCCTACACTTACATAGACCTTTGTAGACACAGAACACACATGAAATGCATATATTCCAAATAACTATATATTATTTACCCTGTACAGCTCCAGGTACCTCACTCCCAGATGAAGACTTGAGCTGGGAGAGCTTTTTGCCCTTCCTGCAGCGGTGGGGCAATGGGATATCAGGCTGTTTGCTGCTTCTGCTTATTGTCACATTTACAAGACAAAAGACGCTGACGGAGAGGTGCAAACAGATTTAAGGTGGGCTGGGTTTACGAGTTTTTTTGTAAGCTTCAGGAATTCTAGTGTTAAAGCAGATTTGGAACATACTGTGCTGTTAATATTATGGAGCACATAATGTTATATGTTCTGATGTTCTACTGTTGGTGTCTCCACTGGCTGAGCACTGCGTTGGGTAAGTTTGGGAGACCTGAGATAGGAAGTTGCACTGGGCTCAGAAAGTAAGTAAAAGAATGATGAGGACCTGATGAATGTCTTTTATTCTGGTTGTTTTTGGATTAAGTCATGGATACTCACATGATTTTATGAATTATTTATTTATTGAAGAACTTTTGCACTGCATGTTGGACACTTTGGTTTGGTTTGTAATAAAGGCACTTCAGCACTTTGCACCAACCCCTTGCTGACCCTTTGGGTCCTCATTTAACTCACTCATCCTCAGGTACGTTACCAGCGGTTCCAGGTTCAAGAGGCTCCTGGATGCAACCAGGAAGTGTGGAGCTAAACCGGACTGTCACATTGATCAGATTGGCTTTGGTGACATGATAAAACAGAAAGTGTGAGTGTGAGATGTACGAGGAGGAGTAAAGGCATACAATGCATGCTGAGAGAGTCACATTTAAAGACAGGAAGTATAAAAGCAGAAAGGCACCTCAAAAATAATGACAGAATCTGAGAAGCAGGCTTTACGTGAGTATGCTTGAGAGAGGGAGCTCCAGTGAAGAGGGGTTCACACATGCAAATACAGAGGAAAGGCACTGAAGGAAGAGCAAGAGATTGCAAATATTATTTAATTATTCTATTACTTGACAACTACCATGGCTAGTTTTTAATGAAATAGTTTGAATTTTTGTCATTTCCAGAGTCAGTGAATTCATATGTCTGATATACAATGTAATGAAAAATATTAAAACACTATGCTAAAAAAAAAAATCTTTCAGGGATCCCTCCTAATGACTTGCATATGATGTTGTCTAAAGAAGAGAGCTTGGGTAGTATCCTGAAATTCAAACCACGCTATTAAAAGCTATCGAGCTGGGGATTTGGCAGAGAAAGCCGAGACTACACAAGTGTAGCAGAATAAAAGATTAGATTTGCACAAGATGAGCACATCATTAAGAAAGAAGTGAAGCTGACCAGTACATATGGGACTGCTGATAAAGTGAGAAAAAATGTAATGAAAATTGTTGATGACATTTGGTTGTGATGTAGAATATTTAAAGAAAAAAAGCTACAAAAATGTCACTGAGACTTGCCAGACCTTTTATAATATTTGAAACTGTAGCAACATTTTCTATACTTGAAGTTAAATTTATTGTCATGTGTACTCTGTACAATGAAATAATTACTTACGTTTCCTAGTATAGGAATAGTGACACTGATACACACACAATAAAAGAGCATACATTTTGTGCAACATACTGTATGTACAATTCTATACAATATGCCCTATACAGTGGCTTCAGTGCTTTTACTTTTACACATTTTTCTATTTTTCCACATTATACTGAAATCATTAAAAAATGTTTTTCTCATCAAACAAAACTCAATACCCTGAATGACAAAGCAAAAACAAGAATTTAGAAATTTTTGCTAATTTATTTATTAAAAATATCATGTTATTTTCTAACCTGGTTAATCCAGACCAGCATCGTGGTGGAGGCCAGAGCCTATCACAGATAACATAGGGTGCAAGGCAGGAACAAACCCTGGTCAGGGTGCTAGTGCATCGCATGGCAAACACACTAACTCATACACATCAAACATACACCAGGGCTAATTTAGTAAAATGTATTAAAAAATTAAAAAAAACTTAAATATCACTTTGACACAAGAATTCATATTCTTTACTCAGTACTTCATCGAAGTATCTTTGGCAGGGATTATAGCCTGTGGACTTCTTGGAATTGACTAGCGACAACCTTCACGCACCTGGATTTGGGGGTTTTCTGCCATTTTTCTCTGAAGATCCTCTCAAGTCACTGTTATATATATATATATATATATATATATATATACCTGCTCACTTCGCTCGCCAGGCATTTCACATCTCTGCCGCTCATATATGCGGATTTCACTTTCGCCAAAAGCAAATCTTTTAATTCTCACGGATACGCCTCTTCATTGGGAAGACACACTACTTTTCCCTGATGGAAACACAAATTAGACAATCTACAAGTCTCCGACTTAAAGTTTTAAGCCAAACAATATCTACATACTTCTGTCATATCATCTATGTCCATATATTTGATATCTTTTCGCTGTTCTGTTATTTCACAGTGTAATAATTTCCATTTGTTAGTGCTAATGTGATCTTTATTATAATTTTTTGAGACTTTCGAATTTTAGTACTTTCATAATCTCTAACCTGCTCTGCATGTGTATCACGCCAAAGTTTTTGAACCTCTTTACGATGTTCTACTTTGTCTTCTACTCTTTGTCTTTTATTTCCGACCTCGCTTGGAGCTGAGATCGCAGGAACTGTGTCTGACAATAGCATTTGCCTGAATGAGTGATTGGACCATCAGCGTGGTTGTAAATGTTTGAGAGGAGGGCGAGACTTGGCAAAAACTCTCATCTCGCAGGACCTGAAATTATCTCTGAGAAAGTCTTGTCCCAAGATTTCCTTTTATAATAGAAAAATATTATTATTGTATCTTACCTGTACTTGTCGTCTATAAGTGTCTATCTTTTTATAATTTTATTATTAATTTGGCATCTATAGACTTACTCCAAACATCATCCCATTGTATTTGTAAAGTGACAACAAAGGTATCTTGAATCATGTATGTTGTATTCTTCGTGGTCAGCTCATCATCTCCACAGGCCCAGACAGCCAGCCTGTATCCATATGGATACTGAGAGAGAGCTGTCTTCTCCTTATTGATGAATGGCAAGATAGAGAGTGGTGGTCTTCTCTTTGTGGCATGAATGAGGGCAAAGTGAGAGACTTAAGGGAAATTGGAAGCTTTAGCTTATACTAGTCCAACTTCATTGGTATACCTCAGGACCAATGGGTGCAAGCAGTTCCATTGGCTCATTCAATCCTATTCCAATGACCAATATAGTTAGTCAACTTGAACCTTCTTGGGTTATTCAACAATGAAATGACTCAAGCACAACCTCCTTCCCAGTTCAGATACTTTAAAGTGTGGGTATAATAAACAAGAAGAATTTAAATTTATTGTCATGTCTACTCTGTACAATGAAATAATTGCTTACATGTCAACTTGCATGTCGAATGTCAAAATCCATTAAAAATTGGTTCGGACTTATATTTGTTTAATTTCTGTGTGAATTAAAAGAAGAAAGAAAGAAAGAAAGGAGGTGATTAAACCAAAAAATGGGCCCAGGTGGTCCTTTCCTTATCAGTGAAACTCTGGAGCTAGAAAACCACTTTTCCCAGCTTCCTGACTCTTTAACATTACATATAAAGACATAAAAAATATTTGTCAACTTTTATGCCTAATATCATTCATTTTACACTCCACCACACAGGCACATGACAGGCCTCTGTGAAAATTTCTTCAACCTTTTTCTACAACTCCTACTCACAACTTTTCCCATGGGAATGAAAAAATTTTAAAAATGGGATCTCCATGATATATTTTTGGTTTATCGTGGACATCGATGAATTTAGAAAGAAATACAATGGAGACATTTTTGTTTGTCTCATGCTTCTCTGTTTTTTTTTTTCTCAGAAAAAATCCCCCACAAATATCCCCTCTCGAGTTTCAGCAGAGATCTCAGCAAAGTCACAAAAGTGAACTTTTATTCACCCACCTAGTTTCATATATGCCTACCCACCAACACATTTCTGGCTGTACTACTACTACTACTACTTCTAATAATAATAATAATAATAATAATAATAATCTAATCTCTCTATATAAAATCCTAAGCCTAAAATTGCAACGATTTTATGTGACTTTTTATGTCACCTTTTTTGTCACGCTTTAAATCGGGCTTATTTTAAAACCTACATATATATGTTTGGTATCTTTCTTTTCAGAATTTATCGAACTTTAATGTGATCTTGTTAGATTTTCAGATTCGTATTCCGTTTTTAAATCATAAACTAAAATATCAAGAACTCACGTCCTACGAGACGAGACTTTGTGCCAACAGATTTAACCACGCCCGGGGCCGGAAATAAAAGACAAAGAGCAAATGACAAAGACAGCTGCTGTACAGGCTCTTAAATGTTCAAAGCGCTCATGGCACAGCAACAACAGCAGCAGCAGCAAGCCAGCAGCTGATCGAGCAAAGAGGAGGTAAAAAAAACCTGTATTTGTTTCCCATAGTATCACAGTTTAAGCGTCTCCTTGGGGTCAGTGTTGCCAACTTAGCGACTTTGTCGCTATATTTAGCGACTTTTCAAATCCCTCTAGCGACAATTTTTTTAAAAAGCGACTAGCGACAAATCTGGCGACTTTTTCTTGTGTTACTGGAGACTTTTGGAGACTCTGATGCGTCTGTACTGACTCTTCTCAACTTGCCACAGCAGCTGCCGGCCCCTCCCCCGTCCCAAAGCACTCACAGACAGGCCCGTCCTCTCGCAGGAGTCCCCCCCCAGCTGCAGTTACAGAAGGAGATGCTCACTCCTACGAGTCTCGACTGCAAATGAATTGCCCATGCGCGAATCCGCCGTTAAGTGATCCCGCCCTGGCTTGTAAACGGGATGTAAATTAAAAATATCCTGTTCTGATGCATATTAAAAAATGTTCTTTGTCTAAAATAAATTGCTGCACAAGAATAAATCGCTGCATTTGACTCAAACAGCCTCATTACTTACCTCATCCACTGTGTGTGTGCTTCTCTGTGACTTTAGCATAAACATATAGCTCGCTAGTTCATCATGTCTCAGTCAAAACTATACTCTCAGAAATTCAAAAAGGAGTGGGAATCAAATCCTGAATTTAAAGGAGGGTTGAAGCCTTTTATTGGAGATAATACACGGGCATACTGCCTGTATTGCAAGACTGATTTTTATGCCAAACTTTGCGATATAAAAAAACACATGTCAACTCAGAAACATACACAAAAGGCAAAGCATTACAATAGTTTCACACAAAACAAACTGCCATTTATTTCAAGCTTCAAATAAGTGTCACGTAACTTTATGAAAGCCATATGACAGAATTGTCTCTTACTTTCGGTTTCTGAATTTGCAAATAACTTGCATGTGCAGCGTGCATTATGCAAATTACGTGATGACGTCATCTAGCGACTTCTAGCGACTTCTACGACAGCCAATAGCTACTTTCCTTACTGACGAGTTGGCAACACTGCTTGGGGTGCGTTCAGCCCCCCTCTTACACAACTCGAGTGACAGAGACGCGAAGTGGCTGGCACGTAGTGGCAAGGGGGGTTGGCAAGCGAAGAGAACAGGGGGTAAGCCCCCTAGTAATAATATTAATAATAATTCTTTACATTTATATAGAGCTTTTCTCACTATTTAAAGCACTCTGTGTGTAGGCAACAATACATTTTGTAGATTTTTTTTTTCTTTTCTCCTGAGCTATGAAGTGCTGCTTTCTCCTCCCCAAAAACTGCGCTCCATTCCAAATTGTTTTCACCGGCCACCAATGCTCATAAGTCATTACTGAGTCACATGACTTTAACATGGCCTTCTCATAACTTCACTTTAACTTAATCCTGATACTCTGTATGTTCAATTCATCACAATAACTATTCATGGTGGCTCTAAAATCCGTACTGACCCCTACTCTCTCTTCTGTTTCTTTTTCCGGTTTCTTTGTGGTGGCGGCCTGCGCCACCACCACCTTCTCAAAGCATCATGATGCACCAACATTGATGGACTGAAAGCCAGAAGTCTACGTGACCATCATCATCATCAGGTCCTTCCATGAAAACCCTAAATACAAAGAAGACTGTTTGATTTATGTTAGGTAGATTGCCCAGAGGGGACTGGGCGGTCTTTTGGTCTGGAACCCCTACAGATTTTATTTTTTTTCTCCAGCTTTTGGAGTTTTTTTTTTTTCTGTCCACCCTGGCCATCGGACCTTACTCTTATTCTATGTTAATTAATGTTGACTTATGTTTATTTTTTATTGTGTCTTCTATTTTTTTATTCATTTTGTAAAGCACTTTGAGCTACATTTTTTTGTATGAATATGTGCTATATAAATAAATGTTAATTGATTGATTGATTGATTGATTAAATATCAACCTATGAGCAGTAACATTTTCCTAAGATTTACTCCTTTCAGATGCTCCTGCCCTTAAGTCGCAAAGAGTCAGCCAAGTTACTCGATGCAGAGAATGCAAGCAGTTTAAGATGTCCTAATTCTGCTGAGTCATTCTTTTTTCTCACAAAATGGTCATTTGATAAGGAATCAGTGTCATTGCGTCACACGGGCAAAGCAAAAGAATGGCAAAAGTTGTCAGAGCATCAAAAGAAAAATTGATATTATAACAGAATTTCTTAATAAAGTGTTCATTGTATTTGCTTCAGAGAACTGAGAATACTTGGTGGTCTTTAGTTGATTCTATTAATAATCTCTCTTTCTCTGTTTATTTTGGTGAGGACTGTTGGAATACCCCCAGCACCAGCCACAAGTCCTTTGGTAAAATCAGAGCCTAAATATATCTTTTTTTCCTCTTTTTCTTTTTTTTTTATACTCTGCATTACAAGCCTCTAGAAGTTCCTCAGTTTCCTTGAGAGGTATTCACAGTTATTCCCTGAGGCACAAGTTATAAAAGTGAAGACATTTTTATTCGAGGTTGGTGGTAAAACACCCATTTCTCATGGACTCAGAATTTCTGTTCAAAAAGTAGAAAACATTTTACACAACTGTGAACGCAACTAAAGAATGAAGGCTTAAATAAGATTTACTTGATTTAGACTCTCTGTGTTGAATGTGCAAGGTTCAATTAAAGCTAATTAACAAAAGCAAATTCATTATGAGAGAAAGGATTATCTTTTAAATAGTTTTACTGTTTACATTCTGCACTAGGACTGAAAGGCAGAAGCTCAGAAATAATCAGAAAGATTACTTTATTAAAAATTTATATTCATAGTCACATTGCTTTGCAGTCACTTGTCTAAGGAGACAGATTCCACAATTCTGCTTCACGGCTCCAAAAACCAGGGGGGCCTGTTCAAGTTATTTTCTGTACCTCTTCTGCACTTTTTCTTCATGTACTCCACATTACTGTCCCATCTCAAACTCATGCATGTTATCAACTTTCTGTAGGCCTGGAATAAATGAGTTTGAGAATGTACCGGACAATGGATGGGCATCTGACCCAAGGTTGGGTACGCTATAGGGTAGAATCAGTGGCACCAGGATTTCATAAATTTGTGGGCTTAAATTTGTCACAAGTGAGCCTAATATTCTTTGTATTACAACTAAATATACATTCATGTGAAAAATTAAGTACACCCCAGGGAAATCGTACACTCAACATATTTGAACGAGCAAACATTAGACCTTCATGCAAATCATGTCTACAGATTAAGGTGATATATTAGAATGAATGATACATAACATTGACATGGTGGATTTATTCTCAGAATCAAAAATTAACAAAAATGTAGATTGTTCAGATTAAAAAAAGTAAGTTCACCCCTACATTTTCACCACTTAAGATTCATTAAAATTAAGATGTTACAGATGAGGTGCCAATGATTCGAATGAGTCTCACCCTTCTTAGTCGCTAAGTCGCAATGATCAGCCAGCTCATGACCACTGCCGCCCCCTAGTGAATCAGCATCACTGTCCCTGGGATTCACTTGCTGTACTAGACTAGCCTGCAAGCGTCAGCGTTGGCCTCTGTGTGCTTGTGTGCAGCCAATTCAAGCGCAGTTTGCTCTGTGATTTACTGAATTTCATTAATGGCGTCAGTTGCACCTTGTACATATAATAATAGATTGTTGCAGTAGTTTTTTAATAGTTTTTACAGTTCATTGGCAGTGTGTAAAGTGTTCAGTGTTGCAATAATTATGATGCTCTGTGCATAAAAAAAATATGTATTCCATTAAAATTTCACTTTTTCTTGATAAATTATGACATTTCCTTAAAAAGTGCAGCAAAAAAGTATTTGGTGTCTGGGAGTGCATTAACCCCCCCAAGTATGCGGCAGTTTAAGGGATAACACTATACCCTGAATATATTATCATGGAAATTCCTATGTTTGTTATTTTGGTTCACCTGCACTACAGTAACTGTTAACAATACCGTTTGTATGAGTGTTAGGTATCTACTTTATTGCACCCCACATGTACAGCTGTACCTGCACATGAGCCGCTACCTCAAGCAAAGAGACTTACTAGCTCTGCACAAGGAGACCAAACAATTGAGCTACGTCTGTGCCGGCTCGCCATGCTACTTTTTATTGGAGGCGTCCCCACTAAGTTGCTAACCCATTTGGGAGTGTTGCAATCACCCACACGGCACGGTGGCGCAGTGGTAGCGCTGCTGCCTCGCAGTTAGGAGACCTGGGTTCGCTTCCCGGGTCCTCCCTGCGTGGAGTCTGCATGTTCTCCCCGTGTCTGCGTGGGTTTCCTCCGGGCGCTCCCGTTTCCTCCCACAATCCAAAGACATGCAGGTTAGGTGGATTGGCGATTCTAAATTGGCCCTAGTGTGTGCTTGGTGTGTGGGTGTGTTTGTGTGTGTCCTGCGGTGGGTTGGCACCCTGCCCAGGATTGGTTCCTGCCTTGTGCCCTGTGTTGGCTGGGATTGGCTCCAGCAGACCCCCGTGACCCTGTATTCGGATTAAGCGGGTTAGAAAATGGATGGATGGAATCACCCACACCAGGTGGTCTTATCACTATACCTTGAATACAGTATATTATCATGGACATTCCTGTGTGTTATTTTAGTTCACCTGCGCTATAGAAACAGTTGCCTATATTGTTTGTAAGAGTGTTAGGTATCTACTTTATAGCACCCCATGTGTACAGCCTTACCTGCACATGGTGACCGTTGTCGCCGCCGATTCGCCAACAGTGGCAGCAGTCGCTCAAAGACAGCTCAGTAGCTCCTCCGCTGCATATTCCTTCCACGTAACATGCTGACACTCTATTCACTGCGTGCTGACTCCCTGTTAAGCAGTAAACCAATGGCAAAGAAACACAGCTGCCTTTCGAAAACTCAGCCTTAAACAGTATTTAAATGGGAAACAAACACACTCTTAACGGGCCTTCTATGGGATCAGCTGCAGGTCTTCAGGCTTACCGTGTAACATGCTTCTCACATGATGTTTAGGACATTTAAAAGACTCAGCCCCGACCAGCTAAACTGCCCACCTTTCTGCCCTCTCTGCTCCAGACTGCATCCGCCCCAGCCGCTGCTTCTGAGCCACCTTGATGAGGAAGACTTTGACTTCTTTTAAACTAAAGAAGGGAGCTAGAGCAGGGCATTTGCCAGCTGTAACCTGTGAGCGGAAAATAAACACTTTTTTGAATCAAGTATTTGCATCATCAGCAATACAATTGTTGTTTCTTGGAAACCTGGTCTTTTCTGTCTCTTGTGCAGCTCTGCAACCCAAGCTACTTCAGGCTCAGAGACTTAGTAGCGGAGCTCAAGAAAACCAAACAGTTAAGCTACACCTGTGCCAATTAACAAACCAGGTGCCCACTCACCGTGCTGCTTTTTATTGGCAGCAAGCTAATCCCTGTGAGAATGTGCTAATCACCCACCCCAGGTGCTCCTATCACTTTACCTTGCATATATTATAATAGAGATTCCTGTATTCATTATTTTGGTTCACGTATCTTATAGATGCTGTAACTATATTGTTTGTTTGAATGTTAGATTTTTCTAATTTTTAGCGCCCTATGTGTACAGGCTTACCTTCACATGAACAGCTACCCCAAGCAAAGATATTTACTAGCTTAGCATAAGCAGACCAAGTGATTGTCTTCAGACCTGAGCTACAGCTGTGCCAATCACCAAAGCAAGTGCCCGCTCTGCACTTGCTTTTTATTGGAGGCATCCCCCCTCAGCTCCTAACCCCTGAGCGAATATGGCAATCAGCCACGGCAGGTGTACTTAACAGTTTACTTTGACCCAATCCAGAAGTATAAAATCAATGTCGCTGCTGGTAAGTAAGGCAGGATGAAGCACGGGTCAAATGCGTACCAAAAGGAAACCTCTCAGTCCAAAAAAGGTTTGTTTAAAAAACGTTTAGTGAAAATTCAAAGCAAACAGCCCACACAAGAATAGAGAAGAGTTGTTACACATATAGAATAAAAGGCAAAAAAAGGAAAAATGTTTCATCTTGTTAAACTTCAATTGCATCTATATTTAAGGATGCATATATATTTCTAGATGCTGTACTTCCCTTTCAGTACGTTCCAAACATACGGCTCTGCACATACAACTGAGCACGTTAAGGGTCGGTTTGAAACCGTGTGCCTTCCATGTCTTAAACACGGCAAGGCAGGACACTAACTGAGGCTAACCTGTAGTCAAAGTGACAAGAAATAGTTAGAATATTCCATTTCAAGTCAGCTTGTGGGGGTTTTAAGGACCTCCCATATGCTATGCCCTAATTTATAGGCAAACATTTAATATTGTAGCGACTAAGAAGGGTGAGACTCAAAAACAGGTACTTGAAACCTGGTGCTCCAATGATGCTCAGTTTATTGAAAACAAGAACTGAACAGAAGAGCAAAAAAAAAAAAAATATCCTCAGCCCGCTGTTTAGGGTCTCTTGGCACACCTCCAAAACAACAAAATGTCACTATTTTGTCTTTACCACTTTTCGTCCATACACTGCTCTTTGTAATCACTTTCTCTGTTCACTTTCGAGTCTTCCTTTTTTTTCATCTCCCCATCCATATACACACGTGCACACACACACCTCCTTCGGTCCTGTCTCCTCCCCTTCTGCGCACGCACCTTCTGTCTTTCTATGTAGTCATAGACAACCCAGAGGCTCTCTTTAACACAGTAAATAGAAAACATTCTTAACGTTAATTACCAGACGTCACAATATAACTTAAATAACTAGCAAATGGCTCTTACAATCATTCTTATTTAATAAGCTACCCTGGCTGTCCGTTTGTCTGTCCAGGATTTTAAGTCACTTGTAGCTCGCAAACCGTTTGACCTGAAATTTGGTACACATATACTATGTGTCTGCTTCCGGGGTGATGATTGACTTCCAAAGTCAAAAATCGAATAACATGTAGCCTAAAATTTGGTACACATATATTTCGCTGATACTGTGCACTACACCTTTATATTATTTTTTTTTTATTTTATTGTAGAATCAACTCTCAGCAGCGGGAAGCAGGGCAGCCGTGTGGCGCATGCAAATGGGCACCATTGTCATCTCTACCACTTTCACCATAACTTCCTCTGCCTCTTCATATCTTAAATCATTGTACACATTTATGGTCAATGAAGGTCAAGGGGCAATGGAGTATGGTCAAGTCAAGCGTATTCACTTCACATTATCATGCAGTGCACCATTATGCATAGTATTATTATAAAGCAACATTAATAAAAACACAGTAAAACTGATGGTAGCTAAAGTAGGAAATATATTTGAAAAGAGATTTTAAAAAGTTATGAAATTTATCTGAAAAAGCGTCATTATTAAAAAATGTTTATGTAGGTGATGAAAGGCGAGTCTTTTCAATTAAGGGTGCAGAGCTGCTTCAGAGTGTTATTCAGTCCTCAGTGGCCTTGCCAGTTTCTTTGTTGTTCCCATCTGTGCTTTCCCTCTATGTGCAGAATGCATCCCAAACTTAAAGACCTCCTTTCACCTCAAATTAACAACAATTACAAGAATAATCGGCAAGTGTTTACCTTTCTCAGGCTCTAGAAAGGAGAAGAATGAAGGTCAGTAGGACCACCACAACAGAATACATGTGTGTAAATGAGAGTGAGGTCAGTGGAATGGTGAGGATGCGGGGAGTCAAGTTGGCGAAGGTGGATGAGTTTAAATACTTGGGATCAACAGTACAGAGTAATAGGGATTAGGGCTGTTCGATATAACGATATATATCGGATGACAATATGAAAACGTCTATCGCTGCACATTACGCTATCGTTTGTTTCATGGTGTCGCAAAATAAACTGTTTATGGCAATATTTTTTTCATTGTTTTGATGGCCACCACGTGGATGCAGACACACTAGCATGGCTGATGAAGACGAGGCAACACCAACACTTGTTCCTAAACGAGGGGCTGCCTCTGTAGTATGGAGATGGTTTGGATTTGAAGAGTCTGACACGGACCAAAAAACGGTACTGTGCAAATTATGCTGCAAACCGATCGCTACCACAGACTCCAACACGACAAACCTCTTCTACCACCTCCGCAAAAAGCACGTGAGCGAGCATGCAGAGAGTTTACAACTGAGAGGCAGGCCACGTAGGATATTACAGTTGTAAAGGTACTATTTAAATGAGCATGTTAAAAGCTTGGAAGATTAATTGCTACCAAAACAATTTGCTTAAGGCATAATTTTCCCTGCAGCGTTTGCTGTCAGCGTTAATCTTGTTAAAATTACGCTTACGCCACAACTGCATTAACGGCAAATCTCCGTTAACGAGTTACGGATCGCCCGTGCTTGGGGCTGGACGGCATCAACACGCTAGCGCCGCCCAGTCCCACGCACGGGCGATCAGCTGTAACTCATTAACGGAGATTTGCCACACTACGATGTGCAAAGTAACATTTTACTAGAATGTAGCCTAAAAAATATTATATTTAATATTATATATTTAATATATTTTTGTCGTAAGCCTTATTGCTGCTACAGTTTGAAGTACAATGTTTACATTTGGTTTTGACAGTTAATGTTAGACTTGTATTTATTTTGTTTAAAGGGTTTATTGGCCTTATATAGTTTAGTTGTTAGTGCTTTGATCCTTTTATATTTAATATATGTTGTGAGAGTTATTGCTGCTACAGTTCACATTTTGTTTATGTCAGGCATTTTATATAGCAGTATTTTATATTGGGCCTTTAGTAATTTGTTTTTGAAAAGTGTTTTATATTTGATACATTAACATTTTATGTTTACATTCGGGGTCAAACATTTGCTCAAATGTTCTAAATAAAAGAACAGAAATAATTACAAGTTGAGTACTTCTCATTTTTGATTTTTTTAATTTAAATGAAAAAAGGAGTGGTGATTATATAAACTATTCACTGAATACAAAGAAAATGTACTATATCGTGATATCGGGATATGAAATGAAATATCGGGATATAAGATTTTGGTCATATCGCACAGCCCTAATAGGGATTGTGGAAGAGAAGTGAAAAAGAGAGTGCAGGCAGGGTAGAATGGGTGGAGAAGAGTGTCAGGAGTGATTTGTGACAGACAGGTATCAGCAAGAGTGAAAGGGAAGGTCTACAGGACGGTAGTGAGACCAGCTATGTTATATGGGAAACGGTGGTACTGACCAGAAAGCAGGAGACAGAGCTGGAGGTGGCAGAGTTAAAGATGCTGAGATTTCCATTGGGTGTAATGAGGATGGATAGGATTAGAAATGAGGACATTAGAGGGTCAGCTCAAGTGGGACGGTTGGGAGACAAATTTAGAGAGGCGAGATTGTGTTGGTTTGGACATGTGCAGAGGGAAATGCTGAGTATATTGGGAGAAGGGTTCTAAGGATAGAAGAGGAAAAGAGGAAAGTCTAAGAGGAGGTTTATGGATGTGGTGAGAGAGGACATGCAGGTGACGAGTGTAACAGAACAAGATGCAGAGGACAGAAAGATATGGAAGAAGATGATCCACTGTGGCGACCCCTAACAGGGGCAGCTGAAAGAAGAAGAAGAAATTACAAAAAATAGCTTAAGACTCTAAAGGAATGATCTAAAGCAGCGTTTCTCAACCTTTAAGTATTTGCGACCCGACAGTTATAATCACGCCCCCCCCCTAACATTTTTTTGAAATGTAGATGCATATGTTATTATACCTACTTAATTTTTATCGACATTTATCTAACTCTATATTTATTGTTCTAGTATCAGAATGTAGTTTAAGTTAATTTGTTTTGGTTTCAACAGATGTTTTTTTTTTCATATTTTTGATTCTTGTTTTCTTTTTTCACATCTTCGCGCCCCCCTTTTTGTTACTTCGCGCCCCCCTAGGGGGGCCCGCCCCACAGGTTGAGAACCACTGATCTAAAAGATATAAGGCTCAAGTTAGTAAAGACACAGAATTTCAGATCAATCTACTGCAGTCATTTAAAAAGAGTTTGTTTGAAATGGGATCTAGAGTCCAGAGTTTAAAAGTTTAAGGAGAGTCTACTGACGTAAAGAGAAAGGTGCAGCTTCTCTAAATGTTGGCTGTTTACTCAGGTGTCCATATGGCTGGCAGGTTAATCAGGATCAGTTCACATTTTGACTTGGTTTCAGTCCATGTTCTTATGTTTTATATTTTTAATTCATAGTTCAGTATTGCAAGTTTTAAAATTTTATTCTTTATTTCTGTGTTTATACAGGGCGACTTTTAACTTTTGAAGATGGTGACAGAATTATTTTTTTCTGGCAAAAAAGGACATTTCCAGTTAATTTTCAGTGCAGAATTTCTTTGCAATAAATATTTGCTAAAAAAAAAATCCTACTGAAGCATAACCTTTCAGATGAATATGAAGTAATGTACTTCTCAGCGAGGTAAGAGCTTGTTTAGGTTCCACGCTGAATGTAACACTCAGATGTAGGCAGAGAAATGAAGGGCTTTGTCTTTTAATGCCATTCTCAGACAATCATAATTTATGTAAATGCTTTTGGGTCCTATATGGTGTGTTTCCTCATCTATCAAACTCATGCCAAGTTCTGCCAACAAAGAACTAAAAATAAAACTGCAGAGAGTCGCATTACTATGTCAGTTATGAATTGCAATAAAATATTGATGTGTGAGTCATTTGGAATAAATTTAAAACCTGACTGTTTAAAAAATCAGGTTCTTCCTATTATTGTCCATTAATTTTATATGCTTTTTTATTACTCTTTAATTTAATATTGTTTTTTGTGTCAGTATACTGCTGCTGGAATATGTGAATTTCCCCTTGGGATTAATAAAGTATCTATCTATCTATCTATCTATCTATCTATCTATCTATCTATCTATCTATCTATCTATCTATCTATCTATCTATCTATCGAAGTATTTATTTTTCTTCGAAACGAAAGAATGTACTTTGGTAGTAATTTCAAATGAATTATAATTTGATCATTTAGCCTACAAATGCATTAAAAGTATATTTTTCTAGTGTTTCCAACCAAATTTAATGCAAGACCATTGTGGCTGGGTGTGGGAATGGCAGGACTCCAGACAGCTAAAGAAAGTTTGGGGTGCCACCGGGGTTGTCCCCTTAATTGTCTGTGGACAAATAAAAATAAACAAAAAGAAAACAGAACTCCTTGAAAGTAGAGTCATGGGGTTGCAGTTGCAGTAATGAGCCACCTTCTGAGGCGCCTAGGGTTTTATGAATGGCTGGACTGGAAGGGTCGGGCCTTGACCGGGCAGCTTCTCGGCACTGTAGGTAGAGAAGAAGTACATGACAATGTAGCAGCAGCGCCCCCTCTTGTCTTGGTGGGTTACTACATACGTCTACTGAGCCTCTGAGGAGGTCCTCCATGGATGCCTGACACTATAATATCTTACCAAATTCAGCCTGCAAGTTTGAAGCAACCTTGACTACAAGACATGCAACATGAAACGAAATGAAAACCTTACTCTCGATTCAATGGCGCTTATACGACTTACTGTATATATAAAATGTACAGTGTATTCACAAAGTATTCAGACCCCTTCACTTTCTGCACCCTTTGTGTTGCAGATTTAATTTTTGTTCATCAACATTCAATAATCCATAACAACAAATCGAAGTCAAGTTTTCAGTAAGGATTGCAAATTTATTAAAAATCAAAAACCGAAGTCTCTCATCCATGTAAGATGTAAATAAATACTGTGGATTCAGAAAGTTTTCAGAACTCTTCAGTTTCTGCGGACTTTATTGTGTTGGAGATTTAATTTAAAATGATAAATTTCCCAATTTTGCCCATTAATATACACTCAGTAACCGCATAATGACAAAGTGAAAGCATGTTTTCAGAAAGGTTATCAAATGTATTAAAAATTAAAAACTGAAATCTCTCACTCAGACCCTTTGCTGTGGCATTTCCTCCAAATTGTGCTCGGGTGGATTGTGTTTGCTTTAATTCTCCTTGAATGTGTCCAGAACTTGATTGGAGTCCACCAGTGGCAAACGTAATTGATTGGACATCATTTACAAAAGCATATGTGTACCTGTGTATGTAAGGTCCCACACTTCACAGTGCATGTCAGAACATAAACCAAGCTATGGGGTCCAAGGAACTCTCTGTATACCTCCTCAACCAAATTGTGGTGAGGAATATATCATGGCAAAGGGATAAGACTATTTCTAAATTTTTGATTGTTTCCAAGAGAGTAGTGGCCACAATAATTATGAAATAGAAGACGTTTGGAACTACTGGGACTCTGGCTGCACTACTTCCTAAATTTGGCTGTCTCGTCAAACTGAGTAATCGAACAAGAAGGGACTTGGTCCGAAAGGTGACCAAGAATCCAATTGTCAATCTAATGGAGCTTCAGAAGCCTTCTGCTGAGATGAGAGCACTTGTCAGAGCACCATCTCAGCAGCACTCCATCCATCAGGTAGCTCTGGTTAAGCGGCTAACTAAATGCCAAACTGCATTTGAAGGACTTCTAGAGGATCACAATAAAGAATCTTTGGTCTGATTAGTCTGAAGTTGCACTCTGGGCAGAACTCCAAGCACTATGGCTGATGAAGACCAGGCACTGCTCATCACCTGCCTAATACCATCCTTACAGTGAAGCATGGTGGTGTCAGCATCATGCTATGGGGATGCTTCTCACCAGCAGGAACAGCGAAACAGGCCAGAATTGAGGAAAGGATGAATGCAACCAAATACTAAGAGGTCCTTGAAGAAAACCTTTTCCAGAGTGCATGTGACCTCAGACTGGGATGACAGTTCATCTTTAGGCAGGATGACTGTAGCGGCGCTACTGGGGAGTAAAAACTTCAACTCCCAGCAGTCCCTGCAGTGGCTGTGATTGGTCGTCTGCTGAGGGTGCAGGGGCTGCTGGGGACAAGAGATTTAAAAAGAGGCCAGTTATACAGAGGAGGAGAGATTTTTTTGTTTAATTTCTGGAGTTACCTGTCTGTTTGCCTTCCCGTTCATTGCTTGTAGATTCTTGTTTTGTCCTGGATTGTCTCCTGTTTGGTGTATGGACTGTCTGGTGTCTTCCTGCTGCGTGAGGATTGTATTAGGATTGGTTGTCAACCTTTGAAGAAAGGAGCGCTCTTGATCCCATCACACATCATCATCAGGTAATACTGGTAGGACTGTTCTTTACATTCACATGCAGGGAGCTGATTTCTGGACTATCTATCTCCATCATTTCATTACAACAGTTGCTGTTTTTTATGGACTTCATTGTGTTTGATTTTTGTTAGTGTTTGTTATTGTCGAATTTGTTTTTATTGTATAATCACCTGAAGGGAACTTGGGTGGGATTGTTGCAGTTTGTGTAGTTATAGTTTGTTTATTATTGTTTAATACATTCTTCAGTTTCTGTTTTATTGCCATTTGATTTTTGTCTCTGTGAGAGAGTGTGTGTGAGTTGGGCCAAGGCTGGGGGCGTTCCTGGGATCCCCACTGAAAAAACAAAATAAATTGCCGTCATCGGGCGGTGTGAATCTTAGCTGAGTTTTAGACTGCTACATGATGAACTGAAGGATACAGCCAATTCAATGGTGGAGGGGCTTCAGGACAAGAATATAAGTGTCCTTCAAGTGGCCCCACCAAAGTCCCGTCCTTAAACCTCATAGAGCATCTGTGGAGGGACCTGAAGATGGCAGTTTATAGATACTTTCCATCCAGTCTAATGAAGGTGGAGTCGATCTGCCTGAGAGAATGAGATAAACTTCCCAAATCTAAGTGTACAAAACTTGTAGGGACTAACCAATGAGATTCAAACCTATAAATGCTGCCAACGGATATTCTAGAAAGTAGTGAAGTAAGTAAGGGTCTGAATGCTTACGGTATATAAATGAGAGATTTCAGTTTTTGATTTTTAATAATTTTCTAAAACTTTCTGAAAACATATTTTCTCCTTGTCGTTATGGGTTATTGAGTGTAGATTGACAGGAAAAAATGGCAAATTAATCCATCTCTAAGTATATAAAATCCAACGTCTGTCTGTCTGTACGTATGTATGTCTGTCCGTATTTTCACGACAGGACTACTTCACAGAATTAGATCAGATTTTTTTCTATAATTTGCTTGAACATTCTGGGTTGATTTTGTGACTTCTGTCATTGCGCTAAGTATCACAGTTCGCTTATGGCACCGATTTATTTGCGCGAATCCAAGAGATAGGCAGCAGGCCGAGGGAAAGGGGGTGGAGCCCTCCTCATTCATGTGCCAGCCTCGGGGCGTTCCTTACCTCAGCTTGGCTAGTGAACGAGAGAACTACTTAACGGATTTAGATTGGGGTTTTTTTTCTAGAATTTTCTTGAACATTCTGGTTGATTTTGTGACTTCTCTCATCACTCTAAGAATCATAGTTTGCTTGCAGGAGCGATATATTCACGCTAATCCGAGACAGAGGCTATGGGCGGAGGGGAGAGGGAAGCATGACGTCAGGAGTAGGGAGCTGGGCAGGGCCCTCCTCACTGTCCTGTCTCACTACTATGTGGGCAGAGTCGCGGGGGATGGCTAATTTAAAATAAAATCAACAACACACTAAAGTGTGAAGTGAAGTGAAGTGAAGTGGACTTGCAAAACAGGTTTGAATATTTACATGCAAGTGAGTGTTCAGGTGTGCACTGCATCAAAGGAGACATTCATGGAGAGCATCAACCAGATACATCTTTGACTCCAGGGGTATTGTGATGATTTTTTCTGCAACAATCTTTGGGTAATGTGTAAAGTCGGCTCCCAACCACAGATGCCCCATGTCTAGAAATTCAAACATGAGACAGAAAAGTATTCATTGAAAGGAAAGTGTCATGGATGGCATGCCTGGACCAGGAATTGCCCCTGTCCATTACAGGAGACTTCCTGTCTTTACAATGAACTTGGCACGAAGAGCCAACAATTTGTGGAGTATGTCAGCATCCTGGCAGGGGTGGATAAGGACCTTTACCCAGCCTAGGAGAACAACGTAATGGAGTGATCAGGGAGGATTTCATAGCCTAGATGGCAGTATCCATGGGCCCTTGGTACACAAATGGACACCCGCAGGACATGCTGGGAACTGTAGTGCCATGGAGCAGCCATGTTGGGTTCCATAAGTGTTGCCAGGGAGTGCTGAGGAGATTTATGATCCCTGTTTTCAGGGAGTTCCACTTGATCCAGTGGGCTTTAGCTCCGGAAGAACAACAATTATGGGACCCTTAACCTAATATTTAGTTGCACAACCTTTAGAGGCAGTCACTGTGAACAAGCGATTCCTGGAGATCCCAGTGAGACTTGTGCGCCTGTCCACAGGTAACTTGGCCCACTCTTCCTGAGCAAACTGCTCCAGTTATGTCAGGTTTGAAGGGGGTCTTCTCCAGACTGTATTTTTCAGTCCTTTCCATAGATATTTGATGGGATTCAAATCAGGGCTCATAGAAGGCCACTTTAGTATAGTTCAATGTTTTGTCCTTGATCGTTCTTTGGTGCTGTTAGGTGTGTGTTTTGGCTTATTATCCTCTTGGAGGGTCCATGACTTGCTACTGAAACAGAGCTTTTTGGCACTGGCCAGTATGTTTTTCTCCAGAATGTCTTGATTGTCTTGAGATTTCATTGTTCCCTGCACAGACTCAAGGCATCCCCTTGTCACACCCATCAAAGCATCCCCAAAACATAACCTCCTCCATTTTTCACAGTGGGTTTGGTGTTTGTTTCTTTGAAAGCTTTATTTTTTCATCTGTGGACAAAGAGCTGATGTGATTTGCTGAAAAGCTCCAGTTTTGTCTAATTTGTCTAGGTAACATTCTCCCAGAAGCGTTCTGGCTTGTCAATATGCATTTTAGCAAATTCGTGTCTGGCTTTATTATGTGGAGTCCTCCTGGGTCTTCTTCCATTGCGCCCACTGTCACTCAAAAAGTGACAAATACTGTGAATAGACACTGATGGACGTTGACTTTGGAGTTCAACTTGTATCTCTTTGGAAGTTGTCCTTGACTTTTTGTCTCCCATTCTCACTATCCTTCTGCCCATTGCTTGGTTGATTTTTCCTGTTGCATCCAGAATGGATGGTTACACTCCCATGGGCCTTAAACTTCATAATATTTGAAACTGTTGTCACAGGAACATCAAGCTGTTGGAGATGGCCTTCTAGCCTTTGCCATTAACATGCTGGTCTAGAATTTTCTTTCGGATCTCCTCAGACAACTCTCTCCTTTTTGCTTTCTCTGGTCCATGTCCAGTGTGGGGCACACAATGACACCAAACAGCGGAGTGACGACTTTTCTCCATTTAAATTGGTTGAATGACTGACTGCACATTTGGAGACGGGTGTGACACGAATTCAAGAAAGCAGCTAGTTTGAAAAATCTCTCAAATCCAGCTATTGAGGGTCTTTTCTAGGGGTACCAACAAATGTGTCCAGGCCATTTTAGAAGATCTTTGTAGAATAAGAGACACTTATTTTCACACTTGCTTTGATTATCTCGAAGACACATCAAAGACATGCAGGTCTACAGGAGACAATTGCCTTTCATGTCATCACTTTTCAGGAGGTATGCAGCACTTTTTCAATGAGCTGTAAGGGGAACAATCAATTTAATTACATTTGTATGACAGCCTGGGGTCTTCTTATCTCTCGCTCCTTTTTTGTGGGAACTTCTTTTATATTCTGAACAGAAACTTCAGTACTGCTTTCCAGCTGCACTTTGCATAGTTCTTTATGGAAATTACCGTCTTACACTGAGAAAAACAAATACCATTAAAATCAAATTTTACAATGCAATAAAGATATATTAAAAGTTCACACATAAACCCAGCTCAAGTTGTAAGATTCATTAATATGAGATTTATGCTACTTGAATGTTTGAATCACTCCCGTGACAATGCAGTCAAAAAGAGAGCTGCAGAATCCTTGAGTATGCCCCATACTCTGCCTTCATATGCTTTTATTTTATATATTCACGTCTGTATTTAGTTTTCTCCTTGTAGGTTTCCAGGACCAATCTTTTTGACTCCTCTTCAAGGACAAGGAAGCCTTCTCTTAAGGACCCCTGTGTTCTACTTGTGAGTTCTTTCTGAGATGCATATGCAAGAACCTGTAGGGTTCTGATAAGGTTCTTTGATATCAAGTCTTCTTATTATTAATACCTTTTTCTGACTTAAGTTAAATAACATGCATGGCAGAACATCTTCCTGTCTTAGATCTGTGTTTACTATAAATACTCTTGAAGTTTTTCCTTCCATTTTACTTTACTGTTTGTACTTGTGAGTTGCATCTTCGCTGATCTTATTAGTTGACTATGGATTTCAAATCCCTGTAGCACTCTGTATAATGCCTCTTATGGCTGGGATGGGGCAAGGATGCCAGCCCTTAAGTGGCACAAGAAAGAAGGCAAAGATCGTCCCATCTTGGCCAGGATACAGGCAATAGATACCAATGTGGACATGGGTGTGCCAGGTGTCCCCGCAGGGACAATGCCTGTCAGTGAGACCAGTGTGATGGAAGAACAGGGGAGACAACTTATCAGTGCTACAAGCTCCCACTACAATTAGGTAAAAGCATCCCTAGATGGCGCTATCAGTATGGACACCCACAAGGTATGCTTTGAAGAAGAAGAAGAAGGTAGTGGACTCGACACTATCAACTGCCAGACAGCATTCAGAAGCCATTAAGAAGGCTGACAGAATGTCAGGTTATATAGTACCCTGATGGTAGAGAACAAGTCCTAGAAGGTTCTGCTCAAGTTTTATAACACACTGGTGCTTCCTGTCTTGCTATATGGTTGCGAGACATGGATGCTATCCAGTGACATGAGATGAAGACTGGACATCTTTGGTACTGTGTCTCTCAGGAAAATCCTTGGATACCATTGGTTTGACTTTGTGTCGAATGAGGCACATTACCTGCATTGTGAGGGAGTGTCAGGTACAGCACTACGGCCATGTGGCTCATTTCCCCAAGGGTTATACGGCTCATAAAATCCTCAATCTGGGGACCCGAGTGGCTGGATCAGGCCAAGTGGTCGCCCACGTAACACCTGGCTGTGGCAGATATAGGGTCATGTACGGAGGGTGGGACTGGATGGTGGGTCTGCTTGGGGGGTTGCCAATCGGGATCCCGAGTTGTTTTGTCGTGGGTGGGGCAACGTGCTGTACCAGTGCATGCTTCCCAACTTGACTTGACTTGGTGAGGCCTCATCTGGAGTACTGTGTGCAGTTTTGGTCTACAGGCTACATAAAGGTCATAGCAGCATTAGAAAAAGTCCAGCGAAGAGCGACTAGGCTGATTTAGGAGCTACAAGGGATGAGTTAGGAGGAAAGATTAAAAGAGCTGAGCCTGTAGAGTTTTAGCAAAAGAAGAACAAGAGGAGACCTGACTGAAGTGTTTAAAATTATGAAGGGAATTAGTCCAGAGGATTGAGACGGTGACTTTAAAATGAGTTCATCAAGAGCACGAGGACACAGTTGGAAACTTGTTAAGAGTAAATCACACACACATATTAGGAAGTTTTTCTTCACACAGAGAGCCACAAACACATTTTGACCAAGTAGTGTGGTAGACAGTAGGATTTTAGGGACTTTCAAAACTCGACTTGATGTTATTTTGGAAAAATTAAGTGGATAGGACTGGTGAGCTCTGTTGGGTTGAATGGCCTGTTCTTGTCAAGATGGTTCTAATGTTTAAAGCTGAGAACTATAGTCCCAAGGGCTGGCCTTGTTGGACTCTGTGGGTACCACCAGGGTGTGCTTTGTGGGGCTTTCAAGTGACCCAGAAGTGTTTCCAATGGACCATTCCCTACCCCTGGAAGTACTCCTGGGTCTAAGACAAAAGAAGCAGCTTGACCTCATCCAGGCGAGTTGCAATCAGGTGGAAGAAGCACAAAGCTCACCTGGAGGAGTGGATGAGTGGAAGAAGAAAGAAAAGTAGAGAATAGAGTTGTGTTTATTATTACAAAGAAGCTTTTGGTCAGGGTACTTTATTATAATAAACCTTTTATTTGATTTGTCATTGTGGTTGCGTCTGGGGTTTGGGGTGCTACAGGTCAAACTCTCTGTTTACACTGTCATAGGGCTGCTTATAGTCAATAAACAGGTTATGTAGGTTTATATTATATTCACCACACCACAATATTAGTCTGCTTTTATTTCTTCTGTGTATGGTTCTAGTCTCAGTTATTTATTGTTTTAATTAAATTAGACCACTGTGTTGAGTCCTGTTTTCTTGTTTTTCTTTTGATCAGTTTCAAAAAAGCCAAAAGACTTCTGATTCAATGTTATGTGATATTAAAATGTGAATACTTTTAATTGGCACTGGCCATGTGTATATATACTGTATATGTATTGTCAGGGATGCCAGGGGCGACGACCCGGCCAGGATACCCTAAAGGACCGGAAGAGGGTCTACGCCCACCCTGGATCACGTGGGGGCTGCCACCCTGGTTGCTTTGGGGGCCACAGGTAGAGGGCTTGGAAGCCAAACCGTGTAGGGGCTTGTGGTCACCGCCAGGGGGCGCCCTATTTGCCTGAACAGCAATAATGTTTCTACTCCTTAGAAAACCTACTGTACTCTCCTGTGCAACTTTGTGACCCAAGCTTGATGATGTACATACAGGGATGGTCAAAAGTAGGTTTACAGTTGTTCATATGTAAAGGCTTGCAGGTTATGATTATTATGATAGCTTCATTAACTCAATAGCTTTATTAACTTTAAGAAGACAAAAAATCAAATAAACAATACATTAACTAATAAATAAATAATAATACAGGAATAAACACTGTGTTTTGTGTACTCACAACTGTAAACCTACTTTTGCCCTCCCCTGTACATGAACAAGCAATCATGAAATGCATGGGTCACTGCCAAAAAACAGGACACACTGTCTACTCAGGCACACAAAGAAAGTATAAAAAGTAATGTAATAGTAATTAAAGAGAGAAGGAACAATAAACAGATAACAAATCAGAAGAGGTATTTCTCTTGTAATTTCCAATTTAGTGCCTGCCTTATGTATCATCTAAGTTTGAATTGCAATACTGTAATATGCGCTGCTGTGTGTAAAGATTGGACTTGGTCAGTATAAAAGTATCTTTAATTAATAACTGGGACCCATCAGATTGTGTTTCTGATTTTGATATGTGCAGTTATGAAAACATCTTTCAGTGGGCTGGCATCCCATGCATTGTTGGTTTCGGTGGCTCTCTGAAATGAATTAGATTAGGAGTGTTGAAAATGGATGGATACAAATAATGAAAAGACACATTTTAATAGGCTTTCAAAAACAGGACGACTGACATTTTACCAACAATCCCGAAACTTCACTAAATAAATTTGGTAATGGATGGACTGATTGATGAACCAGTTACATTTTGATTAATCAGTGACACTTGGTTGTGAAGTTTTAGAGAAAGTGTGGTGCACAGTAGTCTGCATCAATGTACAGTATACATGTTAACCCCAGAAGATTAAGGCTGTTGTCAGGTATAATAAATCAACTATTTCAGATCAATATTCTAAACAGTTCACATCATTACTACATGGATTCATGGTTAAAGCCTGTCATGATAAATGTGAAAAGTCAATATGTTTGATAACGTAGATTTGAGCAATGGTCAAAGCATTACTGGTTATTACTTTTTCTGTATAATTTGTTAAGGAAAATTACTCAAGCCACTGCTGCTCCCATTAAAGGTCAAAGAATTATCCATCCATCCATCCATCCATCATTCAACCTGCTATATCCTAACTACAGGGTCTTGGGGGTCTGCTGGAGCCAATCCCAGCCAACACAGGGCGCAAGGCATGAAACAAACCCCGAGCAGGTCGCCAGCCCACCACAGGGCACGCACACACACACACACACACACACACACACACACACACACACAGCAAGCACACACTAGGGATAATTTAGAGGGGGCCAATGCACCTAACCTGCATGTCTTTGGACTGTGGGAGGAAACCCGAGTACTCAGAGGAAACCCACGCAGACACGGGGAGAACAGGCAAACTCCATGCAGGGAGGACCCAGGAAGCGAACTCAAAGAATTATCGTTGTATAAAATTGCACATTATTGGTTTAGGGTGATCTAAAATAAGAAATTCATTGACACTTTTCAGTACTACAACTGCCATACCTATGCCAAACGGTAGCTGAATCCTTTGATTCTCACTAATGACCCCCCAGCTCCACATTCTGAATTGTGTGTCCCTACTGCTCTACCCCCACCAAAGCCACAAACAGCCTTCTACAGCTTAAGTGAGTGTAAATATAAAAAATTTCTTGACAGACAAAATGTATTGTTTACATATATTTTCAGTTTATATGTTTTTATTGGAAAAAGAAAAAATTCTGTGTGCACTCCTGAAAACTGGTTTAGTATTCATTAGTGAAAGGCAAAACAAAACATTTCAATCAGATGGGCACATAAAATAATACATGAAGTAAAAACGAATACTTTTCTATATAAATAGATAATAAAAATGACAGTGGTACTTACATATTTCATGGTATATGTAGGTAAAGGGCAAGTGGCCTAACAAATTGAATATACAACTGTCCATAGTCTATCAGTGCTCTAGTTAGTTTGTTAGAAAAAAACATTGTTAACTCGTTCAGGGCGAATGTCAACTTTTGGCACAATACATGGTGGATGTAATCAGCTTTAAACTAACTCAACGCTCACCATTACATTTCAGTTTGACTCTCTTTACTAGAAAGAACGTTAGCGTCTTCGTTTTGACCTCGATTCCCTGCACGTGCATGAGTAGCGAAGACCAAACAACTTCTGAAATGGCATCAACACCTGGTGAAAGACCAAAGGGAATGTGCAAAGCAAAATAATCCATGGACAACATTTTGCATATTATCACTGAATTTGACACTGACTTGTTGGGTGTTTGATGCAAGTAATCTGGGGATGAAGATCGAAAACGAGAGTGAGGTAATAGCTTCAGCTGATCGCGGTGCTGAACATTTTCATGTAGCTGATGCGCCTAAAGCAATGTTCATCTGGGAAGACCGCCACTTACGATGACAAGAGGTACAAACCAGATTGTGTCGCACTGTGACTGTCACCTCTGCCCACCTGTCGTGCGAAGACAGCCAGGCAGCACTAGAACAGGTGCCAACAGTAGCCACAGCATGCAGCAACAGATATTTTATGTTGATTTATGTGTGAAACCCAAGTACAGTGGCGGTTTAAGGGTTAATGTGTGTTTTAATGAGGAGAGTCTTCTGTCACAAGGCACAGATTGGTGGAGAGCTGTTGTGCTAGTTGTCCTACTGGAAGTTTCTCCTATCTGCAGACAGGTAATCTGAAGCTTAGCCAGAGTGAGCATCGGGCTCTTGGTCACATGTCTTACCATGGCCCTTCTCCTATGATTGCTCTGTTTTGCCAGGCAGCCAGCTCTAGGAAGAGTCATGGTTGTCAAACACTTATTCTTTTTAAGAATTACAAATTCAACTGTGCTCTTGGGAACCTTCAATACTGGAGGAATCTGTTGTAGCCTTGCCCAGATCCGTGTCTTGACATGATTCTGTCTGTCAGCCCTGAAAGCAATTCCTTCGATCTCAAGGCTTAGTTGTGCTCTGATTCACATTGTCATCTGTTGGACCTTTTCAAGCATCCAAAGGGTCTGAATACAAGGGAATAGTTTAGTTTTTTATTTTTAATAAATTAGAAAAAACTTCTAAAATCTGTTTTTCTCTTTGATATTCTGGAGCATTGAGTGTCGCCTAGTCTCACTGACGCCAGTCGTTTAATATATGCATCTGGAGGCAACGATGAGTGAATCTTGTTAAAAAGTGGGTGAGGACAACTAGACGGCTCACTGACTGTCATGCTTCTAAACCAAAACAATGCCTCCTGAAGGTGGTGCTCAAAGTAGGGGGATGTTATCGAACTGTAAAGAGCAGCGGTGCACTTATCAACCCGGTCCGACAGACAGCAAGCTTCTGTTTACACTGAACATTCAAATGAATATTATACTTTTTTATTTTTAATAAATTTCAGAAAACTTCTAAAATCTGTTTTTACCTTTGGTATTTTGGAGTACTGTGAGTTGCCTAGTCTCACTGAAGCCAGACATATAATATTGCATATACACTCACCTAAAGGACTATTAGGAACAACTGTTCAATTTCTCATTAATGCAATTATCTAATCAACCAATCACATGGCAGTTGCTTCAATGCATTTAGGGGTGTGGTCCTGGTCAAGACAATCTCCTGAACTCCAAACTGAATGTCAGAATGGGAAAGTAAGGTGATTTAAGCAATTTGGAGCGTGGCATGGTTGTTGGTGCCAGACGGGCCGGTCTGAGTATTTCACAATCACCTCAGTTACTGGGATTTTCACGCACAACCATTTCTAGGGTTTACAAAGAATGGTGTGAAAAGGGAAAAACATCCAGTATGCGGCAGTCCTGTGGGCGAAAATGCCTTGTTGATGCTAGAGGTCAGAGGAGAATGGGCCGACTGATTCAAGCTGATAGAAGAGCAACTTTGACTGAAATAACCACTCGTTACAACCGAGGTATGCAGCAAAGCATTTGTGAAACCACAACATGCACAACCTTGAGGCGGATGGGCTACAACAGCAGAAGACCCCACCGGGTACCACTCATCTCCACTACAAATAGGAAAAAGAGGCTACAATTTGCACGAGCTCACCAAAATTGGACAGTTGAAGACTGGAAAAATGTCACCTGGTCTGATGAGTCTCGATTTCTGTTGAGACATTCAAATGGTAGAATCAGAATTTGGCGTAAACAGAATGAGAACATGGATCCATCATGCCTTGTTACCACTGTGCAGGCTGGTGGTGGTGGTGTAATGGTGTGGGGGATGTTTTCTTGGCACACTTTAGGCCCCTTAGTGCCAATTGGGCATCGTTTAAATGCCACGGGCTACCTGAGCATTGTTTCTGACCGTGTCCATCCCTTCATGACTACCATGTACCCATCCTCTGATGGCTACTTCCAGCAGGATAATGCACCATGTCACAAAGCTCGAATCATTTCAAATTGGTTTCTTGAACATGACAATGAGTTCACTGTACTAAAATGGCCCCCACAGTCACCAGATCTCAACCCAATAGAGCATCTTTGGGATGTGGTGGAACGGGAGCTTCGTGCCCTGGATGTGCATCCCACAAATCTCCATCAACTGCAAGATGCTATCCTATCAATATGGGCCAACATTTCTAAAGAATGCTTTCAGCACCTTGTTGAATCAATGCCACGTAGAATTAAGGCAGTTCTGAAGGCGAAAGGGGGTCAAACACCGTATTAGTATGGTGGTCCTAATAATCCTTTAGGTGAGTGTATGTCTGGAGACATCTATGGGTGAATTTTCCTTAAAACTGGGTGCAAACAATTAGATGGCTCAGTGACTGTCACATTTCTAAACCAGTCCAACGTCTCATGAAGATGGAGTTCAAAGTAGGGGCGGTGCACTCATTAACCTGGTCCGACAGACAGTAAGCTTCAGTTTACGATGAACAGTTAAAAGTCTCCTAAAAGTCATATGAAACATATAAATGTTTGTCGCATGTGCTGGGAGCAAACATTGCAAGCAAAAAACCTTTCTGTAACATCAAATTAAACATTGACTTTCAAAGACAATGAACGAGTGGTAAACGTGAACGATCCGTTGTCACAGGTGCCGTGTGTGCTCGCTGTTGTTCACCAATGCAATGATAGTGCAGGAGTCATTGTGAGTTTGAAATAATGCTATGCTTGTGAAAATCTGAACTGCAAAATATGTATTTGACGGAAATGGTGTGTCACACTCTATCAAAAGGACCATAGGAGAATCGTGCAGATTTCAGTACTTGTGGAAGAATTAAATTTAGATATGTTAATAAATCTTCTCTTAAAATTAGAACTCTTTACTATTAGAAACCAGGCAGGAGAAGAACCGTTCTATGCGTCTTTAGTAGCAGTTCATGAACTGGGAGCATTCCTTACAAGCAGTCTATTACAGCATTGTCAGAATGGTCAAAATATTAAGGGTAGATTTCTGTTTTATAAGCAAACCAGTAACGGTGCACTGCCCGATAATGTGCAGTGAATACACTTGACTTGAACATTCCTAGTTCTCATTCCTCTTTCTCTGTACGTTTAGCATTCATTTGCTCAGAGGTTGATGTGCTTGCTGCTTCATGAGCAGCTCTTCTTTTCTTTACCCTAGCAGCCCGCTTTTTCTCTTTTTTCATCTGCATCTTTTCGCGTTAAAACTGATTAAGTCAGTGTTTGTGTTGCAATTAGTTAGTACGTTTTCTTTAATTTTTCAATTAAGCTGGCACTTAAGTCTTCAATCTGCCTCAAGAATGATTTTAGATATGAATAAGGGGAAGTGACAGCGAGGGTAGTAGGGATGAGAACGGTGCCCGTATGCATGCGCTGCACATAGAGTTGATTCTACGATAAAATAAATAAAAAAATAAAAAGAGGAATAACCTTAGAGATCAATCATCACCCTAAAAGTGGACAGTAGATGTCATGTAGTATATGTGTACCAGGTTTTATGTCAATAGGTGAAACGGTTTGCGAGCTGCTGGTGATTTAAAATCCTGGACAGACAAACGGACGAATATAAGAAGATGAATTTAAATAACAGTGTCAATCAATACATACATTTACTCTGGTTGGTTCATCAGCTTATATCCAAATGACATGTAAAATAAAAGTCAATTTTATTATTTTTCTGGTTCTTTTTGTACCTTTGAGTTGAGCTACGGCCCTTGAAATTTCTGTGCATATCACAAGTGTCCATTCTGCTTCTTTACAGAGCATCTGCTGACTTCTTAGTCATCTCTTAGTCATCCTTCAGTACATTCTGTATATCACATCAACCCTTCTTCTGGTACATTCTTGACCATCTCAGTATTTTTCCTTTCTTATTTCAATGTACACACTGCAAACCAAAATACTTAGCTATTGTTACATTTAAATTATTCTCTCACATTGTCAACGAATCTGCCTAATGACACTAGTAGATGTGCAGATGAGGCTGCACAACATCCTCCTTCTAAATGCATGTCTAAATGAAGAACTAACGAAATTGAACATTACTGTCTAATTAGAAATGCAGCCATTCCATGACAAAATAGCTGCAGCGTTTTAACACATCGTATATCCATAGACCTGAATGTTTATTTGCACTCTATTTGCCATTGTTATGTCATATAATGATGCAATAGTGAAAATAGCAGAAAGATATCATACCATTCCACACCTGGGTAGTTCTCATGGTGCACTACTGTACCTCGTGTAAAGAAAGCACACAAGTCGCATAAAGGGCTTGGGGTTTTGAGCCCCGTATACTGTAACAAAGAATTTCACAGGTCTTTTCTTGAGACAAAACTTGTTAGAAATCATAAGACAAACATGGCGGGTTTGGAGGGACAATATAAAGGGCCGGACCGGAAATCAGTTGTGATGGTTGCTGGGAAGGCGTGATGGAGTATGGGAGTTTGACGTCATCTTTGGGGGACCAGAGGGAAGAAAGGAACCCGGAAGTGTAGACCTTTGTTTACTCCGGGTGTTTCTTATGGCAGCGTCGCTTCGTCTTTTCTGAGAAACAAGAGAGAGAGAGGTTAGTACGCTGCCTTCGTCCCCTGGCGGGTCTTATCGCGGTGCGCATCAGTTTCTTTAACGCTCCCGATGCGCTCGTGCGTGACACTTGGCACACTGGTTATAAACACTGTGTTAGAGTATGCCATATGATATACTAGCCATCCCCTGGGGCTTCGCCCACGTATTAGTGAAACTGGACAGCGAGGAGGGCCCTGCCCAGCTCTCTACTCCTGACGTCACTCTTCCCCCTCCCCTCGGCCCACAGCCTCTGTCTCGGATTAGCACAAATATATCACTCCTGCAAGCAAACTATGATTCTTAGTTCAATGAGAGAAGTCGCGAAATCAACCAGAATGTTCAAGAAAATTTTAGAAAAAATAAAGATCTATATCCGTTAAGTAGTTCTCTCGTTCGCTAACTAAGTAGAGTTAAGGTTACGCCCCGAGGCAGACACGTGAGTGAGGAGGGCCCTGCAGCCTGATGAGTCTCTCTCGGATTTGTGCTAATAAATCAGTGCCGCAAGCGAACTATGATACTTAGCGCGATGAGAAAGTCGCAAAATCAACGGAATGTTCAAACAAATTATAGAAAAAACCCGATCTAAATCCGTTAAGTAGTTCTCCCGTGAAAAGCGGACAGACATACAAACGGGTTTAAAAAGCTAGAAGAAATTTTGCACTTGGACCACGAAATTTTTAAAACTGTTTCTTAGCGAGCACCTATGGGCCAAGTCCTCATGGTTCGGGATATTTTGTAATGAGTGAGTCAGTGGTATTTGGCTTTTTTACTGTATATATAGATTATTATTCTCATTATTCTCACTTTACAGACATTTTTTATCCAGAATGGCCTGCAAAAATCAATAATTCTGTGGTACAGTTGAGAGATCTGAAAATATGAAATTTCTAAAACTGGATGTTCATAAGAAAATAATCAGAAGATTACTAGCATCATCTTCCATTGCTTGGTTCCATCTACCTGTGACACTGTAATGGGAGAAGCAGGCTCAGAAAATTAATAGAGGCATATCCTCAAAATGTCAGAAAGAATTCTGTGCAAGTGACATATTTCAGTAAATGATCTTGAGGGTTAGCATTCTAATTACAGCAGAAGCCAGGATTATCATTGTGAGTATTATAATTGACAATCTCTCGATAAATTATAAAGTGATGATCAAAATTTTAACAGATCCTTATCCACATCCTAAATCAGAATTTGATTAATTATGACACGAAAATGAAAAATATAACATAATTAACTGCAGCTCACTGGAGAGTTACTTACTCTATAAAGGGACAAGTGGACAGCAGAAAGCAGAGGTGTGTCCCTTTGGTATACTGGTCAAAAGGTCTTCCTGCATGATAGATTTTAATTGAATTATAATCCTAGCAGCTGCTGGAGGAGGTCTGCAATAAGAAATTTTAATTGACTTGGGTGTCTAAATATTAATTATTCATGCCTCATAACCTAACGCATATTCCACGGGAACTCCTACAACCTTTTATCTCACTTTGTGTACTGTATGCAGTTCCATTATTACTGTGGTTTTCCATTTTTAACTTGACAAAATACAAGAATGATTATTATTACACATAAGTAACTGACTCAGAATGCATAGGCATAGCTTACATGGAAAAATTATTAAACCATACATTTTACTGTTATACAACATTGAATCACCGTGGATTTAACTGACATGTTTGACACTGATCAACAGAAGTAGCATCTCTGTAAAGTGATTGAAATTAATTACAAATATAATGTAAAAAATATATTTCTTTGACTACCCAGAAATCCTTAGACGGAAACTAACGATGAGTGGTATACATTAGTAGAATCATATCCAAAGCACAGTTGTCTGTCTGCAGTTCACGGGCAGTCCTGACCTGGATGCTCTCTCAATTTTCTGGTTCATTGGTACCTTGTGCTCCTCCATGCAACACACATATTCAGTTACTCGAACAGTACATGGCCCCCCGGCCCAATGTACTGTACAATTGATGTCTCACTCAAATGGGAGACCAGCCCAAGCTTTTTTATTTTTATATGTGATGTAAAGCTATGAATGTGACACCCTGGGGCCTGTGGAGATCCTATTCTAGTCTTGCTGTGACTAATTTTCCAATTACATAGATGATACAGACAGGATGATACTTGTCATTCATTATGTTTTCTTAATAATGTATTGAATGTAGTGAGAAGTCAAGCAAAATGACAACTTTTATTGGCTAAAAAGATTACAATATGAAAGCTTTCTAGGCAACTCAGGTCCCTTCTTCAGGCAAGATGTAATACAGAAACGGGAGTTCCCTGTGTTTATATACACACCAGGACAAGTAACAACATTGGAAAACATTTAAGTGAGACATCTTAAATGTAAAAAATTAATAGACCACTGCAGGTTTCGCGGATGTCTTTATGCTAGGAGGGGAGGTTCTGGAAATACAGATTACACAACTGCCAAACCTGCAGCAACTAATTGTCCAAAGCTCCCTAAGTGAGCCAACAGAAAATGGCACATCTCCCTGCCTACAGAAAAGATGTAAAACGTGTCCTTACATTTACTGTATAATACCGATTGCGTAGTTATACCACACTGCTGACTAGAACATTGTTTAAAGGAGTCATTTTCCTGCAAATCATCTAATGTGGTCTACTTAATTCTCTGTATGAAATATCCTGACACTGCACTCTATGTGGGAGAAACTGGATAAACACTCTGCTAAAGAATGAATTTCCACATACTCCACATTAAACGTGGCAACACAGATGTTCCTGTAGCGGCCCACTTCAACAGCCATGGACACTGTGAGGGGAACTTTAAAGTCAAAGGGCTTATGGGCAACTTCAGAACACAACAAGAGAGAAAAGAATGGGATGTTAAAACTCATATAACATGGTTTGAATAGAGACAAGAGTTTTATGGCCGGATTGTTTGCATCTCTATGATTGATAAAGACAACCTGACTACAGACCCACATTGTATGGAAAAACTCATCAGAAACTTCAAAAGACTTTGTTGGACAGTTATCTTATCTAAAGATCTTGACTCTACATTTTTCTCTTGCTAAATGAATCTTAGCCTTGGAGTGGTCTATTAATTTGTTACATTTAAGATGTCTCACTTGAAGGTTTTCCAATGTTGTATCTGTCCCAGTGTCTATGTGAACACAGGGAACTCCAGTTTCTGCCTGAAGAAGACGCCTGAATTGCCTCAAAAGCTTGCATATTGTAATCTTTTTAGTTAGCCAATTAAAGGTGTCATTTTGCTTGACTTCTCACTACATTCATAATGGCTAACACGGTACAACACCCTAGTACTTTTTTTTTTTTTATTTTTTTATTAATTTTATTACAATCAATACATAGCAATCAAGTTTTTACAAAAAAAAGAATTGAGTTAAGAACAGATCGATCCCCACCCTTGAGAGAGAGAGCAAGCCAAACGGTGTAAAATTTAAGGCTTGTAAAAATACCTAAATTAATAAATTCTCTGTGCTTCATGACCTCATTTTAAAATATTACTGATTAGATCCTGCCATGTTTTGAAAAAGGTCTGTACAGATCCTCTAACTGAGTATTTGATTTTTTCCAATTTCAAATAATATAACACATCAGTTTCCCACTGACTTAAAAGAGGAGAGTTTGGGTTCTTCCAGTTTATCAGAATAAGTCTGCGTGCCAACAGTGTAGTGAATGCAATCACAATTTGTTTGTCCTTCTCCACTTTAAACCCCTCTGGAAGAGACCCCAAACACAGCTGTTAATGGGTTAGGAGGGATTGTGAGTCCAAGGCTGTCTGAGAGGTAATTAAAAATTTTTGTCCAGAATAATGTTAATTTGGTGCAGGCCCAGAACATGTGACCCAGTGAGGCTGGGACTTGGTTGCAACGTTCGCAGGTTGGATCATGCCCTGGAAACATTTTGGAGAGTTTTAGTCGAGACAGATGTGCTCGATATATAATTTTGAGTTGTATAATTGTATGCTTTGCGCATATGGAGCTTGAGTGAATTCTCTGCATTGCTACTTTCCACTCCTTTTCTGATATATTAATTGAGAGGTCATTTTCCCAGTGTCCTCTTGGATCTTTGAAGGGAAGGGATTGTAAAATGATTTTATATATTGTAGAGATGGAGTCTAATTCCTTAAAATTGAGCAATATTTTTTCCAGCGTGGATGAGGGTGCAAGATGAGGAAAATCTGGAAGGTTCTGTTTAACAAAGTTCCTGATTTGAAGATAGTGAAAGAAATGTGTAGCTGGAATGTTAAATTTGGAATGTAATTGTTCATAGGATGCAAAGACGTTGTCTATATAAAAATCTCTAAGCAAGTTAATTCCTAATTTTTTCCAGATATTAAAAACTGCATACCCTAGTACTTAACAATTAAATAAATCCAACCAAAGCCTACAAAATACATAGTAAGAGGCTGGAAAACATTCATAAGAATTTCTCATTGTAGCACAAACTTAACAGGAGAGCACAAACTCTATATGTTACTTGTTGTGGGAGATCTCATATCAGATCTGGAGGACACCCACAAAGACACTTCCACAACGCTCCTAAGGAATACAGCATGGAGGAAATTGACAGCATCCATCTTTCTAGGCCAAAACAATTCTTAATTAGCAATAGCAACCCTACATTTTTTTACTAAAGATTAATGGCTCAATATATGTTAATCTCAGCGGTGGGTTGGCACCCTGCCCGGGATTGGTTCCTGCCTTGTGCCCTGTGTTGGCTGGGATTGGCTCCAGCAGACCCCCATGACCCTGTGTTCGGATTCAGCAGGTTGGATAATGGATGGATGGATATATGTATTACTTTATCACTCAATATAAATATTTCCACACATTGCTTGTCTTTTTCTGAGGCATTGAGTTCAATATATTTGACTCAGTATCACACCATACTTCCGTCTAAATATAAATATAAAGTATGATTTCCGTATTTTGTAATGACATATATATGCATTCTCATGTCCTGTGGTTGAGTGATATGTTGCATATAATTTGATAAATATTTTGTATATCTTTATTTGCTGAATTAGCATTTTAGTTGTTATATTGTTTAAAGAGCAAGGAAAACACACAAACCATTTTTTCTCTACCCCTAAAGCTTTAAGAATGCTGTTTATTATAGCTGAATTGCTGGCTACTTCTGACAGAGAGGCCTAGTTTTATTGCTTAATGACTTGAGTTTGGGGGCTGTACCTGAGCTTTTCCATTGGTGAATGGCCCAAGAAGGTGTGTGTGCGTGTGTGTGTGTGTGTGTGTCAGATGCTACGCAAGGACAATAAAGAGAAAGTCTTGCGAAGGCCATGTTGCATTCTGGCAGAAGCCGACCAGCAACAGCAACAAGTTTTAATTAGATAGCATATAATTTTGTACAAAAAATGTAGCTTAAAGTGCTTTACAAGATGTCAAAGAGAAAGTTACAAGAAAGGAAAAGCAAGTCAGAAAAAGAAGTAATATTAAAGAAAAAAAATAATTCTAAACAATCTTTAAAAAGATAAATATCTAGTAGAAGAGTAGCATCCTTATATATTCATATATGGTGAAAATGTCAGATGGCTGGGAGGACAGAAAACTAACAAAAACAAAAAAACAACTCCATTTAGGCTGCAGAAAAAAACACAATCTGCAGGGGTTCCAATGCCAAAAGACCACCCAGCCATCACTGGCCATTCTTTCTAACATAAATGTGCTTAATTCATTCCTCTTTGTTTTCAGGCTTCCTGAGTTTAGGATTTGGTGACATTGGTCTCATGGACAACCAGGGCACCCAACCAGATGATGACCTGAGGAAAGAAGGCTACCTGGGCCTGTGAAGATGATGAGCTGACCAGGAAGAATTCAAAGTAACTATAAGTTATTGCACCACCTGAAATTACACATCTACTGTAGTATTATCAGTTTGCATGGCTGCGGTTTACAAAGCCACATTGTATTTTGTTGTATGGCCCTAGTTATAATAAAAATGATTACCTATAATACACAGTTAAAGGTGGAGCTCTTTCTCCTGCCTGTTTTTTTTCACTCTATCTAATTGTTTGAGGTTATAAGGAAGGGGGAAAGAAGTGAAGTACTCCATTTAGCCAGAGAGTGGAAAGTGAATGGAGTTTAAAATATTTGATTAAGGTCAACACACTAAAGAATATAAAGAGGAAAAAAGGGTCACCATAGGACCATACATGACAAGTCTGTCTGATGCATGTGAAATTTATTTTGTTACATTACAATACAATACAATACAATTTTGTATAGCCCAAAATCAAAAAGGCCCTGCCTCTTAACAGCCCCCAGCCTTGACTCTCTAAGAAGACAAGGAAAAACTCCCAAAAAAATCTCTTGTAGGGAAAAAAAATGGAAGGAACCTTGGGAAAGGCGTTCCAGGTAGGTTGGGTGTGCAGTGGGTGTCAAAAAGAAGGGGGTCAAAACAGTACAATACACAGATCAGAACAAATCCTCAATACAGTCCATCCATCCATTGTCCAACCTGCTATATCCTAACTACAGGGTCATGGGGGTCTGCTGGAGCCAATCCCAGCCAACACAGGGCGCAAGGCAGGAAACAAACCCCGGGCAAGGCGCCAGCCCACCACAGGGCACACACCCCCACACACCAAGCATACACTAGGGACAATTTAGGATCGCCAGTCCACGTAACCTGCATGTCTTTGGACTGTAGGAGAAAACCCTCAATACAGTATAAAAATAAAAATTTTACAAGTACGGACCAGAATTTAACAGTAGATCAGGGTACCCAAGACGTAGATCGTGATTGACCGGTAGATCACAAAGGTAGTGCAGGTAGATCACGTTCCATTCCAAAAAAAATTTTTTAAATGTTAGTCTATCATATATCCTCCCTATGGCATTTGCCACTTGATTGACATACATGGCGGCCAGTCTGAGATCTCTTTTCTTCTAACACACTGGTCATCCCGCACGCACGATCAAACGCATGAGCTACTGCAAAACTCCGGGTGTGGTCTAGTTAGCCTTCCAATTTATATCGACTAAAGAAGGGATTAAAAAAAACAAAAATTGTTTGGGGAGGGTATGGGCTGGATGTGGAATGGGAAGAGGATTTTTTTTCTCATAATGTCACAATTAAAGTGCGTTTCTCTGATCTGTTAATCTATCATTGCTATTCCAAAGAAGGAAAATGTGGAAAGGCACTTTCAAACTGTTCATAAAAACTACGAAACTGACTTACTTCCGAAAAGTGATCTGAGAAAGAGAAAGTAGAGGGAACTAAAATCGCAGTTAATCAGACAGCCGTCATTTTTCACTCGGCTGAATTCAAAAGCAAAGACAGACACACAAGCATCATTCGGGTGAGTCCTTTCGATCATTAAGCATAAGAAGTCCTTCCAAGAGCTACCTCCTTGACTGCATTATTTGACTCTACTTATTTATGTGAGTCAGCCTTTTCCCACATGAAGATTATTAAATTCAAATACTGTAATGACCATAAATGGTTATTCAGTTATGCAAGGTACAACATATATTTTATGTATAAAGTATACTCAGTATGTGTGTGTGTATATATATATATATATATATATATATATATATATATATATATATATATATATATATATATATATATATATATATACTGCTCAAAAGAATTAAAGGAACACTTTTTAATCAGAGTATAGCATAAAGTCAATGAAACTTATGGGATATTAATCTGGTCAGTTAAGTAGCAGAGGGGGTTGTTAATCAGTTTCAGCTGCTGTGATGTTAATGAAATTAACAACAGATGCACTAGAGGGGCAACAATGAGATGACCCCCAAAACAGGAATGGTTTAACAGGTGGAGGCCACTGACATTTTTACCTCCTCATCTTTTCTGACTGTTTCTTCACTAGTTTTGCATTTGGCTACAGTCAGTGTCACTACTGGTAGCATGAGGCGATACCTGGACCCTACAGAGGTTGCACAGGTAGTCCAACTTCTCCAGGATGGCACATCAATATGTGTCATTGCCAGAAGGTTTGCTGTGTCTCCCTGCACAGTCTCAAGGGCATGGAGGAGATTCTAGGAGACAAGCGGTTACTCTAGGAGAGCTGGAGAGGGCCATAGAAGCTCCATAACCCATCAGCAGGACCAGTATCTGCTCCTTTGGGCAAGGAGGAACAGGATGAGCACTGCCAGAGCCCTACAAAATGACCTCCAGCAGGCCACTGGTGTGAATGTCTCTGACCAAACAACCAGAAAGACTTCATGAGGGTGACCCAAGGGCCCCATGTCCTCTAATGGGCCCTGAGCTCACTGCCCAGCAGCATGCAGCTCGATTGGCATTCGCCATAGAATACCAGAATTGGCAGATGCACCACTGGTGCCCTGTGCTTTACAGATGAGAGCAGGTTCACCCTGAGCACGTGACAGAAGTGAAAGGGTCTGGAGAAGCCATGGAGAACATTATGCCTGTAACATCATTCAGCATGAGCAGTTTGGTGGTGGGTTAATGATTGTCTGGGGAGGCATATCCATGGAGGGTCACACAGACCGCTACAGGCTTGACAAAGGTACCTTGGCTGCCATTAGGTATCAGGATGAAATCCTTGGACCCATTGTCAGACCCTATGCTGGTACAGTGGCTCCTGGTGCACGACAATTCCTGGCCTCATGTGGTGAGAGTATGCAGGCAGTTCCTGGAGGATGAAGGAATTGATACCATTGACTGGCCACCACACTTTCCTGACCTAAATCCAATAGAACACCTCTGGGACATTATGTTTTGGTCCATCCAATGCCACCAGGTTGCACCTCAGACTGTCCAGGAGCTCAGTGATGCCCTGGTCCAGATCTGGGAGGAGATCCCCCACAACACCATCTGTCATCTCATTAGAAGCATGCACCGATGTTGTCAGGCATGTATACAAGAACACAGGGGCCATACAAAGTGCTGCGTACAATTTGGAGTTGCTGCAATTCAATTTTGGCAAAATGGACTAGCCTGCCACATAATTTTTCGCTCTAATTTTTGGGGCATCTTTGAATTCAGGGCTCTGTAGGTTGATCATTTTCATTTCCATCAAACGATGTGGCATCCTTTCGTTCCTAACACATTACCCAGTCTATATCAGTATAGATATCCAGGAGGATTTCTTTTTCCCATTGAGATCTGATGTGTTTTCAAAGTGTTCTTTTAATTTTTTTGAGCAGTTTATATATACTGTATGTATATATATATATATATATATATATATATATATATATATATATATATATATATATATATATATATATATATATATATATACAGTGCATCTAGAAAGTATTCACAGCGCATCACTTTTCCCACATTTTGTTATGTTATAGCCTTATTCCAAAATGTTTTAAATTAATTTTTTCCTCACAATTCTACACACAACACCCCATAATGACAACGTGAAAAAAGTTTACTTGAGATTTTTGAAAATTTATTCAAAATAAAAAAATTGAAAAACATCCCCACAACATGATGCTGCCATCATGATGCTGCCACCTCCATGCTTCACTGTAGGGATGGTATTCGCCTGGTGATGAGCAGTGCCTGGTTTCCTCCAAAAGTGACGCATGGCATTCACACCAAAGAGTTCAATCTTTGTCTCATCAGACCAGAGAATTTTGTTTCTCATGGTCTGAGAGTCCTTCAGGTGCCTTTTGGCAAACTCCAGGTGGGCTGCCATGTGCCTTTTACTAAGGAGTGGCTTCCGTCTGGCCAGTCTACCATACAGGCCTGATTGGTGGATTGCTGCAGAGATGGTTGTCCTTCTGGAAGGTTCTCCTCTCTCCACAGAGGACTTCTGGAGCTCTGACAGAGTGACCACCTTGGTCACCTCCCTGACTAAGGCCCTTCTCTCCCAATTGCTCAGTTTAGATGGCCGGCCAGCTCTAGGAAGAGTCCTGGTGGTTTCGAACTTCTTCCACTTACAGATGATGGAGGCCACTGTGCTCATTAGGACCTTTGTAATTTGTAATAAACAAATAATGTATTTCTTAATTCTGTGGTAACAAATAACAGTCATAAACTTAGAATTACACATACTTTTCTGTATTTAATGAAAGTGTTATAGCTCAAAAACAACAAAACAGACGCATTTTCTTTTTTTTTTAATTTTTATTTATTAATTTTATTACAATCAATACATAGCAATCAAGTTTTTACAAAAAAGAATTAAGTTAAGAACAGATCGATCCCCACCCCTGAGAGAGAGAGCAAGCCAAACGGTGTAAAATTTAAGGCTTGTAAAAATACCTAAATTAATAAATTCTCTGTGCTTTATAAACTTATTTTAAAATATTACTGATTAGATCCTGCCATGTTTTGAAAAAGTCTGTACAGATCCTCTAACTGAGTATTTGATTTTTCCAATTTTAAATAATATAACACATCAGTTTCCCACTGACTTAAAAGAGGAGAGTTTGGGTTCTTCCAGTTTATCAGAATAAGTCTGCGTGCCAAAAGTGTAGTGAATGCAATCACAATTTGTTTGTCCTTCTCCACTTTAAGACCCTCTGGAAGAACCCCAAACACAGCTGTTAATGGGTTAGGAGGGATTGTGAGTCCAAGGCTGTCTGAGAGGTAATTAAAAATTTTTGTCCAGAATAATGTTAATTTGGTGCAGGCCCAGAACATGTGACCTAGTGAGGCTGGGGCTTGGTTGCAACGTTCACAGGTTGGATCATGCCCTGGAAACATTTTGGAGAGTTTTAGTCGAGACAGATGTGCTCGATATATAATTTTGAGTTGTATAATTGTATGCTTTGCATATGGAGCTTGAGTGAATTCTCTGCATTGCTACTTTCCACTCCTTTTCTGATATATTAATTGAGAGGTCATTTTCCCAGTGTCCTCTTGGATCTTTGAAAGGAAGGGATTGTAAAATGATTTTATATATTGTAGAGATGGAGTCTAATTCCTTGAAATTGAGCAATATTTTTCCAGCGTGGATGAGGGTGCAAGATGAGGAAAATCTGGAAGGTTCTGTTTAACAAAGTTCCTGATTTGAAGATAGTGAAAGAAATTTGTAGCTGGAATGTTAAATTTGGAATGTAATTGTTCATAGGATGCAAAGACGTTGTCTATATAAAGATCTCTAAGCAAGTTAATTCCAAATTTTTCCAGATATTAAAACTGCATATGTTTGTGAAGGTTGAAAGAGGTGGTTCTTTGCAGGGTGCCACAGAAAGAAGCTTCTCCGTCTTAAAATGCTTTCTACATTGGTTCCAGATTCTAAGTGAGTGGAGCACAATTGGGTTATTAGTGTATTGCCGATAACGTGTGTTTATTGGAGCACAGAGCAAGGAATACAAAGAAGTACTGCAGGATTTTACTTCTATTGCGGTCCATGCCTGTGTATGTTCTTCTATTTGTGTCCAGGTTCTTATCGACTGTATATTTGCGCCCAGTAATAAAACTGGAAGTTAGGTAGAGCCATGCCGCCTTCTGCCTTTTGTCTTTGTAGGGTCGCTCTTTTGATGCGTGGATGTTTAGAATTCCAAATAAATGAGGTTATTGTTGAATCTAATTGCTTAAAGAACGATTTATTAATGTATATTGGTATGTTTTGAAATAAAAAGGAGCTTAGGAAGAATATTCATCTTAACAGTGTTAATTCTTCCAGCTAGTGTGAGATGAAGGGTTGACCATCTATGCAAGTCTTGTTTAATTTTTTCCATGCAGACGAAATTTTGTTGATAAAGAGCTTTATGTTTACTTGTGATGTTTACCCCGAGGTATTTAAACTGTTCTGCAATGATAAAAGGAAGGGTGTCTAATCTAATATTATATGCTTGAGAATTCACGGAAAGAGTACACTTTTATTCAGATTAATTCTGAGACCAGAGAGCTTTTGAAATTCTGTGAGTGCTGCTAAGACTGCAGGCACAGAATTTTCTGGGTCCGATATATACAGTACCATGTCATCTGCATATAATGAGATTTTCTGTTCCAGTCCTTCTCTGCTAATCCCCTTTATCTGATCAGTATTTCGACAATGTATTGCCAGTGGTTCAATGGCAATTGCAAACAGCAGTGGTGACAAAGGGCATCCTTGTCTTGTGCCACGTTCTAGTTTAAAGTAGTCTGAGCAAATGTTATTGATGCAAACTGAAGCTTCTGGGTTAGTATACAGTAATTTAATCCATGCACAAATGTTCGGGCCAAACCCAAACTTCTCCAAAATAGTAAAAGGTATTTCCATTCAATCATGTCGAATGCTTTTTCTGCATCCAATGATAATAATATTTCTGGGGTGTTTGATTTAGTTGGTGAGTATATTACATTAAACAGGCGTCGAAGATTTGAAGATAAGTGTCGGCCCCTAATAAATCCAGTTTGGTCTTGTGATATTACTGAGGGGAGCACTTTCTCCATCCTTCTAGCTATGATTTTAGAGAGTATTTTAACGTCGTTATTCAGAAGTGAAATTGGTCTGTATGATGCACATTGTAATAAGTCCTTATTTTGTTTTGGAAAGACAGTGATTAGTGCTTGGCGAAAGGTTTGTGGAAGAGATTCGTTATCTCTGGCTTCTGTAAATGTTGCTAATAGGAGGGAGCTAGCTGAGCGGAGAATTTCTTGTAAAACTCTGCAGGGTAGCCGTCAGGGCCTGCTGCTTTTCCACCTTGGAGTGACTTTATAGCATCCAGTAATTCTGATAATGACAGAGGTTTATCGAGTTCCTCCACACTAAAAGCGTCAATTTGTGGTATCTGTAATGTATCCAGAAATGCATTAGATTGTATATTGTCTTCTTTAAACTCAGTAGTATATAGGGATTTATAGTAGTCTCTAAAAGTGTACATTATATTTTTGTGTTCGATGATTTTATCTCCGTTCGTGTTAGTGATTACGAGATTGCTATGCACATCTTGCTTGTGAATTTGTTGCTAAAAGCTTATTAGCTTTCTCTCCATGTTCATAATAATGATGTCTGGATTTGTAAATTAGTTGTTCAGTTTCTTTAGTTGTCAAGAGGTTTAATTCTGAATGTAGAGCCTGCCTCCTCTTATGTAGAGTCTCGCTTGGTAGTCTGGCATGTTCTTCATCTATTTTAGTAATTTCGCTTTTTATCTCTGCTACTTTCTTCGCTTCGGATTTATTTCTGTGGGAAAGATATGAGATAATCTGTCCTCTTAAGAAGGCCTTAAGAGTTTCCCAGAGTATTCCTGCAGAGATCTCAGGGGATGTATTTGTCTCTAGAAAGAATTGATTTGTTTGGATATAAATTCAGTACAATTCTCGTCAGCTAATAGAAGCGGATTGAGCGCCATCTGCGGGTGAGTGTATGGGGCTTAGTAATTTCAGCTCCAAGATCATCGGAGCATGGTCTGAAATAACAATAGCATCGTATTTACAAGATTTAATCTTAGGCAAGAAGTTATTATCTATAAAGAAGTAATCAATCCTTGAGTAGCAATGATGTACTGGTGAGTAGAAAGAATATGTTCTTGAATTTGGGTTTAAAAACCTCCAGGGATCTGATAAGTTGTGATCAGTTATAAACTTTGTAATTATCTTTGCGGTGTTAGTTGCGTTCCCCTGTGGAGGAAGTCTTATCTAAAAGTGGATTTAAACACAATTAAAGTCCCCAGCCATTATAAGTTTATGAGTGTTCAGATTGGGAATGGATGCAAATAAATTTTGTATAAATTCCTTATCATCAACATTAGGTGCATAAACATTTATCAAAATCATTTTACAGTTAGATAAGTCTCCCATGACCATCACATATCTCCCTTCAGGATCCAATACTACATCTGATGCTACAAATGGTACTGTTCTATGTATGAGAATTCCCACCCTCTAGTTTTCTTTGTAAAACTAGAATGGAACATTTGGCCAGTCCAGTCTTTTGCAGCCGGAACTGATCCTTACTTAGTAAGTGGGTTTCCTGTAAAAATACTATTTTAGCATTTAGACCTGTTAGGTGAGAAAGTACTTTCTTTCTCTTTAATTCGTGATTCAGGCCTTTAACATTCCAGCTTACGAAGTTAACTGTCCCATCATGGAGACACTGATTCTGAGTTTTTGATGTCATTTTATAGTCTTAACTGGAAGTGAAATAGTTTAGGTCTTAATTTCCTATTCCCCAAGAGTTGTTGCCATGCAGCTTATTATTACGTTGATAGTTATAATTATAAAGATTGAGATGATAGATTAGGTATAGATCAAGCCTGCTCTCTTTCTCTTCCCCTTAACCCCCACCCTCCCTTTTGCCTCCCCAGGTGAGGCTAAAACCCACTTCACGCAGTCCCAGTCCTCTGACATACCCAGAGACAGAGCACGTCCAAAGCACATCAAGCCCCCATGCAGTGGCGCTTTAAGGTTAAAAGATAGAGATATCTGTTACCAATATAGTCTTTAAAAGAGGAAAAAAAAAAAAAAAAAGAATTTTGCACTTAATATATATATATATAATCTTCAGCAATTTTAGTGCATTAAGATGATACCCCCAGATAATAAACCCAGGTGATGGTGTTAAAGATGTGTCCAAAATAAGCATAACAAGTCTTAATGCAGTAATAGCAATAACAGTAAACCAAGGGTATGATATTGAACAGTCTCATTTAGGGTACACATGAAATAATTAGAAAGAAAAAAAAAAGAGGAGGAAAACGTAATTAAGCACAATAAAACATAAACATTTAGCGCCCTAGTAATACTAAGTAATAATAAGTAATAAGTAAGTAATAATAAGAATATGAGAATATATGCTGATAAAAAACCCGTATTTTAAAACAAATAGATCAGACAGTAGATTATTAATCCTAGCTTTATCATTTACCGCCATGACTCACAATTATGTATCAGAATAGTCCCGGGATCAACTTTCTTAATTCATTTTCTGCTTCCTCCTTGCTAGCGAAAACATAGAAATGACCCTGCCATTCCACTTTCAGTTTTGGCGGATACAGGAGGCTGTATTTGACATTGGCTTGCCGTAGCAGCTGTTTAATATTATAGAAGGCTGCGTTTAATAGCTGTTGCTGGAGAGAAGTCAGGAAGACGAATGTGGCTATTTTCATATATAATATCTTCCTTTTTCTGAGGAGTGCCATCACCTCTAACTTAAATGATAATCGTTCAAAGCGAACTATAAAAGATCTTGGTCGGGTCTGGCGGTGTTTGATCAGCGTGCGCGTAAGCGCTGCTATCTCAGATTCTGCTTTAAAGTCGCCCCGATTATTTTAGAAAAAAGTTCAGTTGCGAATTTCACAGGGTTTGAACTTTCTCGATTCTCCGGCAGGCCTTCAATTCTGACATTATACCTTCTACTCCCATCTTCTAAAGCAGCCAGTCTGTCTCCAAGTTTTTCTCCGAGTTTTTTACATTCCGAACTGACATTTACTGCTCTTTCCTCGGCACTGGCAGCTGAATGTTCGGCCATTTCGATCCGATTCGTGAATGTCTCATTAAGATGCTCCAATTGATCAGCAAGCGTGCTCAGTTTAACCGAGTTTTCTCAATGCGCTCTTCAATTTTACCCAGCACCTGTCGAAGTTCAAGTTGTACCTCTTGGCGCAGCCTTTCATTTGCCTGTTGGAATTCCTGTCGCAGCCTTTCATTTGCCTGTTGGCAAACAGACGCATTTTCGCTGTCTGAAACTGGAGGTACTTCTTCTGCGCGATTTTTGAAGTCACATGCAAGCGGTCCTCCTCACAAGACATCGACCGACAGCCTTGAAGTTACACTGCATGGCATCAGCAGAGGAAGGACCATTACATTGTTTTTTGGAACAGTAAGAGAGTGACACTCCGGGATGAGGACATGCAGAATGCAGAAAAACTGAGTTGCATCTTTTAGGTAAAAATGCAAGCTTTGCAAAATTTGTATCATTGATGTAGCAGTTCTTTTATGAATGTTATTGTTGTTACTTACTGTGAAACAGCTAACATTTGGTGATTTCATTTACTAACACTAAGTCTGGCAGTTTTTATAGTGCTAGAATTTTGAATGGTTGTTCATTGACTTTTGCCAGCTACTATAGCTAGTAAATGTTTCGAGTATTGACAGTGTACACAAATGTAACACATGTTAGGAGAGCAACGTGATTTACAGAAAGTGTGTTACACTTGTCAATGAACAACCATTCATACATTTACACACATTCAAAGGGCTATTATCTACACGGTTTTGGATAATGTTAGTTTTTTTAAATTATTATGCATGTCATGAACAAAAATCAAATCTGAAGTGAGGATTGCATTTTCGTTTTGATTATGACACTAACACACCAAGACAGCTATGGAAAATGAAAAAACAAAATGGAAAATGATATGACAAAAAATGATTTCATTTTATGTTTAAACTTTTCACAAATGACTTGTATGTGTGTGGAAAATGAAATTGGAAATGGTGTTATCTCATTTCACTTTGGCTTTGTGCCCTACCCTACCAAAAGCTATCGTCTATGGGGGCGGAGTGAAAACTTTAGTTTCGTCAAAAATTTCAATCTCCAGTTTTTGACGGATCTCGACGTTTTAGGGTCCCCTGATACCGAAAACATTGAATTCTCGATGATGGGTGTTGTGTCTGTCTGGCAGTCACAGTTTCTTGATGATGGTCTACAGCTAAAATGGCTGAAAGGAAAAATACCAAACTTGAAACTTAAGCCTGTTATGAGATGACAATGTACTGATTAGTTTGTCAGGGAAATCGTGCAAGAGAAAGAGGTGCTCTTGAGGAACCCTCAAATACCGTAATTCTGCAATTAATTATGAATTCTTCTCATTAACTGCTATCGTAATGACCTATTTCATGATCAGAAAGATCTGCATCAGAGTGGTAAATAACTACTGAAATGTTATTGAATACTTAGTGTAACTTGGTTCCTAGGGCACAAAGCCTACTGGCACTCACGTCCAAATTTTTACATTTTTCATCATCCTTGCATGTAGAATTTGAAAGATAAATGACAAAAAAGAGATTTCATTTTCATTTTATAATTTTTATTTTCATATCCTTGTTTGCCAAATATAACTCCCACAGTAGAAGAGTGGCAGCTTTTTATTCAATTTCACAGTGCAAGTCTCTAAAGATGAGTCTGATGAGAAGGTCAGATGGCTGAGAAGATAGAAAAAACAAAAAACAACTCCAGTAAGCTGCAGAAAAAAACTAAATCTGTAGGGGTTCCAATAAAACTAAATCTGTAGGGGTTCCAATAAAACTAAATCTGTAGGGGTTCCAATGCCATAAGACCACCCAGCCCCCATTGGCCATTCTACCTAACATAAATCTGCATTATTATTGAGCCATGACCAGTTGACAACTCAGGAAAGGAAAACAAAAGCTTAGTCAGTAGTGGCCCTGGAACAAAGAAACCTCAGGGGCTCCGCGTTCATTTATGGTAAACAAAATCAAAAGAGAAATTACATACATCCACCAGGTAGCCACTCATCCCCTCCTGGGCATTCTATAGTTTGGATTTGTGCTGACCAGTCCAATCTGATGACAGATTTTTTTCCTTCTTGGATTTCAAGGTACTCCGTGTCTCTGGGGTCATTACCATGGACTGGTCAACAAGCCAAGTGGCTTTATTTTCACACCATCCATACACGTAGAGGTTCTGGCGGCAGAACCTCTGTATTTTTCCCTGTTGATTCTGGGGTTCATCAGGAGTGTGTTTTTGCTCCTACTCTGTTCAATGCTTGCATGGACTGGGTGTTGGGCAGGGTCATTGGGTCCAGCAGATGTGGGGCATCTATTGGTGAAGAAATATTCACTGATCTTGACTTTGCTGATGATGCTGTGATCTTCGCGGAGTCAATGGAGGCTCTGATCGAGAGACTGAGTGAGGAGTCTGAGTGTCTGGGCTTGTGAGTGTCCTGATAAAAACCAAAATCCAGGCCTTTAATGACCTCTTGGGCACAGCTGTAAGCAGAGAGAGTGTTGACCGTGTCGAAAGGTTTACTTACCGCGGCAGTGATATTTATGTCTCTAGTTACTCTTCCAATGAAGTCAGTAGATGGATTGGGAGAGCATGGGGGTTCATGAGGTCGCTGGAAAGGAGTCTGTGGCACTCCCGATATCTATGCAGAAGGACGAAGCTCCAAGTCTTTAGAGTCCTGATGCTTCCTGTTTTGCTATATAGTTGTGAGACATGGATGCTATCCAGTGACCTGTGAGGTGAAGACTGAACTCCTTCAGTACTGTATCTCTGTGGAGAGTCCTTGGGTACCGCTGGTTTGAGTTTGTGTCGAATTAAGGCACATTACCTGCATTGTGAGGGAGCATCAGTTAAGGCACTACAGCGATGTGGCACGATTCCCCAGCTCACAGGATCCTCATTATTGAGGACCCGAGTGGCAGGACCAGGCAAAGGTGATGCCCTGGTTGTGGGAGAAAGAGGGTAATTTCCAGAGGGTGGGACTGAACAGTGTGTCTGCTTGTGGGTTGCCAACCAGGATCCTGAGCTGTTCAGTCGTGTGGTGGGTCCGGCAATGTGCTACACCAGTGTATGCTCCCCAACCTGACCCAATCTGGCCTGACATCAGTACATCATAAGTGCAGCATACACTGCAATGAAATGAATTGTTTTGTTTTCACTTTGTTTTGAATTTTGAGTATATATTGTTTTTAATGTTATTGTGTGCTGTCTCTCACACGTATTTAAAGAGCTGTCTGTTATCAGAGATATTATGCGAGGGTTTGGCATGAGCCAAATGTGAAACATTCTGTCTGTTCTTTAGGTAGAATTTACATGGGCTCCGCTAATAATTCTGTTGCTTGGCATGTTACACCATTTAAGTCAGAGGCTAACTGGTGCTTTGATCTGGAGTAGTCTGCATCCCACCATAACCAACTTGCAAATAGATTTATTTAACAACATTTTGTATAATTAAGACGTGGCTGGAGCTTATGGAACAAAAAGGACCATTACATGAATTTACTTTTTTCTTTATACTTTTATGGCTCGAGATGTTCCTTTTTTAAAATGTTTTTAGCTGAAATGATGACAGGACTACCTGGTATTGGCTAGCAAATTATTGGAGCTATGTGGGCTTAGCTTATATTTGATTTAGCTTATGTTATATTTTAATTTTAGTTAAAGCTTTGTTTCTTTTGTATTTTTGGAGCTTGGAATTACAAGAACCCAAGGCCTCCTCTAACTTCATTAATTATTGTGGAACTGTAAATGCGCATTTGGTACCATTATAGAATAAGAGTTAACATTGTTAGCATTTGTCTTAAACTGCTGTCACATTACCCAGCTTCTAGTCGGAGAGAATGTCAAATTTGAAAACTGCAGTTACTGATCTCGTCATCCTGAGTCATTTTATAGGACTAGAAATCACATGGTATGTCAGATTAGATAACAGTGTAACAAACTTTCCAGCACAGTTTCACATTTCTGAAGTGTGGTGACCTCACACCTTTTTCTGACAGCCAATAAGGTGCTGCTGGACAGAGCTGGTGCCCATGTAAAGGGTTTACAGGTTAGGCGAGTACAGCTGCAATCTCAGCCTGCCTTTTTTTTTCTTTTTTCCATCCCATTCAACACAAGACAGCAGATGGATGAGCCTTTCTACTGTTTGTGAGGTCCAAAACACCCACCTTCTGTATTCCTTGCTGTTGCATTCTATGCACTGTTCTTCCAGATGAGTGCTGATTGGTTGTTAGCTCTCATACGCATACACACCCTCCCCTGGGATGAACACTCCACCCAAAAATGATAATTTTTTATATGTTACTTACCTCTTGTAGTTTGTAGTGATGGCTGAGAAAAATATTTAATCTCATGTTTTCTTGCAGAACGGACATAACAATGTTTCTGATAAAACTGGAGTCTGTGGGCCAACACCAGACAAGCAGCAAATAATATTAAAAATGTCCATGAATAAAATCATGAACAATTCACATGTCAAGCTCACAATGTGCGAAACGCATGTAATTTTTGTTTCAATATTGTTAAATAAATAATCCCGGAAAATGAAAGTAGACCACAAACAGGAAGCCTCTTTACACAAGATCGAATTAAAGAGGCTGCAAAATAACAATACAAAAAGACCCAAAGAAACTCCAGAAGTGGGCAAATACTTGGAAAATGCAGATTAATGTAGAAAAGTCCAAAGTGCTACTCGTGGGCAAAAGAAATATCGGTTATAAATACAAGATAAGAGACACTGTCATACACTAAACAACCACTGTAAAGAATTTAGGGGTTTATGTGAGACGTCGTCATCATCTAAGCAATGTGCAAATGCTAATAAAAAGGCAAATGAAATGTTAGGTTATATCATATCAAAAGATGTTATCCTTAGACTGAGTAATGCACTATTGAGACCCCATCTGGAGTGTTGTGTGCAGTTCTGGTCACCATGATACAAGAAAGACATAGCAACACTTGAAGTTGTCCAGTGAAGAGCAACAAAGTGCATCCCAGGATGCAAGAGCATGTCCTACGCTAACAGACTCAGAGAATCTCAAGTAAAGGTGGCTATATGGAGACCTAATCCGGGTCTTCAAAATCCAACTGAAAAGGTGGATTCAGCAGATATTTTTCATATTAATCATATACTCGAAGACATCAGTGGAAATTAAAGGGAAATGCATTTAAGACTGAAGCCAGGAAGCCTTTCTTTATGCAAAGAGTTGTGGGACTCTGGATCAAACTCCCGAGACATGGAGTTGAAGCAGAAACCTTCACAACCTTTAAGAAGAATCTGGATGAGATCTTGGGACAGCTTAGCTATATAAACAAGCTGAATGGGCTCAATGGTGTCTTCTCAGTTGTTAATTTTTTATGTAGTCATGTGTTCTCTGCAGATACCTTAGAGATAAAATCAAAATGTTCCTGCTTCTATTTGACAACAAAGTACATATATGCTTGTGGTTGGTTAAATTAGATAAATATTGTGAAGAAATACAATCAGACTTTTAATGACCAAATCAAGCTCCCTACTGCCTAAGGCTTTCCTTGCAAAATAGATGTTAGCGTGTATAGTTTATAAATCTCTATTAACAATAATAAATTAATTTTGCTGTGCTGACTTAATGATTAAAGATATAAAATATCTAATTCCATGTGTCAGGCAATATTTGTCATGGTTCATTTAAAAAGGGAAAGTATCTCTAAATTTAGAGTCTTTTTTAAAGCTTGATAAATTTAGACTGACACAGTCTAAACATTAAGAATAATTTTATTTCTTTTTCATGACTAAATCATTAAAAAACATGGAGTTCTTTTAAAGTTTTTCATGGTTATGGTTTTTATTATAGGCAGTAAAATTAACTGAAATGAAAAGGTGATTTATATTAATGTTTAACATGTCTTTCAGAACACTAAGTAGGACCACTTATTTAAAATTGTAAAATCACCAATAAGTACAAAGTAAGATTATTGCAAATTTTTGAACTAGAAAAATTAAGTTGTTGAAGCACTACACAGGGTAAAATTCCAAGTAGATAGATAGAAAGAAATAAAATGCAGTATATGATTGGTAGATAGATGTGAAAGAGAACATGCTGGGTATCTTTGGCACTGCCCTCCAGTGGTTCAAGTCCTGTCTGACTGATAAGCAAGAGTTTGTTAGTCTTAGCAACAGCAGATCCAGCTCAGCGCCAGTCACACAAGGAGTTCCTCAGGGCTCTGTTCTTGGGACTCTGCTTTTCTGTATTTATATGCTTCCCCTTGGCCATATTATCCGTAGCTTTGGACTGGGTTATCATTTTTATGCAGACGATACTCAACTATATTTCAGTGTTAAAAGTGGAACTTCATCAAAGCTTTCTCAGTTCACAACTTACCTCAGTGAAATTAAAACTTGGATGGAGCAGAACTCTTTAAAATTAAATTGCAACAAAACTGAACTCCTGCAAATTGGGACTAAAGCGCAACTTAATAAAATGAGCTCCTTCCCAGTCAATCTTGGCAATGATCTCATCAGACCTGCCTCTACTGCAAAGAATCTTGGTGTCATTTTTGATTCCTCCCTCTCTTATTCCGTCCACATAAACCACATTAAGAAACTTTCTTACTTTCGCCTCTGTAACATATCCCGTGTTCGCTCCTTCCTCTCTTTTTCCAACGCTGAGAAACTTGTCCATGCTTTTATCACATCCCGCATCAATTATTGTAATTCCCTACTGGCAGGTGCCCCTTCTAATCTTATATCACAGCTCCAGCTTACTCAAAACTCGGCTGCAAGAGTCCAGACACGAACCAGCATCAGCGAGCACATAACACCCATCCTGCTTCACCTTCACTGGCTCACTGTGTCCTATAGAATTTAATATAAAATTCTACTAATAACCTAGAACAGTGTAACCTCGGGTCACGAATGTTTCGGACCACGTACAAATCGGATTACGACCAAAAAGTTTGCCAAGCTTTTGCATCTGTTCACGACCACACACTCGGGTGACGAACAAGCCAGTTCCCCTTCCTGTTCGTAAGCGCCGATGATTTCCACACGTGTTCAGTCTCTCCCTGTGCATTCGCTGTGCAGCGAGAGAGAGAACGTGAGAGAGAGAGAGAGAGCGCAAGAGAGCGAGCGAGAAGAGAGAGAGAGAGAGAGAGTGCGAGAAGGCAGTTAAAGAATGCACCGGGCTTGTTTTTAAAGAGACTGCTTCGAGCATTGTTTTAATCTTGTTATATTTAATGAAGACTTTTTTCTGTTGGATTTTAACCTTCACTTCACTTCTGTTTTTATGGCATCATTTATTTATTGAAGGATTCTGAAAGCACTGCACTTTATTTAATTTGGACTTTGTTTCTGATTGTTGTTTTGTTGATTTTAATAAAAGCACTTGGCACTTTTTGCACCATCTGATTGCTCTAGTGCAGTGCCTCACTGTCGTGCTCATCAGTAACATTACCGACAGTGACGGGTTTAAGGGCTCCTGGACACGAGATGGGAGCATGCAGCGAACCCGCATCGTCACAGACTTTACCTCAAAACTGTAATCTCCTCTCCAACCAGTTCCTTCTCACTTCTTTCATGCCAGAACTCGACTCATGCAAGGTTATTTTTCTTGGTTATTTATGATTAGTTTTTCTATAAATTACAGATTTTTCAAATGTTAATTTTTTCCCTGTGCTTAAGACTCGTTAAAAAAATGTTTATAGAGAGCGGTTTGTAAGGCTATAGTGTGGACTCTTGCAATGTTAGTTTTCTCTGTTCAAGGTTTTCTCAGTGTTATTCAATGTTTTTACATTTAGTTTACTATTACAATGTGCATTCTATGGTATAATTAACTATTTTTGTTCTTAAAAATCTTTAAAAAAATATATATTTACATACAGCTGTACGGTCCGGAACGTATTTACATACAATCCTATGGGGGAAATTACTTCGGGTCACGACCAAATCGGGTTGCAATCAGAGTTTTGGAACGAATTACGGTTGTGACCCAAGGTTCCACTGTACTAGGGTGTTGCACCGTGTTAGCCATTATGAATGTAGCGAAAATTCAAGCAAAATGAATATTGGCTAACTAAAAAGATTACAATATGTAAGCTTTCGAGGCAACTCAGGCCCCTTCTTCAGTGAAGATGCAATAACCTACAAAGCCTTAAATGACGTTGCGCCAAACTACATCAGTGACCTTCTCCATCACTATGTGCCTGTCTGCCCACATGCTACACTCCATGGATGATGGGGCCTTCAGCTGTATAGCGCCCAGACTCTGGAATGACCTACTGAAATTAATTAGATCAGCTGACTCCATGAATTCTTTTAAAAAACAACTCAAAACTCATCTGTTCAGGAAGGCTTTTAGCTCTGACTGACTTTATTACTCTTCTTTCAGTTTACCTCTATGTCAAGATGCTCATGTAACCTGTGTGTGTGCTAAAACAATTTCTCTGAATTACTATCTTACTCTTCTTTATTTATTTATTTGGTTTAGTACAATGCTATATACTGTATACCCTGCCGTTCTTTCTTAAACTCTGTGAAGTGCCTTGAGCATGGGAAAGGTGCTATATAAATAAAATGTCTAATTATTATTATTATTATTAAAGGCACTACATGATAGATAGATAGATAGATAGATAGATAGATAGATAGATAGATAGATAGATAGATAGATAGATAGATAGATAGATAGATAGATAGATAGATTACTCTTCTTTTAAACAAAAACAGATGCATGATGGCATAAAAATTAAAACAAAATAATTGCCACATAGGCTGAGTGGCTAACGTCAATTTGGCTCAATCTTCAGTTTTTGATCAATATGGATCTCCGTCACTCGGGTTTTAAGTGACAACTCCTTCTGGGTAGTCACCCTTATAAAACCCAGGGAATGGACAGGGTGGAGACAGTTGCCATCAACTGGGCAGTTCCTTGGCACTGCAGAGGAAGAAAATGACAAGACATTTAGCAGCAGTGCCCCCTCTCTGCCCACAGTGGTATCACATACCTTGGAAGAGCTTGGGTGATGATCTTTTTGTTAAATATGGAATTAACAATGTTGTGTGTCAATTACTTTTGTCAGTGTCAAGTTATTTCAGAGACAATTGTGGATTCTTCTTTTTTTGTTGTGTGGCACTCAACAAATTGGTCCACATCCGCAGGACTTGTAATTAAAAACGTCCATGTGGATATTGGGATTATTTTAGGATTATTTGGATTGAATAAACTGGGAAATGCAATATTATTTTAAATAGTGTATATTTAAACAGGAGTTTAGCTGGTCGGACAGAAAGAAGCAAAGGATAATGACTCACAGAATGTTTTTCAAAAGAAAGAAGAATACTGGGATATATGCAAATGTAAAAGCAAATACTAAAATTTTTTCTTACTACTAGATTTTGTAAATTTAAGCTCAGATAAACCGAACACTGTGTATGCTTATAAGAGGATATGAAATAGGTGATTGGGACCTTGAAGGCACAATACTATTGTATTCAGCTAAAAGTAGCTTCAATGACAAGACCAAAGATCACAGGAAATTATCCATTGTCTGTTTTTAAGCTCATGTAATTCTTGCATGATCAGCCACCAAGGCTCTCTATAAAGGAAAAAGGATTTGAAAAGCATTGTCGGAGGCATCACAGCTTTCATAGAGAGAGAAAGAGACATCACAAAAGAAGAACAGAGAACAAGAATCTCGTCTGGCCTAAGAAGACAAAGACTTTAACAACCAAATGCCAATTAGCTGCCTGAAACAAAGCTTGCTGTGTGACTCTAATTTGAATCCTTCAAGTTGGATGCTTTAATCCATTATTTTATCTTGATAAAATATGCCTGGATTCACTGCAAATAAACATAAGTTTAGACTGAAAAAAGTGTGTGTATTATCTCACAGATATTGTCTTGTTGTTTAATGACATTGGCAGTCTAACCCAGGTCATGCATGTTAAGATGTTCAGCAATATAACAAGTTTGTGCTCATTCAGGTTAAATCCTTTCAGAAGTACCCAACTGGGAGCAGGCTGTCTTCTGAGATCCAGACAGGATCAGGCTGCAGGCCTAGAAGAGTATTTAGTATTTAGTACAAGCCTTTCAAATGTAGTCAGTCCCTGGTAGACATATCTGTTCAAAATCCTTTCGAAGGTTATGAAAGCAGAAGGATATTTGTGATCCCGGCAGGATCAGACTTCTGGTTTTTGTTAGAGGATTTACTGCAAGCCTGTAGAAGCGCCACTTAAAATTGCCTACATCTCCCAGAAGTATTACACTATTGGGCCGATGCAAAGGTTACAGGGGTTGCTGGGAAGAAGGTTAATCATGTGGGCTCTTTAAAAGGGAGACAAAAAAGATACCAAGGGGATTGCGATCATCTGTTAGTTTTTGTTTGTAATCGTCGCACACCCTGTTGGATTACAACCACAAATTATCAGTTTCTTCTGAATGTATGTGCTGTTACGTGCCTGTAAGTCCATGCGATTTCATCTTGTTTGGATATGTTTTCATCTGGGGAGCACTCCCAATTACATCAAATCCTCACGCTACAATGGGAACCTGGTAGGACAAAACTTCACATTTCTTTCAGAGGGCTGTTCATAAGGGATTTCATTCCACTCTCCATCATCATCTGCTTCTGCTGTACTAAGCTGCGTTGGACTTTGTTGTTAGAGTTAATTGTTTGCTGTGTATAGTATGCAAATAATTATTACCATCATTATATAACATTTCAAATCGTAGCCTCAGATCCTCAAATGAGTGTCTCCTTAGAATTCCAAGAACAAAACTTAAAAGAAGTGGTGAGGCGGCCTTCTGCTGTTATGCACCTAAAATCTGGAATAGCCTGCCAATAGGAATTCGCCAGGCTGATACAGTGGAGCACTTTAAAACACTGCTGAAAACACATTACTTTAACATGGCTTTTCTATAAATTCAATTTAATCTTAATTTAACTTAATCCTGATACTCTATATGTTCAATTTCCTCATAATAACTATTCATGGTGGCTCTAAAATCCGTACTGACCCCTACTCTCTTTTCTGTTTCTTTTTCCGGTTTCTTTGTGGTGGTGGCCTGCACCACCACCACCTACTCAAAGCTTCATGATGCTCCAACAATGATGAACGGATTAAAAGGCAGAAGTCTACGTGACCATCATCATCATCAAGCCCTTCCGTGAGAATCCTAAATCCAAAGAGGACTGTTTCATTTATGTTAGGTAGAATGCCCAGAGGGACTGGGCGGTCTCATGGTCTGGAATCCCTACAGATTTTATTTTTCTCCAGCCGTCTGGAGTTTTTTTGTTTTTTTTGTCCCCTGGCCATTGAACCTTACTCTTATTCGATGTTAATTAATGTTGATTTATTTTGTTTTATAATTGTGTCTTTCATTTTTCTATTCTTTAATATGTAAAGCACTTTGAGCTACTGTTTGTATGAAAATGTGCTATATAAATAAATGTTGTTGTTATTGTTGTTGTATCAGAGAACTGGGAAGGGCTATTGTTTATGTGTTTTTGTTGTTTTCATTATTTGTTGAATAAATACTTTATCGCTTTATTGAGCTACTTATCAGTGTCTCTGTGTGTGAGTGAGTCTGTGCCAGATCAAGGCTGGGTGTGTTCCTAGGGTCATACAGTAAAGTAAACAAATCACCATCTTTGAACGGTGGGAATCTTAGCATCCTTGAAACCACTATAAAGTCCTTCAAGGGATGCCAGTTCTGGCTAGGTATATCCATTCAAAATCCTTTCAGTGAACTGGCGACAGGTTGTGGTCTGTGATCCTGGCATTAGAGGGCTCCTGGCCATTGCTGAGGCACCCAGAGGCTCAGCCCTTGCAGTGGTGGAAACTGAGAACACGTTTGGTCCCAGTCGTTGTTAAGGTATTTCAGAAGTTTAGCAAAGAATCATCTACAAAGGTAGCCAGCACTTATTAATGGTTCCAGGGGTAAGTAATGTGGGGTGACACATAAAACAAGTTTAATAATTTAGGCATTTCCAGGATTAACTTGTCCACCAATAAAGAAAGGAACATTTGGAGGCTAAATTGGACATTTTCATAGTAAAACTATTCCGATACTGGACATCCTATGGAAATAATGAGTTTAAAATAATCGGATCGGTGGTGAATGCTTTTCATGTGCACATTCCCTTTTCCTTCTGGGTCTCAGTATATTGACCAGAGTTTCATTGCCTGCCTAACAAGGCATATTTATTTTTAAAAGTTATTAAGGATATGTTGACACAATAATATAAATGATGTCTTTATATTTGTATCTATAAACCTCATATGTTATGTTCTTAATTATGTACTTTCACTTTAAATGTAGTTACTTTACTTGTTCTACGTGGGTGAAGCTGAAGCCACCCTGATGTCACCACTCTTGAACCCCCCCAACACCACCCCCTACCAAGCTATTGAAATTGTCTGAGAAGGCTTAGATGTTGGAAATCATTCATTTTTTGCAGTTTCTGTGAGTATTGTTTTTTCTGTTGTTGGATTTCTGGAGTTTTGATCATATCTTGTGTTGTCTTTAGGGTTGTGATTTTTGGATGTCGTTTTAAGACTTGTTTGCTAGGATTCCCATTTATGCAACTCATTTGTGCCTCTTTTTGCTGTTTTGATAATTTCTTTGAATTTCTGCTATTTTGGTTTATAAATATTTCAAATATTAACCCTTTACTTCCATTTCCATCACTCTTATGCCCACATTTTCATTGTCTTTTCTCATCACCTGTCCATACCACTCCAACCTACTTGCCTGTCCTTTCTTAGATCTCTCCTCCACTTTTATTGTACTTCTGATTGTGTCATTTCTTATTCCATCCATTTTTGTAACTCCACACATCCATCTCAGCATTCTCATTTCTACCACATATATCTTTGGGTCTATTGCTCCCATTACAGCCCATGTCTCAGCTTCCTACATCATTGCTGGTCTTACCACTGTCTTATAAACTTGACCTTAAACCTTCACATTAATTCTGTAATCCTACATTACTCCTGATACCATCTTCTAATTGTTCCATCCACACTGCACTCTGGTGGTTATCTCTGCATCTAATTTTCCATGTCAGGCCACCATTGATCCTAGCTGCTGTATATATTCATGTAAGTCGGATTTTGAAACTTGAAAAATCGATCATAAAATCAGACCCCAAGGTGTACAAAAATTTTTCATCTTCCTGCTTACTCCAATTTCGCACCATTTTCTCAGACACATCAAATTTTGTTGCAGCAGCGCAGTTACCAATTTCTTTCACCACTTCAACGGCTTTTAATCTAAAATCAGCTTCATATTTTCTTCTGATCGAATGCTCCATCGTAGATAATGGGATGCTCTTACGATAAAGGTGTATGAGGGTGTGAGATACAAAAAATACCAAACAGTGCAAACATAGCTTCGGAATAGTTCGGGTATTACCGTGTGGTCACGTAGGTACAATACAAAGAAAAAAATGCTGTATGCTCCGTGGTTACTCTCTCAGGTGGGCGTTAGCATATCATAATCTCTTGGAACAATAGCGTGAGTTTTCCGCATTCGACTTATATGACCAACATTATAAAATACTGGAAATTATACAGAAAAATCAAGCCCCAACCTATTCGCTTGAGAACATAAAAGCGAGTATATACGGTATTTTAAATGTATCCACTTTTTTTTAGCTCTCCCTGCAGGCCAACTTCTGAATCTTGATCATCATTAAACCTCATATATTCTGTCTTCTTCAATCCTTCAATCCTCTATCTTCCTAACCTCTTATAGATAGATAGATAGATAGATAGATAGATAGATAGATAGATAGATAGATAGATAGATAGATAGATAGATAGATAGATAGATAGATAGATAGATATTATATTTGTCCACAAGGGGGAATTTTTACATTTGCAGATGCTCAAGAAAAGTACAAATATTATAACACCTCCCTCTCCCAAAAAAATCGCATACAAACTACTGGCATGGATACTAAGAGAGGTGCTGCTGTCCTTAGCAGGCTTGTAGGTGCCATTAAGATGATTGCAGCTGCCCAGTTGTAGCACAGGTTTACATTTAAAGGCATTAACATTTGGACTTGCAATGTCCACAAATGAAACATGCTGATAGTAGTTTGGTCACCCATTTATAGCCACCAGTATTAAGAATGTTTTGTCATTAGAATATTAGTAAATGAGTGAATTGCTTCTGTTGCTGAGTTAATAAACATTAATCACGGTGATGTAACTTATCTCACTAGACAGTAAAACGGACGCATTCTTTAAGCATTTCAGTATCTGGATAGTAAAATGTAGTTTAATAATAATGTACTCACAATGTAAATGTTGCGTAGTCACATAGATAGATGTCCAGTCTCCCTCCTGCCTTTTCCATTCCACCAGTTATCAGATAAGATGAAACTCGTCCAGCATTAACCTGAAATAAGAAGTTTAAGCTGGTACTCCACAGCACTCAAAATGTCACAGTACTGGAACTTGCCATGACTCAACATGAGATGTAACAGTTTATCCAACTTACTTAAAAGTATTTGAACATTCTTTATTATAAAGAGTCAGGCCAGTCCACCAGACTTCACTCCAGATCTTCACACTTTCCATCTTCGAACAAGTTGCTCCATCCATAAGGTGTAACAGAGCTCCTTAGGCAGCAGTGATCGCAGTGCTACCAGCTGAGTGGAGGAATATTTAATATATATTCTGTGATGTACATGTAAGGTAGCCTTTTGATCTCTTATGCTCACCCTGTCCATCTCTCAGGTTTTCAGCTTGTCCAAAAGGCAGTTGAATGTTCTGTCACTCAGGTCTGCAGTGACAGCAGTATCTTCAATTTAAAAAGCCCATTTTAAAAATTTATAGTAACAAGCCAGAGGGTAAATCTTAGCATTGTTATTTAATAATTAATCCTAAACATTAGGGGCCCTAAGGTCACCATTGTCTCCACAACCTGCTAAATAATCTGGGTGTCCCTCCAGGCCTGGCTCTACTCAAAAGATAACTTACATAACCTTTTGTCACTTGCATTTATACTCAGGTTCCAACACAGTATCTTGACTGCAGTTCAGGGTTTAAAATATAAAGTAGGATGAATAAAATTACTTCTTTGGAAACAGCTGGATCATTTCCAGATTATCTTTCTGATGGCTAGCCAGCAAAAAAAAAAAAGGTGAGTTACTCTTTTGCTTGGCTAACTTAATTGCTGTTCAAGTCGCAGTCTCTCTATTTATCCCTTGAAAAATGGCTTTCCCTTATCCAGCCATCAGTCACTCACTAATATAACACATTTTTAAAAGAGTGAAATGTACTGATCTTTTATGGTACATGTCAGCTGAGTTGTGCACTTTCTGATGTAATCCTATCTAAAACTTTTAACAGAATGGTGATATTACTGCCTTTTATTTTGTTAGCATGGCTGGCCTACATCTTCAAAAAAGAGCTCAGCTCTTATTAGATAGATTTAAGTTCATATATTAATCGCAAATCCACTTTTATTCCCGGAATAAATCCATGTATAATTGATAGATATGGTAAATGTGTGTGTGTCTGCATATGCTATATATACATATATATATATATATATATATATATATATATATATATATATATATATATATATATATATATATATATATAATCCAATGTCTGTGTGTCTGTCCACTTTTACGAGACAACTGGTAGATCAGGTTTTTTTCTATAATTTGGTTGAACATTCCAGTTGATTTTGTGACTCCTCTCATCACGCGTGAATCCGAGAGAGAGGCTGCAGATCGAGGGGAGGAGGATCAGAGCTATGTGTGCTTTAGAGGGTAGCTGCTGATTGGAAAACATATCATGGCCACGTGTTTTTCTCCCCATATGAGGGACGCTGTCCCATCAGAGCTGAACACGATCAGATATAATGCCAACGTCTGACGTTAGAGCATACCTACCTTCTGCTTGGCCAGAATCACTTTGTTTTTAATATTATTGACTTTTAAAGTTTGTCCTGTATCACACAGCTACATGGGCAGAGCCATAGGGGGACAGCTAGTAAGCTAGTAATATATATATATATATATATATATATATATATATATATATATATATATATATATATACTGTATATATATATATATTGTGACAGATAGGGGGTGCTATCGCTCCCTTGAACCCCTGTTCACGACTCCAGACACCAGATAAAAGTCCAAATGCTGACTTTATTTAAATGCCACAGTTCACAAAACACCCTCTCCTCCACTATACTCATATACAATCACTAACCAATACAATAAATCAATCCTCCAACTCCCAGACACGTTGCCACTCTTCCACCCAGCTCAGCTCTCATAGTCCTTTTATATATCTTGACCCGGAAGTATTCCAATCCCCAGTCCATGTGATCTTGTATTACTTCTGGGTCAGGTAAAAAGTCCTTTTCTTTAACCCGGAAGCAAGTCATTCCCCTTGTCCATGTGTGCTTCCGGGGCGTAGGGAAAATACCTGTGGTTCCTCCCTGCAGCGTCTCTTAGTGGCCCCCACGGTATCCAGCAGGGCTGCGTATAAAAACTGCAATGTCCATGATGCCCTGCTGGTCTTCGTGGAACCTACATACTGCAGGGAGGGCTTCACCTGGTGGCTTGGGGGTATTGGCCGGCCATACACCACAATATATATATATAGAGTATATATACAGTGGTACCTCGGTATACATCTGCTTTAGAATAAGTCCAACTTGGTATATGTCCTGTTTTGACACGAAAAAGTTTGCTTGGTATACGACCTTTGTTTGGAATATGACTCGGGTGCTAGAACACCGCGTGCTACCCTTGTTTACCTCTCTCGAGACAAAGCCATGACTGCCCACAAGCATCAGTGCGCCAGTTGCTAGCATTCAGTGAACAACCCGCGCTATAACAATGTGAATTTTCACATGTGTGGTATAGCGGGTCCACAGCTATATGGGCATGGTGGTTTTATGACTAAAGCGGTACTCAGGGCAATTCGCGATGTGGCCGTTTCTCACCTAAGTGCACAGGTGAGAGACCATCCGCATTCATGATTGGTCCTGGGGCTGTTTATCTTGATTAATAGAAGCACGAGTCAGCTAGAAGGAAGGAAAAAGAAAGAACGGACAGAAGGTTGAGAGAGAGAGAGAGAGAGCGCATGAAGTAGCTGAAGTAGGCAGAGTGAAGGTCAGCTACAAGTAGGGCGACTCCCCTGTTGGGAAGCAGGGGGGCCGCCAGGTAAAAAGGCAACAGGCTTTTTCTTGTTTTTTTTTTTTTAAAGAATGCTTCCTGCTGTATTTTAACCTTGTTGTTTTTAAGAAGACTTTTTTCTATTGTTTTTAACCTCCACGTTTCACTTCTGATTTTATGGATTATTTATTGGAACTTTGGAGACTGCACTTTAATTTGAACACCTTGTTTTGTTGATTGTTTTAATAAAAGCACTTTGCACTTTTTCACCATCCCCTTGCTTTACCGATGAGCTTAGCAGTGAGGCACATTACCGACGGTGTAGGGTTCAAGGGCTCCCCGACAGCAGATGGGAGTATACAGCAAACCCGCATCATCACAACGTGATTTTGTGTTTTTTCACGTAAATTTGAATCGATTGTTAAAAAGTATGAAGGTGGCATGCGTATCCGTGACATGGCTGTTGCATACTGTTTGCCGAGAATGACGGTATCTATGATTGTGAAAAACAAAGACGTTATTAAAAAGTAAAGTGAGGTTAAATTTTCATTTATTTCATCTAATTGCTTTTGTATTTATGTATTTTAGTATTAAGCAGTGTTTAAATTATTTTATACAACCCCATCAATGTATAATATGCCAATAACAATAGGATTTTTTTTTCATGGGAACAGATTAATCATTTTCCCATTATTTCTTATGGGAAATAATAGTTTGGTATATGTCCTGTTTGGTATAAGTCCAAGGACCTGGAACGGATTAAGGACGTATACCGAGGTACCACTGTGTATATATATTGTGGTGGATGGCTGGTTTCAAGTTCCGGTCCTCACTCCCTGCCGCCAGGAGGAGCTCTCCCGACAGCATGATCGTGCCCCGAGTTCCAGCAGGGCCTCATGGACTATGTAGTGTTTATACACAGCCCTGCTGGATACCTTGGGGGCCACCGGGAGTCGCTGTAGGGGGGCTCGTGGGCTCTTATGTGCCCTATAACCTGGGAGTACATCACGGTCATGTGACACGAAGGAACGACGTGCTCCCGGGTTGAAGAAAAGGACTGTTTACCCTGACCCGGAAGGAACAAGGAACTGTGGACTGATTGGGCAGGAACACCTCCGGGTCAGGGTGTATAAAAGGATTGTGGGAAAGCCCTGAGACTGAGCTGAGCTGGGAGGTAGAGGGGCAAAGTGTCTGGGCGAGGAGGAGAGAGTATTATTGTTGCGTTTATTTCGTATATGAGTAGTGTGGAGGGTGCTTTGGACACGTTAGTGTTATTAAATATTAAAGTCTTGGACTTTTATCCAGTGTCTAGAGTGGTACCTGAGGGTTCAAGAGGCGGACAAGAGCCTCACTGTCACAATATATAGTCACACACATTCACATGGGGGACAGTTTACAGTCTCAAATAGTGTTATTCATTATCTAGACCGGGGATTGGCACTCTTACCTGATCCTCTTTCTTCTTGTTTCTCTACAGCTCAGCCGAAGACCATAACTTCCAATGACACCACTAACGACCCACCCTCTGTTGACATCACTTCCAGCAATCCCTGATGATGCCATTTCCAGTACCCAGAATCCATCTTCCTGCCACATCAGTTCCTGTTCCGGCTGCCCCGACTCCACCTCTTCATTTTATCCACCGTATTTAAGAGGCAGAATCAACCTGTTCGTCAGTTCAGTTGTGAACTCCACTTCTGTTACCACTATATATATATCCAAATCATACATGGTAGTTTGTATGGCCCACACATGCTTGTATGCATGCCTGACAACATCGGGGCGAGGGGGATGACAGGTGGTGTCCTGGGGGAACTCTTCCCAGATCTGAAGCAGGCCATCACTGCGCTCCTGGACAGTCTGAGGTGCGACCTGGAGGTGTTGGATGGACCGAAACATAATGTCACACCCACAGGTGTTCTATTGGATTGAGGTCAGGCAAGTGAGCATGGGGGCCAGTCAATGGTATCAATTCCTTCATCCTACAGGAAGTGCCTGCATACTCTCACCACATGAGACATTATTGTGTACCAGGAGGAACCCAGGACCCACTGCACCAGCATAGTGTCTAACAATGGGCAGTCCTAATGGCAGTCAAGGTGCCGTTATCTAGCCTGTAGAGGTCTGTGCGTCCATCCATGGATATGCCTCCCCAGACCATCACTGACCCACCACCAAACCAGTCATGCTGAACGATGTTACAGGCAGTATATCGTTCTCCATAGATTTTCCAGACCCTTTTACGTCTGTCACATGTGCTCAGGGTGAACTTGCTCTCATCTTTGAAAAGCACAGGGCACCAGTGGTGGACCTGCCAGTTCTGGTATTCTATGACAAATGCCAATTGTGCTCCATGGTGCCAGGCAGGCAGTGAGCACAGGGCCCACTAGAGGACGTCGGGCCCTCAGGCCACCCTCATGAAGTCTGTTTCTGATTGTTTTGTCAGACCAGTGGCCTGCCTGCTGGACGTCATTTTGTAGGCTCTGGCAGTGCTCATCCTGTTCCTCCTTGCCCAAAGGAGCAGATACCGGTGGGTCCTGCTGATGGGTTAAGGACCTTCTACAAGGGGCCCTGTACAGCTCTCTTAGAGTAACTGCCCGTCTCCTGGAATCTCCTCCATGCACTTCAGACTGTGCTGGGAGACAGAGTAAACCTTCTGGCAATGCCACGTATTGATGTGCCATCCTGGAGAAGTTGGACTACCTGTGCCACCTCTGTAGGGTCCAGGTATCACCTCATGCTACCAGTAGTGACACTGAGCGCAGCCAAATGCAAAACGAGTGACAAAACAGATGAGGAGGGAAAAATGTCAGTGGCCTCCCTGCACCTGTTAAACCATTCATTCCTGTTTTGGGGGTCGTCTCATTGTTGCCCCTCTAGTGAACCAAAGCAGCTGAAACTGATTAACAACCCCCTCTGCTACTTAACTGAGCAGATCAATAGATCAGAAATTTCATTGGCTTGATGCTATACTCTCATTAAAAAGTGGTCCTTTAATTTTTTTGAGCAGTATATATATACACTGTATATGTCATGTTGTTTTCTGTTGATGTGCAATATTACATATTGCGTTTATGCTGAATTGCACTTTCTTATTGTTTTTGTAATTGCTGGATTGAGCTTTGGGCTTTTAAATGGTAAAACATTTAATACAAAAAAAATTAAAATTAAAATTGAATAGTAACATGTTTGTGACTGCAATGGTTTGCTGTTAGCCACCATGGTTGGCTGTGACCTAAAAAACTGGTAATCCCTTTACAATAAACAGTGGCATGGCACATTAAAATTAATAATTCCTAGGAGTGCTCAAAACCTAATTTCTTTGAGATTTACGCTACATTAGTGGATCATGAATTGCAAATGCAGGCGCCAACCACTTACTGAGTTAATACGTTTCAGATCTATGGAGCTATTCTATTTGAACTTTAGAACTACAATTGTGGCAGCTACTGAAGAAGCAGTTTAAAGAAGCCCATTGTGCCTGCTGGTGGCACCTCCATTTGGCATTCGGTTTTATGTCAGTTTTGTGGATTTGATGTGGCATGCAACCCTGCCAGTATTGCTGTATTTTATGTGAAATGAAACAGTTGTGTCGCCCAAAATTAATGCTTCACTTCATCTCCGTGTATTTCGATCCAGTAACAACTTCACTCTAATAGAGGGAGATAGGAAGATATGCTTGACCAGCAGATTACACCAAATACGTCATATATATTTAATTCAAATTACATCACTGAGTATAGGCTCAGAGTACTATAATGCAGTAAGGGTAAAAATTAATAGATAAAAATATAAAAAGACCTTCTGAGACTATCTTAATCTTTAACCATACAAACATGTTTAAATAAATAATTCAATGGATGTCACTGGGGAAAAATAAATTAAAAATGTACCCTTTGTCAGGGATGCCAGGGGCCATGACCCGGCCGGGACGACGGGAAGGACCGGATGTGGGTCTGCACCCACCCTGGATCACGTGGGGGTTGCCTTCCGGGTTGCTTTGGGGGCCACGGGTACAGGGCATGGAAGCCCTACCCTGTAGGGGCCCGTGGTCACCGCCAGGAGGCGCCCCAATGCCTTGGGGACCTGTTACCCCAGCACTTCCGCCACACCAGGAAGTGCTGGGGGGAAGATTTATGACGGCGCCCGGAGAGCAGCCGGGAGGACAGCCGGCACTTCCGCCACGCTGGGGCTTGGCTAGAGGAGGAATGCCGGAAACACCTGGTGCTCATCCGGGTACCATATAAAAGGGGCCGTCTCCATTCATTCAAGGCTAAAGTCGGGTGGAAGGAGGACGAGGCAAGAGGAGCTGTGGAGGCGGCCCGAAGACAGGCATTTGTGGCCAGGACTGTGATTGTTTTGGGGTATTGTGCACGTGACTGAGGTCTGAGTGACCATTGGCTGGGGTCTTAGTGACCTTTATTGTAAATAATTAGTGTAAATAAACGTGTGGTGTTTTAAACAACATGTCCGCCTGTCTGTGTCCGGGCCAGGTTCACACCTTTATATTATATTAATGGAAAGCTTGAGTTAGGCTTGTGCCCAACAACAACAACTAAAACATTTATTTCTATAGCACATTTGCATACAAAGAATATAGTTCAAAGTGCTTTACACAATGACAAAGAGAAAAGTACAAGAAAAGAAAAAACAAATAAAATTAGGTAAGAATATTAATGAATAAGTAATACTAGGGTGTTGTACCATGTTAGCCATTATGAATGAAGTGAGAAGTCAAGCAAAATCATACTTTTTATTGGCTAACTAAAAAGATTACAATATACAAGCTTTCGAGGCAACTCAGGCTCCTTCATCAGGCAGAAACTGGAGTTCCCTGTGTTTATATAGACACTAGGACAGATAGAGCATTGGAAAACCTTTAAGTGAGACATCTTAAATGTAACAAATTAGTAGACCACTGCAGGTTTGGCGGTTGTCAGTATGCCAGTAGGAGAAGTTCTGGAAATATAGATTACACAACTGCCAAACCTGCAGCAACTAAAATGAGTCCGGTAATAAGGTCAGATGGCCATAAGGACAGAAAAAACAAAAAAGAACTCCAGTTAAGCAGTAGAAAAAAAAACAAAAAAAAACCTGCCGGGGTTCCAAGGCCAAAAAACCACCCTAACTCCACTGAGCATTCTGCCTAATGTTAATGTGCTCAAATCATTCCTCATCCTTTCCAGGGGATTCAATGCATTCGGTCTTCTGGACAGCTTGGGGCACCTGCCTTCATTCCAGCATCACAGGTGGCTGCACGGTGCCTCGGTCAGGTAGTGATGTTGGTGGCGCAAAACGGCACCACAGAAGAACAGTAAACGACAGCAGATAAAATATTAATTAGTAAAGACTGCAAATCCTTGAACAGTATGATGATTCTAAGCAATATTATCAGCAATCGCTGAACGATTACTTACAACGCCGATGGATGTTATTGTTAAACATCTTGTAAATATTTAATTTAAATGAGGCACTTATAACCCAGTTATATATTGCTAGGCTGTAAATGCATTGTACACGCACTTTATTTACAATGGAAACTTTGAATGATTAATCAACCCAGAAATTACATTTTGTTATATGTTATATATCCCCTGTAGTTTGTAGTGATGGCCAAGAAAAAAAATTTAATTCAGGTTTCGGTGCATGGTTGCCGCAGTGGTAGAACTTCTGCCTCACTGTAAGCGGACCAGGGGTCACATCATGGGCCCTCCCTGCAAGAAGTTTGCATGTTCTTTCTGTGTCTGCATGGGTTTCCTCTCATGGTCCAAAGACATGAAGGTTTGGTGAATTGTTGATCCTAAATTGGCCCTAAACTGGCCTAAATTGATAATGTGATGGACTGGTGCCCTGTTCAGGGTTTGTTCCTGCCTTGTGCCATATGCTAGCTGGGAATGGTTTTCGGGCAAAATGGAGATCAAGTTTCTAATAAAGCAAAAGTCTTTTGTGACCAATGTTGGACAACAGCAAACAATATCTAAACATCCATGAAAAAAATCTCCCATTACTCCTGTTGCATGTTCACATGTGAGACTGTTAGTGACAGCACCCCCTCTCATCCCAGGATGGTACCACATACTGTACCTTAGGTGAGCCTGAAAGGTGATCCTCTAGTGCACATGCATGTTGTCACACAAGTTTGTCTGTGGATCTCCTTATGGGCACTGTTACAGTATATAATGACCTACCAGACCAGTTCAGAACTCAGTTCTGACAATCCTCCCAGTGTGGGCACTTAGCCAGGCCCCTTCCGCTCCTGCAAGAACACAGTCACCGGACTCCTGTTTAAGAGGAACATGCGACTAGTCCTTCCTAAGAGTGACTTATATTGTGATAAACTCAGGGCGTCAGTGAGTCCCAAACCCTAACACAAACACACTTGTCCAGTCCCGGGTTCAAATAATCAAAGCTTTTTATTTTAACTACCTCCAAATGTGACACAAGCAAATACAGGTCTCTCTCACAATATCTCCTTGTTTCCCCCTACCGCACTGCCCTCCTCCACTGAATTGTTGCTCCACCACCTCCCAGCACCGACTCGCATGAATATGGGAGTGCGGTCTCTTTCATCACAGACCCAGGAGTACTTCCGGTGCCAAGGCGACTGCCCGATGGCAGTACTTCTGGGTCGCATGGAAGTCCATAATAGGGAACTTGTCTCCGTACAGCACCATCTTGTGGCATCCAGTGACCCCAGCAGGGCTGCTCTGCTGGACTACATATCTCGGCATAGCCTGTTGGCTTCTTACTGGGCACCAACCTCCACAGCTGCTGCCATCTAGTGTGTTGGGGGACTGAAAAACCTCCAGCAACTTCTCTATTTAGTGGGCTGTCCATCCACCCGTTCCAGTCCTTCTTTCCAGGTCTGATTCCTCTCCTGGCCGGGATGCCTGTCCAGCCCGTGTGGCATCTACAATATATACTACTACAACTAATTCAGTATGCATTAGATTCATGCACTTTTCTCTGTAGAATGCTTCAAGAGTACCCAAGGTGCATATAAGCAGTACCTTGTCAAACTGTAGCTCGCTTAAACACACAATCTGCATTATATTTCTTACTTGTCTTGTTTCACAGCTTTTCCTGAAACAAGGTTTTTAGATTAAACAGCTTGCACCTTAAGTATTTTCTTTGATGAATGTGAAATCAAACAGATTGTTCAATGATCTGTATATCCCATTGCATTTCGTCTCTTTTCATGTGTTGCTCTTCCTGAGGTTGTCTTACTGAAGTCTTCAGATTCACTTTTATTTTTTCTATATATATTTCTTTAATAAAATCCTTCCAACTTATTTCTACATTCACTCCAAGCCCTTTTATGTGTTCTCCTGGGAGATCTCTGACTTGTTCTGTCTTTCCTAGCTCATTAACTATTTTATGCCACCTCTACCTCAGTTTCTTATATGTCTGGTCCAATCTCTTTCATTCCAATGTTTTCTTTTTTTTCCCCTAATTTAAGATCAGCAGTTCAGTGTTGCGTTGCACTCTCTTTGTTGTGAATCTGAATTTCATTTATCACAGAACTCATTTTGAAACTGTTTTGCCTTGGATAGAAAATTGGAAGAGAAAAATGCATTCAATTAGGACCAGGGAATGGGAAAAGACCAAAATCATTAAGTCCTGAAGCACAGTGAGGATTAAACAAAAAACAAAGGTGAATTGTCCAAAATGTGGAATCAAACAAAGCATTGAAATGGTCTTCCTGCTTCCATTAGAGATGCCCCTTCAGTCTCAGCCTTTAAATCCCGGCTGAAGACTCACTGCTTCAGTTAAGCACACCCTGACTAGAGCTGCTGATTAACTGTACATACTGCATCTCTGTTCTTAGTCATTAGCACTAAAACATAAGTAACATGATAATTATAATTGAATACTAACCCTCACCTATTCTGTTTCTTTTCTTGGTACCCAAATGTGGCAATTGGTGCCACGGCCCACCTGCCAAGTTGTTTGCCTGCATATGGTAAAGTCATCCCTGATGGAGGATCACAGGAATCATGGGAAAGAGGGGTCCTTTCATCGGAGCAACGTTTCAGCTGTGGCATGGCCAAATGGGGAGGCAGCTAGATGGATGAGGTCTCCAGGACTCTAAAAATATCCAAACCTAATTATGTCATATCATCTACTGTTAAACCGTACTTCTAAAATTTGTATTATTATGCTGTCTTAAGGAATTGTTCTGTTCTGTGTATTGTATTGTATTGACCCCCTACTTTTGACACCCACTGCACGCCCAACCTACCTGGAAAGGGGTCTCTCTTTGAACTGCCTTTCCCGAGGTTTCTTCCATTTTTCCCTACAAGGTTTTTTTTGGGAGTTTTTCCTTGTCTTCTCAGAGAGTCAAGGCTGGGGGGCTGTCAAAAGGCAGGGCCTGTTAAAGCCCATTGCGGCACTTCCTGTGTGATTTTGGGCTATACAAAAATAAACTGTATTGTATTGTAATAAGATCTTTACTGCGGTGGGTTGGCACCCTGCCCTGGATTGGTTCCTGCCTTGTGCCCTGTGTTGGCTGGGATTGGCTCCATTCATTCAAGATTCAGCGGGTTAGAAAATGGATGGATGGATAAGATCTTTAATTTCTGCCACGTGTCACTGGTAACATTTGTGTTTTGCATAGCATCTAACATCTTGAAGGCCAGAAGGAAGCGTTGTCACATTATAACCTACCGAGAGTGACATACGGATGCACTTCCATGGAGAAGATAGCTGCTTAAACCTATACAAATACTGTAGTACAAAATGATGACCAAAATGAACAACAAGAGAACAAAATAATAAAAAATAAGAAGAAGAATCATTCCAAAATGACAAAAATGAAAATCTAATTACACCAGTACCACAGAATCTTTGATTTTCTCGTTAGTAATGTTATTAATTTTTGTATGTCATTTTGTGCCTTTTTGTTGTTGGCCAGGATGGATGTTTGACAGGAATCGATTAGAATTTTTTCAGCTGATGACAGGCATAGTTGACAAAAGCAAAACAAATGACATCATTTAAGAGGGACGTTCAAAAAGTTTCCACACTTTTTTTAACTCTATTTATTAAGAATTTCAAAAACAAATGACCTCAATTTTCTACATAGTCACCTTCCTTTGCGATGCAATTTTTTTCAGAGGACCTCACTTCCTGTCACAGCCTTTAAAGCCACCATTTTATCCAACCTGAGACAGTTCTGTTTTAGACTTCAACCTGAACTCAGCCAGGGCATAATATATGAGTGGCTGCCCCAAACCTTTTTGATGCCCCTGTGTTGTTCGTATCACAAACATATTAAACATGGCAGTCAGCATAATACACATCAGTTTTCAATGTCACTTTTTTATATATGTTAAAAAAATATTAAATAATATAACCACAAATACCACTAATTGATGTGTTTATTAGAATTCCACAGTATTCAATATAATAATTCTTAGTGTGTCAACAAATGCTTTTTTAATATTATAGTCAAAGTCAAAGTGAACTTTATTGTCATCTCAACTATATACAAGTGTACAGATAGACGAAATTTCGAAACTCAGGGTCCACAGTATCAACATGACGTGCAAATAATAAATTATAAATAGAATTTAAATTTAAAATTAAAACACAAACAAGACAAGACATTTTGCAAAGACAAGACAAAGAAGTGGCAGCAATATTGATGTGTACTTAGCAATATGAACATTGATGTAATATATGGTATTTGCAATCTAGATACATAAATATAATCAATAGATATGTAATCTATATAATAAACGCCCAGCGCAGTGTCCGTGTCTGGGTCCGCGTTCTTTTTGGCCCCGTAGGAAAGCCCCAGTCCATCCCCTCTCAGAATTCCTGCTTACCCCCTCTGTTCTTTCCCCTTTGCTTTTATTTTTCCTGTTCCTGAAAATCTTTTCAAAACAACAGTAAAGAAATAGACAGAGCGTCACATTAACGTCTTCTCCCCTCTGCCTATTAAATAATCAATAAAATTAAATAAAAAAATCACGAAAGAAACAGAAACCACAACCTACCCTTATAGCATCCACCGCGCTTCTGCCGTTATAGCCAAACATGTGGTGTATGCAGGTTATGAGGTGTGACGCTAATTATCAACTACAACAGATTATATTGTTGATATACTATTAACTATTTACAGGGATCAACTCTTTTGGTGGAAGTTCATAACAAAAAACAAAAAAAATACATTATAAATAACATGTGCACTTGAGTATATCGAGCCCCGCGTCTGAGTCAGATGGTTCCCCTGGTCACCAATTCGTGTGTTTCACTATGCCTTTCCGTCTTCAACTACCCATGTGCACTTGTACGGAGGAGACCTCACGAAACAATGCCAAAACGAAACGCAACTAAACCTGCTGCTGCGAGAGAGGACACATTACAGTGTGATCACGAAGCAAAGAGGCCAAGGCGTGACAGTCGCTCGCAAGAACGGACACTCAGCATTCACACAGATTAGCTCAACGACGCGTCTCTGCCGCACAACGAAAGGCAACTGAAACCACTACAGAAAGAGAAGACAGATTACGCTGTGATCGCGAAAGAAAGAGGCAAAAGCGTGCCAATGAGACACCCGATGAGAGGTCCTTACGATTGAGTCCTTCAACTGTGGTCATGCAACGCACAGCGTAGCGCGCGCCAAGTTGCTAGTATAATAAATAAACAATAAATTATAAATATAGATAATACAGAAATTATCAGTGTATGATAATAGTTGTTTAAGACGTGTAAACAATGACAGGTCAGAATGTTTCACAGCAGAAGGATATCAAGAGTGTCCAAATACTTAAAGGTCGGTATGAGATTTTATGTTCTTTTTTTACATGCACACTCGTCTTTGCAGGAAAATGGCCTACATGTATAAAAGTTCAGTTTTTAGAGGTGATTGAAGCCTTGTGGAAGATACCAGGGGGCAGCATGGTGTTAAGGAGTCTGATAGCTTGGGGGTAAAAACTCTCCTGCAGCCTGGCAGATCTGGCTCTGATGCTTCGGTATCTTCTCTTGGATGGCAGAAGTGTGAAAAGCCCATATGAGGGGTGTAAGGGGTCCTTCTCAATGCTGCAGGTCTTGCAGACACTGCGTTTGTAAAATATGTCCTGTAGTGAAGGGAGAGGCACCCCAATAATGTTCTCTGCTGTCTTCACTATTCTTTGCAGGTGCTTGCGGTCGAATATGTTGCAGTTGCCATACCAGACAGTGATGTAGCTGGTCAGAACACTCTCAATGGTGCCTCTGTAGAACATGGTGAGGATGGAAGGAAGTGTAGTCTCTGCTGGGCTTTCTTGATTAGTAATGAGGTGTTATGTGTCCACGTAAGTTCCTCAGTTATGTGCACACCGAGGAACTTGGTACTCCTAACAGTCTACACATCTAAACCGTTGATGCTGAGAGGGATGTGGGCAGGATGTGATTTTCTGAAGTCCACGATTATCTTTTTTGTCTTGTCACATTGAGAGATAGTTTACTGTCTTCACACCTTGCAGACAGCTGTTCCACCTAATCTCTGTATGCTGTTTCATCATCCCTGCTTATCAGTCACAGCACCGTCGTATCATCCGTAAACTTGATGCTGTGGTTGGTGTTGTGCATGGCTGTGCAGTCGTGAGTCAGCAGGGTGAACAGCAGTGGACTAAGCACGCTGCCCTGCGGCGCTCCATTGCTCAGTGTGATGTTGCTGGAGGTGTTGCAGCCCTTCCGAACTGACTGGGGCCTCTCTGTCAAGAAGTCCAGGATCCAGTTGCAGAGGGTGGTGTTCAGGCCCAACCTGCTAAGTTTTACAACCAGCTTTTGAGGGATGATTGTGTTGAAGGCAGAGCTAAAGTCTATGAATAGCACCCTAACATATGTGTCTTTTTTGTCCAGATGCATCAGGGAGAGGTGAAGGGCAGAGCATATGGCATCCTCAGTTGACCTGTTTGAGCGGTATGCAAACTGAAGAGGGTCAAGGGAGGCAGGGAGATTAGTCTTTATGTGTGACATGACTAACCTTTCGAAGCACTTCATTATGATTGGAGTGAGTGCAATTGGTCGGCAGTCATTCAAGCATGTCACTGATGACTTCTTCGGCACTGGTATGATGGTGGCCAACTTGAAGCATGCTGGGACTGACGACTGGCTCAGAAATGTGTTGAAGATGTCTGTGAGGACACCAGCCAGTTGACTGGCACATTCTTTGAGCACACGACCAAGTATGTTGTCAAGTCCTGCAGCCTTGAGTCCTCTTTACATCAGTTATGGAGAGACAGAGTACCTGGTCAGTGGAGGGAGGTGTTGCTTTTCTCACAGGCTCTTTGTTCTGCACCCCAAAACGTGAGAAGATGTTGTTCAGCTCATCTTGAAGGGAGGCATCACCATCGCTACTGTGTGGGTTGGGCTTCTAGTTTGTAATTGTCTGAACGCCCTGCCACATATGACATAAGTCTCTGGTGCTGCTGAATTGTTTGTTAATCCTCTGTGCGTATGCCCACTTAGCTCTCCTTATAGCACGAGACAGGTTGGCTCTGGTCACACTGAGGGCGGCCTTATCTCCAGATCTGAAGGCTCCATTTCTGATCTTGAGCAGCTTGTGCACTTCTCTTGTCATCTAGGGCTTTTGGTTGGCTCTTGTGGTAACATCCTGGGTAACAGTAACATCCTCTATGCATTTGGAGATGTAGCCAGTCACAGAGTCTGTGTACTCCTCCAGATTGATGGAGTCACCATCCATAGCAGCCTCCCTGAAAATGTCCCAGTCTGTCAATTCGAAGCAGTCTTGGAGAGCTGAAACAGCACCAACCTGCCACACTCTGATGTTCTTGCGGGCTGGTTTAGTGCGCTTCAGCAGGGACTTGTATGCAGGAACCATAAAAATGCTGATATGGTCTGAGTAGCCGAGGTGGCTGCGGGGTAGGGCCTTGTAGGCGTGATATTATACATCAACAATAAGCGATTATATATTTTTTCTATTATCAAAATATATTAGCAGTGCAGATCTCCAAAAGTGTATTCTAAATGATGAAAACAGGATTATGTTTCCCTAAATGGTTTTACTGTTATTTTTATATTTAAGCATTCAAGCAAGCCAGGAACAAAAGTAAGGTCAAAAACATTATCACAAGTCCCTTAGGTATCATTAGTTCTTTGGCAAGTTAATTTATCAAATGCATTTTTCATATGGCAAATTTAATGTAACTCATACCTGATTTTTAACAACCTTGAAAAAGGAAAATAAAATAAATGTGACTTTCCTATTAATGAATATATTTCTATATATCATGCCTATTTAGATGGTTGAAAAGGTGTGTAAATTTCATAAAAGATTTTTTGACAGTGCTTTATTGTTGAAATCATTTAGTATGAATAGTAACTCATAATGCCCACAATGCTATAGGACAATGTAAACAACAACAACATTTATTTCGATAGCACGTTTTCATACAAATGATATAGCTCAAAGTGCTTACAAGATGAAGAAAGAAAAAAGAAAAAATATAAAAATTAGGCAATACTAATTAACAAAGAATAAAGTACAGTGAGGCCTGATGGCCATGGAGGACAGAAAAAACAAACAAAAAAAAAAACTCTACAGGGATGGAGAAAAAAACAAAATCTGCAGGAGTTCCAAGGCCACAAGACCACCCAGCCCACTCTACCTAACACAAATGATCTCAATCAGTCCTCATGGTTAACAGGCTTCACGTGGAAGAATTAGACGATGTTGGTCATGTGGACCTCTGGCCTTCATTCCATCAGTGTAGGGACTGCACGGTGTCCTGATCATCAGGTGTTGGCGCAGATTGCAACAACACAGAAAAACGGACAAAGAACAGCAGAGAAAGTAGGAGTTAGTATGGATTTTGCAGCCATGAAAAGAAATGATAATTAAATGTTTATACAGAATATTAGGGTTATGCTAAAATGTAGCTATGAGAAAGCCTTGTTGAAGTAATGTGTTTTTAGCAGTGTCTTAAAGTGCTCCACCCTACTAGCCTGGCGAATTTCTATCAGTAAGCTATTCCAGATTTTAGGTGCATAACAGCAGAAGGCCGCCTCACCACTTCTTTTAAGTTTAGCTCTTGGAATTCTAAGCAGATCTATGGTTCCGATTTGGAGTGTAAGGTGAGAGACATTCAGAGGTATAGGATGGAGCAGATGATTTAAGGCTTTGTAAACCATAAGCAGTATTTTAAAGACAATTCAAAATGACACCGGTAACCAGCGTAGTGACATCAAAACTGGAGAAAATGTGCTGGGATTTTCTTTTCCTAGTTAAGATTCTGGCAGCTGCATTCTGCACTTGCTGCAATCGATTAATGTAAAGCAAAAGAGAATCTACTATCTAATAAAGCACTAAGGTCTGTGTGTCCAGAACTTCAGAGCAATCTGATTGGTCTGATTGGCTTAGGTGTGATTGGTCAGTTCAGATTTGGTGATGCAACAAAACAGGAAGTGTGAGTCTGTGACGCACCATGAGGAGTCAAGGTACACGTTGAGAGAGTCGCCTTCAAAGATGGAAAGTATAAAAGCAGACAAGAGGTGAGAAAGTCACCTCAGAAATATGAAGCATGCTTTGCAGGAACATGCTCAAGAAAGGGAACGCCTGCAAAGAGCCATTCACATGTATGCGGATACTGAAGAAAGGCACTGAAGGTATATGACAGGTGTCTGGTCACACTTACAGGTAATCTAACTTAGACACCATTAAAATATCCGACTACGCCACCCAGTCTTATTAGGAGACTGGGAACTCTTGAAATTTACTGATAATAGCAACACAGGTTTCTTTAAATTGGGCGGTGAGTAAACATACAATGAAAGACACAACAGTAATTTCAGGAAAAGCAACAGTAACTTCTATTACATAAGAAAATATAAAGTACATTAAAAAGATAAATGAACATAAAAAATCTAACAATGTCAGGAACAAAATTCATTTTTAAAAAAGGAAAGTACATAGTCCACACTCTTAAAGCCCAATAAAAACAAGGATTGGAGGGTACAACCTTTAGTGGTGCCGAGTCCAGTTTGCGCACTGTGTTACCCCAACAACTAATCATCCAACTGTCCATGGATGCACTCTGTTCACCCCGGAAACTTGTTTCCCAACAGAAGTTTTGTCAAATCATTGAGTCCCTGTCAGCGTCTCTTCATCGTTCCTTTTTTTCCACTCTAGGCTCCTTGTGTTGCTGCGACCTCGGCACGCCTCATTTCTCTTCTGCCAGCTTTGCTCGGTCTTTTCATGCAGCATCCCTCTCTCGCTGGACCCACAACCGGTGTCTCCTTGTGGAGCTGCCTCTTTCTCCCTGGGGGTAAGTGCCTCACGTTGGTCCAGCCACATACCCTCGTCTGCCTGTGAGCCCCTGTGCTCTGTCCGAGTGTCTTGGCAGCGTTCTTAATGGACTGTCCCTCCTTTTGCCTTCTCCTTCCCAGAAGTTTAAATCTCCTTCAGTCCCTGCCATTGTCAGTCCTGGACAATCGGTTTAAACAATGGCACATCTAAATTTCCTGGGTTTAACAATTAATGAAAACACAAGTTAACAAAATGTATTGTTACCAACCATGAATGAGTACAGATATGCTGATTTGAAACCAAGATTGTCAGACATGTAATATCCAAGTCAGGTAAATACAGACATCCCCCAAGGAAGGAGCAGTTCTGTTATCACAACTTTGTATTGTTTGTATACTCACCAGCCAAAACTTCAAAGTGGTGACTCCTTTGCAAGACTGCAAATACATTCATCCAGCAGACAGCCAGGACAACAATCAGTAACGGGATTACCCAGGAAATCAAAAAAATGTCCCCCACTGACAGGTACATGAAGGGTAAGAGATAGCAAAAATTTTTCAATTATCCTATTAGCTGTCTTTGATAGGTACTGTGGCTTGTATTAAATAAAAAGTTACTGAGAAGGTGTGGACAAGCTACATTTTTATTTACAAAGGAATTATTTATTCCAATGATTTGAGCCGAATTGAATATTTACATAAATTTTGATAATCTACATATTGCAATAAGGGGTTTCAGTAGACAAGAGCCAATTCCAACAACACCAGGAACAAAGGAACCAGTTAGGAAAAAAAGACTCCAATTCATGTGGCAGAAATAAAATGTTTCATGTTTGCAGATAAAATGCAAACTTCAAAATGAGTCAGAATTTGAAACCAGGATACTGAATAATAACATGAATCATCAATCCATCCATTATCCAACCCGCTATATCCTAACTACAGGGTCACGGGGGTCTGCTGGAGCCAATCCCAGCCAACACTGGGCACAAGGCAGGAAACAAACCCTGGGCAGGGCGCTAGCCCACCGCAGGGTGACATTAATCATTCACAATGAAAAATTCCATTTTTGGTAGGGTTACTAGATGTCCCTGGGTTTCCTCAACACGTCCTCTTTAAAGGCACCTATTTGGGTGTCTGGATGGATTTTACAAAACTATCAGTTTGTTCATGTTTTTCACATTGGCGCCCATCCTTTCCAGCCAGGTTTACTTTTTTCAATTCGTCTTTTTTTGTGAATTTCCCCTTGGGATTAATAAAGTATCTATCTATCTATCTATCTATCTATCTATCTATCTATCTATCTATCTATCTATCTATCTATCTATCTATCTATCTATCTATCTATCTATCTATCTATCTATCTAGTATTACCTACCATATTATTCTTAACAAATACGTAACAGCAGTGCTGTAGATGACTGGTTCCTTAATGGTGTGCTGCATTATACGAAGTCCATCCCTTAATTTACACAGAGAGAATCTCCAAAGGGGGGATACACCACTCGCCCCACCCCACCCCAGCTCTGACATGGAGAAAACTTCAAGGGGTAATCCCCCTCTATCTGTGTCCTTTTTGAATATGGTAACCCTAATTTTTGATAAAGGTGTAAATTTAAAATGTCCATTCTTCCACAACTTCATTATTCATTTAAACAGATTCATTCCTGTGTTTTAACAGAATTAAAGGGGTCTCAGATGTCTGCTGCTGTAGAAGTACTGGGCTTCAGTGGTGTGGAGAGGGAAGGCTTTAGTTACATATCTCAGATAATCGCATAGGATATACTCAGTGGAAGGTCTGACAATCGAAAGTACACATTATGAGAAGGACTTAGGAGTCGTAGTGGGTTTGACACCATCAAACACCACATGGTGTTCAGAAACCATTAAGAATGCTAACAGAATGTCAGGTTATATAGCGCCCTGATGTGTGAAGTACAAGTCCAAGGAAGTTATGTTCAAAATTTATAACACACTGGTGAGGCCTCATCTGGAGTGCAGTTTTGGTCTCCAGGCTACAAAATGGACATAGCAGCACTAGAAAAGGTCCAGAGAAGAGCAACTAGGCTATTCCGGGGGCTACAGGGGATGAATTATGAGGAAAGATTAAGAGGAGACGTGATTGAAGTGTTTAAAATTATGAACGTAATTAGTCCAGTGGATCGAGACTGTGACTTTAAAATGAGTTCATCAAGAACATGGGGACACATTTGAAAAGTTGTTAGGAAATGTTTGTTTACACAGAGAATCATTGACATATGGATTAAGTGACCAAGTAGTGTGGTAGACAATGGGACTTTAAAACTTTCAGTACTCGACTTGATGTTATTTTGGAGGAAATAAGTGGATAGGACTGGAGAGCTTTGTTGGGCTGAATGACCTGTTCTCGCCTGGAGTGTTCTACTGTTCTAAAAGAAACAATCTCTGTTTTACTGAATTAGCAGTGTTTTTAAAACTTCATGAAACAGATACTGCTTAAGTGAATCAGTAATGCTCGCAGATTATCGTGCTAAACCCTGAACCAGAAAATAATGAATCTGTTACTAATTTTTATCACTAACTAGTCATGTTACCCATTTAAAAATATCTGATATATCTCTTGCCCTGTGCGTACCTTCAGCTCCTTTCCTGTGTATCCTCTTGTGTGTGAACTTCTCTTGACTGGCATTCCCTGTCACGATTGCTTTCCCGTAAAGTCTGCTTCTCAGACTCTGTCATTTCAATGTGCGGTGCTCACCTCTTTATTCACTTTTATACCTCCTGCCTTTGAAGGCGACTCTTAGTGTGGCTCCTTGTGTATCTCACTCTCACAGTTCCAATTTCGTTTGCATTGTAAAAGCCAAAGTGACCAATCAGGTTGCTCGCAGGGTCTGGACACACACATGCAGAGACCTTAGTGTTTATTATAGTGGAGACATATGTGTCATGATTGGCTGATTAAGTAATAAATTTGACCCTTGCATCAACTGTACATATTCTGAATGGTAGAATCTGCATCTTAAGCGCTAAACAGGCTTTTTGTTAGATTTCCGTCCTGAATTACAACCAATACGCCAAAACACAGAACCATAAAGCATTTTATAGTCAAACCAGAAGAACATACATTTTTCTATTATAATTGTAATTAGCTGTTTATAGTATACTGTGTCTTCTAATCATTTTGAATTGCAAATAGGAATCCTGGCCCACGAATGGCAGGGTTAAGCAGTCAAAAAGACACTTCCATGTACTGTTTATGTATAAGCAGGTAATTCAGGAAGTAACCATTTAACAATATTTTTTCCTTTTCCGTTTTTCACATCATTTGCTGTTGTACAAAACTGGTGACCATTGAGTTCTGTTACGTAATAAACTTTTTTCTCTCTATTCCACAAGTAAACGTGGCATTAAAAAATTTTCTCGGCAACCATTAAATATATGGGATAGGTAACATATAAAAAAAATATCATTTTTGGTTGAAGTATTCCTTACCCTTATAGGTACTATAGAGATTACAATACAGACATGACATGTTTTAACCCAGGGTCACAGGCTACTAAAGCCTATCCCAGCTAGCATGGGACACAAAGTAGGAACAAACCCTGAACAGGGTGCCAGTGCATCGCAAGTCTAACACACACACACACACCAAAAACACACCAGGGCCAGTTTAGCATGTCTCTGGACAATGGGAGGAATGTCGTGCATCTGGAGGAAACTCATGTAGACTCAGGATACCATGCATGCACGTTGGAGGACCTCCTCGCAGGTTCAGTCGAGGTATGTAATAATCCGCTGAGACGAGTGGGGGTGTTGCCGCTAACACTGTCACCTCCTTCTTCTCCCATAGTACAAAGAAGCCGTCTGGTATAGGCATTTATCTGTGCCTCTTCCGGTCCCACCGCCATAAAGTCCTGGGAGTCCCAGAAGGAGGCGTCACTTTTGGCCAGAGCAACCCATGACACAGAGCTCCGCTAAAGACCAATAGAACCTGTTGTTGGATTCCCACAGGAGGGATGTGTGCCAATGAGTGCCATTTTCAGTTATTCGGATGAATGAATGGGAAGACCTGATTGGTCCCCCATAATTTCTAGCTGCAGGTCTGAGCTGTTATCACCACACCTGGCCACAAGCGAGAACATCCAAACTCCACACAGGGATATGAATCATGGTCTTCTTTCTGCGAGGCAGCAGTGCGACCACTGCACACCCATTTTAAATTAAATGAAATTGTATTATACAGGCACACAAACAGAATACCATCCATCTATTTAACGGAGTACTTTCAATTCAGGGTTATGGAGAAACAATGCCTGTTTAGTGAGGTGAGGTGAAGACTGGAACCAAATTTTAATTGGCACCAGTCGATTATATGACACATTTACAATTACTGATTCAGATTTAGAACTCCTTGTTACTGATTTAGAATTCGCAGTTAACCTATCGGGCATGACTTTCAGAAGTGGGAAGATAACCAACTCAGACGTGGAGAGAAAGTTCACTCTCTACACCGTGAACTAGGATTAATACTGCAAGTAAATAAAACATTATTAAGATCATCTAGCATGTTTTACATGGAAAATGACAATATTTCATTAAGATAACATACTTTACTGCAAGAGTAACTTTCTTGAATTGATTGTTTTTTGGTGATATCTCTCAACTACAGCCGCTTCAGTTTCATTAATAGAAAAATAATGTTGTTCAGCTGCCAGCTGTTCAAACATTTTTCGAAGATTAAAACTTTCAAAATAAACTTTTTGATAAACACTGTAGCAAACATATTCACAGCATACGTTAATAAAAGGTTTTATTGTCACGTGGCCACCTGGAATGTTAAATTTATCCAGAAGGGTGTTGCTGTTCTAAATTACTAACAAAAGAAATGTCTTCATGTGTAAAATTGTTATTTTATTCCATTTACTGCATTAATTACATCTGATTGATGGTTAGAAATTAAATATTATACACTCACACACACTCCAATAAAAGAAAAAAATATCATCCCAACCCCATATAGTTCCCACTATGATCTTTTATGAATGCTTTGATCTAATTATCATCAAAGATTTGCGGAGTATGTTTGTTCTTATCATTACCATATAATTACTTCAGCCAGATGTTTTTGTTCAATTACATGAACAACCCAAGGACAGATGAGGCTATGCCTAAACTAAATGCATATTCATATGTTAATATCTCCTAGGGCCTACCTTAGCAGGGATCCAATATGAATAAAATAATTTAGCAAATTGCATGGCAAATAGCCATAGACTTATAAGGATCACATTTGCTAAAAGCTGTAATTTTTGTTTCCTGTGCTGTAATTCCAATTATTTGTATTTTGTAGTTTATATTTGAAGAAAGCTGTAAAAAGCATTCATTTTTAATATTTATCAATTAGAACTGAATTCTAAACATGATTCATGTCAGACTGAACATTATGCTGTCATCATATGAAGACTGTGAATTGAGTGAGTGCAATTTCCATCACATTAATTTTGATTATATTTAAATCACTAGTCCATTAGGGTCATTTTAGGTTACCAATTATTAAGCTGTCCCAATATCCCATCCAGACATTTTTTGAAAATTGCCATGCTTTACTTCAGACTCTTACATCCCTTTGTGTGGAATGGGTTGTTGATGTTCACTTTAAATGCTCTACTTCTTAATTTCCAAAGTACATGAATATAGATTTCACTCTAAGGCTAAAATTGATGCTTTTGAGAATTTTGAGAAAAGTACTAAAGTAGGTCTCCGCTTTCCTTTCTTTTCTCACAACAATAGCTATATAGTTCCCGTAGTCTTTTGATTTCTCCTTCAATACCATCCAGTCATCCCTGTTGAGGAGTCAGCTCAGTGATATGCAGGAGGATGAGCATGTGGTGTCCAGGATGATGGACTATCTGTCAGGCAGAGCGTAGATTGTGAGACTCAGGGACTCTGGGGCACCACAAGAAACAGGTCTGTCTGGTTTTCTCTTTGCTCTGTACACCTCAGACTATAAATATAACAGCAGGTTATATCACTTACAGAAATTCTCGGATGATTCTGCACTCTTGGGGTGCATTGATAAGTGGGGTGAGGCAGAGGAGGGGAGTCAGGTGAAGAACTGTGTTTCTTGGAGCAAAGAGAATTGTCTGCAGCTTAAGATCAGCAAAACCAAGAAACTGCTTATTGACTTTGACAGCACCAAAGAGTATCTGTCACTTGTTACTATTCAAGGAGTGGATGTAGAGGTGATGGCCAGCAAAGGAGACAATTAAAGCAAAACTGAGTGCCTTTATGAACAATGCTGCACATCTTCTCCATGACACATTAACTCTGAGGACTTTCAGCCAGCAAATTATTCAGCAAAAGTGTGTCAGGAAACACTACTGGGGCTCCTTTAATACCAAAAACAATATGCCTGTGTAGTGGCAGTCACAGTCCCGATGAGACAAGTCAGATGTTTTCTTTCTTTTTAATTTTTCTTCCATTTTAGTCATTCCTGTTTGTTTTCAGACAATAATGTCTGTATATTGATTTATTCATGTATATTTCTAATTATGCATTTATTTATATAAAAGTGCTATCTATCTATCTATCTATTATATAATGCCTTTCAGCATTTATTGATCTATCTATCCATCTATCTATCTATCTATTATATAATGCCTTTCATATCTAACTATCTATTATATAGTGCCTTTTACATCTATCTATCTATCTATTATATAATGCCTTTCACACCTATCCATCCATCCATCCATTTTCTAACCCGCTGAATCCGAATACAGGGTCACGGGGGTCTGCTGGAGCCAATCCCAGCCAACACAGGGCACAAGGCAGGAACCAATCCTGGGCAGGGTGCCAACCCACCGCAGAACACACACACACCAACCACACACTAGGGCCAATGTAGCATCGCCAATCCACCTAACCGTCATGTCTTTGGATTGTGAGAGGAAACCGGAGCGCCCAGAGGAAACCCACACAGACACGGGGAGAACATGCAAACTCCACACAGGGAGGACCTGGGAAGCGAACCCAGGTCTCCTAACTGCAAGGCAGCAGCGCTACCGTGCCGCCCCTTTCACACCTATCAATCTATTATATAGTGCCTTTCACATATATCTATCTATATAGTGCCTTTCATATCTATCACTTTGGTGTCCACCTGGATGCCCAGTTATCGTATCCCAAGATGGATGGTTCAGGCTTCTTTTAACAGCACATGTCTTTGAAAAGTATGCACTTTAGAGCAAGGACTGCTATTGCTGAGGTAAATATCTCTATTCTATACTGCTCAAAAGAATTAAAGGAACACTTTTTAATCAGAGTATAGCATAAAGTCAATGAAACTTATGGGATATTAATCTGGTCAGTTAAGTAGCAGAGGGGGTTGTTAATCAGTTTCAGCTGCTGTGGTGTTAATGAAATTAACAACAGATGCACTAGAGGGGCAACAATGAGATGACCCCCAAAACAGGAATGGTTTAACAGGTGGAGGCCACTGACATTTTTCCCTCCTCATCTTTTCTGACTGTTTCTTCACTAGTTTTGCATTTGGCTACAGTCAGTGTCACTACTGGTAGCATGAGGCGATACCTGGACCCTACAGAGGTTCCACAGGTAGTCCAACTTCTCCAGGATGGCACATCAATACGTGTCATTGCCAGAAGGTTTGCTGTGTCTCCCTGCACAGTCTCAAGGGCATGGAGGAGATTCTAGGAGACAAGCAGTTACTCTAGGAGAGCTGAGAGGGCCATAGAAGGTCCATAACCCATCAGCAGGACCAGTATCTGCTCCTTTGGGCAAGGAGGAACAGGATGAGCACTGCCAGAGCCCTACAAAATGACCTCCAGCAGGCCACTGGTGTGAATGTCTCTGACCAAACAACCAGAAAGACTTCATGAGGGTGACCCAAGGGCCCCATGTCCTCTAATGGGCCCTGAGCTCACTGCCCAGCAGCATGCAGCTCGATTGGCATGCGCCATAGAATACCAGAATTGGCAGATGCACCACTGGTGCCCTGTGCTTTTTACAGATGAGAGCAGGTTCACCCTGAGCACGTGACAGAAGTGAAAGGGTCTGGAGAAGCCATGGAGAACATTATGCTGCCTGTAACATCATTCAGCATGAGCAGTTTGGTGGTGGGTTAATGATTGTCTGGGGAGGCATATCCATGGAGGGTCACACAGACCGCTACAGGCTTGACAAAGGCACCTTGGCTGCCATTAGGTATCAGGATGAAATCCTTGGACCCATTGTCAGACCCTATGCTGGTACAGTGGCTCCTGGTGCACGACAATTCCTGGCCTCATGTGGTGAGAGTATGCAGGCAGTTCCTGGAGGATGAAGGAATTGATACCATTGACTGGCCACCACACTTTCCTGACCTAAATCCAATAGAACACCTCTGGGACATTATGTTTTGGTCCATCCAATGCCACCAGGTTGCATCTCAGACTGTCCAGGAGCTCAGTGATGCCCTGGTCCAGATCTGGGAGGAGATCCCCCACAACACCATCTGTCATCTCATTAGAAGCATGCACCGATGTTGTCAGGCATGTATACAAGAACACAGGGGCCATACAAAGTGCTGCGTACAATTTTGAGTTGCTGCAATTAAATTTGGCAAAATGGACTAGCCTGCCACATAATTTTTTCACTCTGATTTTTGGGGCGTCTTTGAATTCAGGGCTCTGTAGGTTGATCATTTTCATTTCCATCAAACGATGTGGCATCCTTTCATTCCTAACACATTACCCAGTCTATATCAGTATACCTGTAGATATCCAGGAGGATTTCTTTTTCCCATTGAGATCTGATGTGTTTTCAAAGTGTTCCTTTAATTTTTTTGAGCAGTTTATTTCTCATGAAAAAATATTTTTGATTAGAAACACTTAAACCCCTAAATTTAAAAAATAGTGCATATATTTTATTACTAGTCTTAAGAGCTAAATGTAGTTAAGTTTGTTATCAGTATGCACTTGACTAGTGGACTGTGTTACTTATCTTAATCTATTTATAAAAACAAACATGCAATACAACCAGGAATTTATAGCCATTTGACGATGTTCCTCATTATTTCTTCTTTGAAGACCAAATCATGGTATTTCATAGAATAAACATCACGTAGAGGATGATTTGCTTGCTACAACTTGACCAGTTTATCCTTCTTCCTGTGTATCCACAAACATTGCTCAGCCAGGCCTCTAAATGCATTAACTCGAAATCGCTTGCTGATTGGTCAATGGGAACTGAAATGCAAACTTGGCTTGTAGGACCTCTCACAACTGACAAACTCATGCTAGGAGTGCCTCTATTTTTCTTACATGTCAAAAAAACTATTGGGAGCCACTTGGATTGTGTTGGAACTTCATACCTCATCTTATACCTAATGAGTAACAAGTTTATGACCTTCAGTGACTTTCTAATGATTTTGCGTGATTTGATAAATCATTCAGGACTTTGCAAATGTATTTACTTACTTATCTATTTATTAATTTATTTATATCACACAGTATATGACAGAACACATGAATATGCAAAGACAAACAGGCTAAGTTACTGGTATGAGAAGGCTATGGCTCTGGGAAAGAAACTATTGAGGTGTCTGTTAGTTTAAGCATTTATCAGAGGGAAGTTTTAAGTGAAGTGAGTCCATATTTATACATACTGTATACAGTTAGGTCCATCAGTATTTGGACAGTGGTATAATTTTTATCATTTTGGCTGTGTGCACCACCACAATAGATTTGAAATGAAGCAATCAAGATGTGTTTGAAGTATAAACTTGCAATTTTAATTAAAAAAACACTGTATGAGCCATTCAGAAATGACAGCCATTGTTATACACGCCCCCCACCCATTTTCAGTGGCTCAAATATATTTGGACAATACTTTAATAATCTTGAATATAATAATCATTTTCAATATTTGATTAGAAATCCTTTACAGTCAATGACTGCCTGAAGTCTGAACCCCTGGCCTTCTCCAAGTGTTAGGTTTCCACCCCAGTGACACTTTACTAGGCCTTTGCTGCTGCTGTCTTCAAGTGCTGCTTGCTCGCTCGCTGGACTTTCTGCCATCAGTTTTGTGTTCAGCAACCCAACCAGTTGGGTTGAGGTCAGTTGATTGACTTAGCCATTGAAGAACATTCCACTTCTTTGCCTTGAAAAGCATTTGGTTTGCTGTCACAGTACATTTTGGCTCATTGTCAATCTGTACTGTGAAGAGTCGCCCTATTAGTTTTGCAGCATTTGCCTGAATCTGAGCAGACATACCTGTAGACTCCAGAATTCATCCTGCAACTTCTGTCAGCACTCATATAATCAATAAAAACTAGTGACTGACTTCCATTGGTGGTCACACATGCCCATGCCATAACACGGCCTCCACCATGTTTCGCAGATGATGTGGTATGCTACAGATCATGAGTCATTCTTTCTCTTCTCCATATTCTTCTCTATCTATCATTCTAGTACAGATTAATCTTCATTTCATTTGTCCAAAGAAAACTGTTCCAAAACTGGACTGTTTATTTTTTTATATGTTTTCTGGCAAAGTCTAATCTGTCCTTCCTATGCTTGAGGTTTACCAGTGGTTTGCACCTTGTGGTAAACCCTCTGTTGTAACTTTCATGAAGTTTTCTCTTGACTGTCTTGATAAAAGGTCTACCTCCCGGAGAGTGTTCTTGATTTGGCTAAATGTCATGAATTATTTTTTCTTTACTAAGGAAAGAATTTTGTGATCATCTAGCACAGTTGTCTTCTATGGTTGTCCAGGCCTTTTGGTGTTGCTGAGCTCACATGGTTCATTTTACCACTCCAGGGGCCTCATGTATAAACAATACGTATGCATAAAAATGTTGTGTGCACCCATTTCACGTACACTTGACATGTATTAAAACTACACTTGGCATAAAGCCACGCACATTTTCATAGCAGCCCCCTTGCATACGCAAGTTTCTGCATACTTTTGCAAACTGGTGGCACTCATTGTCAAAGCAATGCTACTGTTTCTGTGTGGTCTCTCTTTTTTCAGATTCCAGATTTTCGGGGGATTTATCAAATATATTGAAATTAATTGCATATCATTTACAAATTTAAGGCACTTGATTGTAATCATTCTATAACAATATAATGGTGCACACAATGGTCAAACTATTCCAAACACCATAGCTGCTTTAGTGTTGTTACTCTCAGTGCACCACTCAGAGTGTTTCAACCCATTGCATCTCTGTGTGGAATCAGAACTGTACAGCAACTGATCTGAAAGCTCTGGTGGACATTTATAGCACACGCTGCCTCAGGAAAGCCACCAGCATCTTTATGAATTGCACACAGTCATGCCGCAGTCTATTCAAACTCCCATCCGGAACATTTTTCCTACATGGATCTCAAGAGACAGCTTCATCCCATGAGCTATAAACAAACTCAATCAGTCCATCCCGGTAGAACAGTTAGAATTGGTAGGACCGTCCCGGGATTGTTCCTGCCTCACACTGTATGCTTGTTGGGACTGGTGTGACCCTGGATGGATAGATAGATGGAATAATTAAACATGCATCATGAAGTTTTTTTTAATGTCTCTTAAAAGTTTTGAAGAATCAGCATTCTAAGCTTACAGAGCTTGAAATTGTGGTGATTGATTATGTGGAGAGATATTGAGGGTTGATATGCTTGACAGAGACAGTATTGCTGCAATAAATGATTTCATCAAGGATAGCACACATCCCAGCCAGCATCTTGTGGTAGGCAGGAATATTCCCTGGATGGGGCACCAGCTCATTGTTACCGCTGTGCCACCGTGCCCCCATGTTTAATACATGCTGTAATGCATTTCACCATGAAAATGATATCAAGTATACATCTTTGTATTCTAAAATGTTCAGAGAGCTGTAATATCATGAATGTAATGTAATCTGTGTGGCAATCAGTGCCTGCACGCTCCTGTCTGCGAAAGAGAAAACCCATTTAAGAAGCACATAGTGATTTTCACACACATAGAACACATAGAATACAAAGCATGTAACGTGCTACTTAAGTTACGATATGATTTGAAAAACTGTAGTAAATGAAACATTGAGTTCAAGATAATTTAATGACAAAACAAACTACAAGATTAAAGTGGAGATTTCGAGATTAAAGTCAATATTTCAACCTATTTTGTCTTCACTGTGTCCTTATTTTTTTTCCTTTCTCTGTGCCTAATACTGTACACTTCCATATGACACTCAGACGGTGGGTATGACTCATTTTTTCATGTCAACTTTAATATTTGACCACTTTTTATTTCAGTCACTGTGCGACTTCCTGAACTTGAACTTTTGAGAGCCACTCCATCAATTTTTTTGTTGTTGCTCATACCACTGCCTAAGCCACCAAAAGGTACGTTTTTCCTTGCCTCCACTTTACCGAGTAGGACCTCCACTTTTTTTTTTTACCATTTGGTAAAATTCTTCTTTTTTATACATGCTTTTGCCATTGTCTTTTAACAAAACACTCAACTGAAGCAGCTATTTATATTGATTTACATATAAAAATATGCAAAATTATGGGAAGAGTCAGGGTGGGACGGCAGGCCTGTGCATATACGGTTACATTTCATGCTGACTGGGATTTATGGAGCGGAAGAATGTGGAAGTTGGCTTATGCAAGGCTATTTGTGTGTGAATTTTTTTGTGCATACACACATTTCCACTTTTGTCCATACGCCATGTTTAAGTGTGAATTCTACACATGGCATTATACTGTACATGAGGCCCCTGGTGCTTCTGCTATTTCATGGATGTGTTTTTCTCTGCCTAATGATGGCCTGTTTTTACTTGCATGGACAGCGTTTTGGATCTCATATTAAGGGTTCACAATGATAGCTTTCCCAGTGCAAATTCAACTCTAGACCTGCTTAATAGTTAATGAAATAATGAGGGATCTGCTCACACCTGGTTAGGGAACAGCTGGCAGTCAATTGTCCAAATACTTTTGAGGCTCTGTAAATGGGGAGACCATGTATAAAAATTACTGTCATTCCTAAATAGCTCATACAATATTTCTGATAAACCTCTTGAATTAATGCTGAAAGCCTACGCTTCAATCACTTAATGATTCCTTCATTTGAAATCCATTGTGGTGGTGAATAGAGACAAAATTATGAAAATTGTGTCACTATACAAATACTTACAGACCTAACTGCATATACGCACACTTTGGTCTGAACATATGCCAGAATGACTAAAAAGGAAAAATATTTAAGAAGAAAGGAAACTTCTGACTTGACAGTCACAGTGCCAGTGACACACAGTGAGACTAAGGTGTGATCAAGCAACTGCCTATTGAACAGTCACATTCAAGGCAAGCAGACGTCCTAGATGCTGATAGGAGAAGAATGCTGGCTTACCCCTCTTTAAGAAGGAGCTAAACCTTTCTTGAAAACCCCATCCCTAAGGTGGATTATCATAATGTAAACACCTAATTATAGTTTTGTTTTCCATTTTTAGTGTTCCCTGGCCTTCCAAATTACCATATTTTTGTTTAAATAACACAACTATATGTGAAAAGTTACAGAGTTAGTTTAAAAATACCGTTAGTCATCAAAACAAAACCTAATAAGGCATTACCCCCTTATTATGTAATGGTTAATAAAACACTTTACCAAGACTTTATCACTTCTAGTCTCACATTCAAAGGAATGGGCTTTCATTTTTTGTGTTTTTTCTGTTTTGGGCAAGATATGATCAGAATAATGTGAGGAGATACTGTGACTTATAGGGGGTGTTTCAACATCCCAAACTCCTGGACATAACAACACAAACATAAGTCCCGGGTGCAAAAAAATGATTTATTACCTTTTCCATACAGGCTTCTCTGTCAAATACTATACAATAAATCTTTCTTTCTTTCTTTCCACTCCTCCAAGGTGAGCATTGTCCTTCTTCCACAACCTGACTCCAAATCTTCGAAGAGTGGCCTCCTTTAAACTAGACATGAGAGTACTGGTGCTACCAGATTACATCCAGGAAGTACCTACAGGTCAGGTGGAACCTCCCTAAAATGAGGAAACCTCTTCCCCACAGCTCCCTCTGGTGCATCATCAACATCTAACCCTGCACCAAATGTCCCATTCTGCAGGCTACAGTTACGTGTAACTTGGAATGGCTACATAGATGATTGGCTTGTAGTGCTAGGTAACATGGTCCCAAATCCTCACTATATGCAAATATTTTTAAAGCAGGATAAGCATATATTTTAGATAATCAACTGAATAAAACGTGGGAATGTGTAGCAAAAAAAGTAAAAATGAAAGTAGACAGAAAAGTGTATGCTAAAATAAAGTAAAAGATACTCTCAAAAAATACTGAAGTACAGCAACTATACAACACTGGCTAGAAAGCATGTTATGGTTAATATGAGTTCCAATAGAATTACAGGTATAAATTAAGAAATAAGTGCTGCATTGATAAAAAAAGAGGAAAGTTTATACAGCCTTATGTGATTTCTTGGCAAACTGAGTGAAGAGAAAGAGAGCTGTTGAACCTTTAATTAATGTAGGAAATTCATATTTTCCATGGTGAATTTGCACTGCTTGAGGGGCATAGGTAGCAGAGGGGGTGCTGTGTTATTTGAAAGAAATGGAGCTTATAGTAGATCCATATGAGAAGGACCAAGAAATGAGATCACTTTCTGTTTGCATTTAATTTCAGGAGAGTGGGAAAACCATTAAAAAGGATGAGATAAGGCAGCTGAGTATAATTTAGAGGTGATAAAGAAGTTACACAACATACTGGTGACCTGAATCCACCTGAAATGTGGGTGTTTCAACTTAAACCTCTTTAGTTGTCATATTTCCACACTAAAACTGGCTTTCTAAAGGGCTACATTCCACCAACATTTGACTTTGTTAACGTGCAGATTCTTGAAAAGTGACTTTATTAATTTGTATGAAATACATTGTTGCTGTCAAGATGTTTTGATTGCTTATGTATTTGTTCAAAATGATTGTCATTTACAGTTAATTCAGCAAGGACCATAAACAGAATTCAGATGTCTGACCATGTAACTCAATTACATAAATTATTACCCTTGCTTATTAAAGGGAGTGGAGCCTCTATGTCCAATCAATGTTCAGGGAGAAGAGATAGAGGTGGTGCACTCCTACAACTACTTGGGGGTCCATATCAATGGCAGGTTACACTGGTCTTGTAATGCAATGGAACTATTTAAGAAAAGGAAGAGTAGGCTCTTTTTTCTTAGTAGATTGCATTCTTTTAATTTGGGAAGTGACATCCTTCACATCTTCTAAAACTCTGTGATGGCCAGTGCAATTTTCTAAACTGTGGTTTTCTAGGCTCGTAACTTTAAGAGAGATGCACAGAATCAACAAGCTGATTAAAATGGCAGGCTTAGGTATGGGATACACTCTGGACCTCCTGGATGCAGTAGCTGAGGAGAGAATTGAAACAAAACGGACTGCCATTATGAACAATGCTGCACATCCTCTCTCTGACACACTAACACTGATGACTTTCAGCCAGCAGGATACTAGAACTTTGTGTAACTGATGAGAGTTTTAGTCCCTGGTATAGCCCTATCATCCTGGTACCTAAGCCCAATGGCAGATGGTACTTATGAAACAATCTCTGTTGACTTAATCAAGTTTCACAATTAGATACTTATCTGATATGGCGCATTGAGGCTCAATACTAAACTACATTTGATATAATAAAAGGGCACTGGTAAATTCTTTTAATGGAATCAGTGAAGGTGAAGACCAAATTTAGCACCCCTAGAGGCCACTGGCATTATTGTATTCTTCCATTTGGATTGCATGGGTCTACTGTGACATTCTATGGCCTGGTGGACCAAGTGCTTCGGTTCCCACAGTACCCACTGTATAGTGCTACTTCTCATATAGATGACATAATTATTTATTCCGGCACTCAGGAGAAACATGTATGACATGTTCACAATGTGCTCCTGATACTAAGTGGAGCAGGTCTATGAATCAATCCGAAAAAATGATGAATGAGACAAAATATTTAGGATACTTGGTGGGCAGGGGTACAGTTCTTTCACAATGTGCCAAAGCTGATACCATTATGAAATGGCCCCATCTGAAAAGTAAAAGGCACGTCCGAGCTTTCTTAGGTTTACTTGGGGTATTACTAACGGTTTGACCCTCACTTTTCCAAGAGAGCAGCACCTAATATAGTGGTATGGGATGCTAAGATGGAAGCTGAATTTCAAGACTTGAAACAGGCCCTTACATCAGCACCTTTTCTTTTACAGACTGGCACTTCAGACACAAATTTTTGTGCTGTGCCAAAGTGTCGATAACCCCTCATGTTCCTGAGCCGGAAACTACTGCATCAGGAAATCAGGTATGCAGAGGTGGAAAGAGAGGTCTTGGCTATCGAATAGGCTATTAACCAGTTGAGATACTACCGCCTGGGCCACGAATTCGCTCTGGTGATGGAACATGTTGCCTTACAGTACTTTAAAAAGAGTCATACCCTCGCGATACCAGGTGGTTCTTGGATCTACAGACATTTTTGGATTAAAGTCCTTCATTGTCAAGGATCTTTCCATGTCATCACCAGTGTTAATAACCTTGTGTTTTGGAATGCTCTACTGACATGACTGGGCTGTGGAAGGTCTTGTCATGCACATGATCATTATGGACAGCTTAAAGGCTCAGGTGATGGTAATTTCCCAATGGAGCACACCACCCTTGACATCACTTCTGGTGTCGGTCCACCTGGACCCACCTCTTCCTGCCAGAAGTCCTTATTACCAGAAGTTCCAACATCTTGAATCAGTTACACTTGAGACTTGCATTTTTTTATTTCTTTTAAACTTGTTTCTAACCTGTGTTTTGTTTTCAATTATACAGGGTTTGCCTGCAGGTGCCCCAACTTTCTATGATTGTTGGTGGTTTTCTTACTATATGTATATAAATATAATAAATATAATATAAATTTGGCAGGCTCATTCCTTACAGCTTCCTTACAAAAGTTGGGCAGGTTTCATTTCGAAATTCTAAGCGTAATGGTCATAACTGGAAGGTATTTTTCTCCGGCTGAGCTCGAAAGCCGTGGGGGGGCGGAGTTTCATGTGACATCATTACGCCTCCCACATAATCACGTGAACTGATGGTCAACGCAGTACGTAGAAAACCAGGAAGAGCTCCAAAAAGCGCTGAACAAAACATGCATTATATAATTGAGAAGACAGCGAAACAATAAGAAGCGAGCGAGTGACATATACTACCATATTCATGAGTGCTGCTACCTCGGAAACAAAGCACAGTGTAAACCTAAAGTTTAAATTAAGTTCATAGACAGGCTGCCGCTGGCGTTTGTCATGCCCGCGGGTAATGAGGGATACAAGTTTAATGAGAGGACGCAGGATATAAACGAGAGTTTTGATCTCTTTGTAACTAAGTTAAAATTGCAGCTGAAGGGGTGTGCTTATGCAAATTCCAAGAGACTGTCTTTGTGGGGGGATTGACAGTTAAGGCGGGTGGGGGAGTCACGTCATCATCTCCCCTCCTATTCACCTCATTTCGCTCTGAGCTGAGCTCCGCAGCTAACGCAATGTTACGGAAGCGACTTTGTGACGCTGGCACCAAATACTCACAGAAAAATCCACAAGTTAATACACACGCTGTCTCTAGAGTTTCTCCACACTGAATCCTCCAAGCACTACTTAAAAAAGGTTACATTGACAATCGTGTTACGTTATTTTTCAAATGTTTCCTTTTTTTAGCACAAGCACAGCTGAGAAGCTTCGATGCATGTGCTCCATAACGCAAAAAATCACGCATTTAATCACACTTTGCATTCCAAGCAAAGGGGTACTTCTCTCAATGCATGATTTCCTGGTACACCGATTATATTGATCAGTGCTTCCCGATTCATTTTACCCTCGCACCCCCTTGGTTTGAGAAGAAGTATGAAAAAATATGAGGTTAACACAGAAAAACAGATCACCACTTGAAGCTTTATGAATAATCGATTCGCCATCAATAATTGTTTTGGTAAAGCCATACTCAGTGTAATCCTCCTTCCATTTTATAATTTTTCCGCCACTAGCCATGATTAAATGAACGGTAAAAAAGTAAGAGCGAAGCGAGGGTGACTTATTCAGGCAGACAGTCGACAGTTCAATAGCTCGAATTTGGATATAAGTGGGTTCTATTTAGTCGCCAGGAATGGAAGTTGAATTTAGTCTTTAAATTTCTATGGTAAAGAAAAAGTTATGCAATGATGACTAAATTTAACTATATAAAGTCAAAACTTGTATATATAAAGTCATTCCCGAATATATAAAGTTAAAACTTGATTATATAAAGTCACTGTCGGAATAAATAAAGTCAAAACTTGAATATATAAAGTCATTCCCAAATATATAAAGTCAAAACCTGAGTATATAAAGGCGGTGTTGGAATATTTCAGAATATGTAAAGTAAGCTCTGGAATATATAAAGTCAAATCTTGAATATATAAAGTAAGCGCTGGAATATATAAAGTCAAAACTTCAATATATGAAGTCAGCATCGGAATATACAAAGTCAGAGCTGGAATATCAATTCATTTCCCAACCCGTTGAATCCGACCACAGGGTCACAGGGGTCTGCTGGAGCCAATCCCAGCCAACACTAGGTGCAAGGCAGGAACCAATCCTGGGCAGGCACATGCATCATTTTCAAAACATTAACCGAACAGTGTTTTTTTAATTTATTTTTCTGAATACGTTTTTTGTTAACTTAGTTCAGTTCAGAGTCGTTTCAATCAATATATTTTGACTTTCACTTTATATATTCAGGAGTGAGTTTATATACTCCGATGTTGACTTTATTTAATCAGGAATGACTTTATAAATTCCGACGCTGACTTTATATATTCAGGTTTTGACTTTATATATTCCGACGCTGACCTTATATATTCAGAAAATCAATGTATTTGCCTGTTTGACACCCCATAGTATATGTGTGTGTGTATATATGTACACATGTATGTATGTATATATATATATATATATATATACTGTATATATATATATATATATATATATATATGCCAGCAACACTCATGACAATGACAAAAGGGAATTACAGGAATGTCAATCATGTTACGTTTATTATTAAAATGTTTCCATTTCGGTCCCAGAAGTGACGCCCAGAGAGACAGGTGGAACCTCCCGGGTTAGGTCTACAGGGAAGTGAGAAAGAGAGTTAGTGCGCTCTGCCACATCCCGCATGTATTTTTTATATATATATATATATATATATATATATATATATATATATATATATATATATATACTAGCCATCAAAATACCGTAAGGGCCTTCTTCAAGTCACCAAATGCAGCGCCTGTTTTGCAGTCCATACCACAATGTTCGGGCCCTCTTCTTTGTTAAATCAGTCGGGCGCTTCTCAAAAAGTATTTCAGAATGGCATCAATTTTGGAGCACTGTGGCCTTACGGTACCCGACCCACCAGGTAGCCTAAATATTTGGCCTCGCTTAATCCAAAGTGTGACCACGCCATCTAGGTAGGCAGCACTGTATGAGTTATGAGGTCAAGCACTTTGTAGCCCCGTAACCCAAAAGAAGGTAGGCACTAGGACCATGACCCGATCTCCCGGGTGGAACTCCAAGAGACGTGCGCGGTTGTAGTAGCTAACCTGTGCTGCTTGAGCCTCCTCCATGTGACTTTTAAGGACAGGCCGAATCTTTCCAAATCTATCGCAGAATGCGCGATATACTCCAGTATGTTAGTGGTGGGAAGAGCCTCTTCTTCCCAGCCTTCTTTCAAAATATCCAATATGCCCCGAGGTTGTCGCCCATACAGTAGTTCAAAGGGGGAGAACCCCGTGGAGGCTTGTGGGACTTCCCGATAGGCAAAAAGGACGAGGGGGAGGAGCTGATCCCAGTTCCTTCCATCCTCGCTGACCACCTTACGTAGCATTTGCTTGAGAGTTTGATTAAACCTCTCTACTAATCCGCCGGTTTGAGGATGATACACCGAGGTTTTAAATGCTTTATTTTCAGTAATCTGGCAGTCTCCTTGAACGCTCCGAGGTGAAGGGGTCCCCTGGTCTGTCAAGACTTCTTTGGGGATCCCCACGCCAATACCCCTAGTAATTCCCGTGCGATGGCTTTAGAGGTAGCTGAGCGCAACGGAACAGCTTCGGGTATCGTAGCATAATCCACGAGGACTAAAATGTACTTGTGTCCTCGGCTGAGGGCTCTAGAGGTCCCACCAGGTCGACCCGATTCTGTGGAAGGGAACGCCAATCAAGGGAATAGGAACAAGAGGAGCACGGTCCCTTATCTGTCGCAGTTGAACTCCGGCAGGAAGCGCAAAAGCTAACCTCCTCATTAATTCCTGGCCAGTAAAACCGAGCTTGATCCGCTCCAGAAGGTGGCCACCTAGGAGGTTGTGCTAGCTCGCAGACCTGCCGCCGGAAGGTACGCTGCACTAGCAGCAGCCTGCCTCCTGAAACAGAAAAGGAAACATTTTGAAAATAACGTAACATGATTGTCAATGTAATTGTTTTGTCACTGTTGTGAGTGATGAGTGAAACATTTTGAAAATAACGTAACATGATTGTCAATGTAATTGTTTTGTCTGTTGTGAGTGATGAGTGTGTCATATATATATATATATATATATATATATATATATAAATATATATATATATTTACACACACACACATAAACATATATATATACATATCTATACATATACACATATATACACATATATATATATCTACATATATACACATACATATACATACACACATACATACATACACACACATATATATATATATATACATACACACACACATATATAAACATATATACATATACATACATATTTACATATATACACACACAGCTATTTCGTATCAGTGCAATACGCTGCTTGTTAAAACGGATAACTCCCGCTCTTACGCAAGTCTGCGTGGATATTATGAACTATCGTATTTGTTCAAGTTCTATTTAAATTTTAAATAGAAGGAATTTTTATTTAGTCGACAGAAATATCTTTGGTAGGAATGGTAAAAACAGACAGGAATATTATTCGTGAATAAATCAACTCAAACCTTAAATAACTTAAAAGAACAAACATTCAAATTTCTTTACTCTTATGTAAATTTATATAAAAATAAACTTAGATTTTAAATATCCCAAAAGATTTTGCTCTCCATAAAAATATATCCTTTCAAAATTATACAAATTCAAATATGAACATGCTGCATAACAAAACCTGGAAATATAAATAAAATGTGTTCCTTTCAGCAATAACAAATCAAATCATTCAGTTGTCTTTGCTCATATGTCATTTTAGAGCTGGACGCCTGGCATCTTTTTTTGGCAACAGGTTCGTTTCTGTTTGGTGTGAGGTTCTGTGTTGTGGAGATTCTCAGGATGGATTGCAGGTGCTCATCAGTGAGGCGACTCCTGTGTGCTGTTTTGTTAGTCTTTATCACTGAGAAGAGCTTCTCACACAGATATGTGCTACCAAACATGCACAAGGTTCGAGCCGCATGTAGACGGACTTTTTTTGTTCTTCAAAGCCACCAAAGCGCCGTGCAAACTCAGTGCGCCGGTTTATCAGCAAAGTGCGATTTGGGAACACCGTAGTGACGACTTGGTTCAACATTACTTGGCAACAGGGAAAGTTGCACTGGTGCATTTGTGTCTCCCATAAAAGCAACTTCACTTGAAATCACTTTGTGATTGTGCACGGTAAAAACGTCCGCTGAAGTGTCAGATTCTTATTTAATTCTTCTGCTTTCTGTATCTTCTGCATTGCATTCAGGTCTTTCAGCCTCACTGATGAGCACCTGCAATCCATCCTGAGAATCTCCACAACACAGAACTCCCTGATGTTTTGTCTCATAGTGCCGTCTTAGATTAAATTCTGTAATTACAGCCACATTAGCTCCACAAATGAGACACACGGGTTCAGTAAACATATACTCAGCCTCCCATCGGTTTTTAAAGGCTCTATTTTCAGAATCAACTTTTCTCTTCAGCATCGTGTGAGCTAGCTTCGCAATAACTTGCAGCATCATAAGCTAGACTTGATTAACGTGGTAAGTGTTCGGCAAGGCAGCTGAAGCGCTGCATTATGGGATCTGTAGTTTATTGTGTTACCAGCGCTTCATATACCCGGGCTTTAATAACAATAATACAGTATATAAAATGATCTCGCGGGCGGATATAATTACACGCCGGGCGGATGTGGCCCGCGCCCTTGAGTTTGACACATATGGACTAAATAGAACTTGAAAAGATATATTTTTCAAATGTGATCGCAATTCAGATAGAGTTGACGCGCACTACAGCCTGCATGCCTCAATAAGTCATCCTCCCCTCGCTCTTACTTTTTTACCGTTCATCTAATGATTACACCGAGTATGGCTTTACCAAAACAATCATTGATGGCGAATAAAGTATCCATTATTCGAGTATGTAGATCGGGATATATATATACATATATATATACCCGCGTATTGCAGCGGAGAAGTAGTGTGTTAAAAAAGCTATGAAAAAGAAAAGGGAACATTTTAAAAATAACGTAACATGACTGTCAATATACAGTATTTGTTTTGTGAGTGTTACTGAGTGTTGCTGTCATCAAGGATTTGATTATCATTATTTCTTTCAATCAGGTTCGTATTTGTAGGATGTGTTGTGTTCAAGTTACATTCCGTGTTTGTCAATCGTTGTAAAGATGACAGGTTTCATTCATCGATTCGTTTCTTACTGCATCAATAAACAGCTCGTCTTCTTCTTTATCTGAGACCTGACACACTGCATGCACGGGTTTTTTTTACACTGTCTTCCTTTAGCGGGACATTGACTTTTTCCAACGTGTGCTTTGTTTCTGCAGTAGTTGGATTTATGAATATGCTTATATGTATCAAACGCTTCATATTTTTTGCTGCCTTTTCAATTGTGTAATTCGGTTTTGTTCAGCTTTGGAACTGTTGCTTTTTATCTGTGCACTGTGTCAGTTCACATGAGCCACTCGGTGTACATGCATCGAAGGTTCCCAGCTGTGCTGGTGCCATCTCCTGCTATGTCCATGGCTGTATTTAATGTTACCTTAGTCCTGGCACTTAAAACTTTCTCTCAGTTTCGCTGAGTTTGTGTCAAACACCACCCTGACCATCTCATCTTCCTCTCCATAAGCACAGTCCTTCACCCGTGAATATTTACCCGTGGCAGTTTGCTATTGGATTGCCGCTGACGGACGGCCTTATATGGGTGGGCACTAAATTACAAACGCCAGCGGCAGCCTGTCTATGAACTTAATTTAAAGTGTAGGTTTACATCGTGCTTTGTTTCCAAGTAGCAGAACTCATCAATATGGTTGTATATGTCACTCGCTCGCTTCTTATTGTTTCGCTGCCTTCTCAATTATATAATGCATGTTTTCTTCAGCGCTTTTTTGAGGTCTTCCTGGTTTTCTATGTACTGCTTGATTACGTGGGACGCGTGATGATGTCACACGAAACTCCGCCCCACGGCGTTGAAGCTCATCTCCATTACAGTAAATGGAGAAATACTGCTTCCAGTTATGACCATTACGCGTAGAATTTCGATATAAAATAAATAAATAAAAATATATATATATAGATAGATAGATATGACAACAACACTCATATCAATGACAAAACAATTACATTAACAGTCATGTTACGTTATTTTTTAAATGTTTCCTTTTCTTTTTCATAAGTTCTTTAACACACTACTTCTCCGCTGCGAAGCGCGGGTATTCTGCTAGTATATATATATATTCGCCATAAATATATATCTCTTTATTATAAAATAAAATCTCTTGGAAGGAGGCAAGACCTGATTTTCTCAGAGAGACACACATCCCACGAGACGAGTCTTTGTGCCAAGAGATTTAACCACGCCTGTGGCCGGAAATAAAAGACAAAGTAGTTGACAAAGTAGAACGTCGTAAAGAATTTGAAAACGTTGGCGCGGTACACATGCAGAGCAGGTTAGAGATAATGGAAGTACGAAAATTCAAAAGTCTCAAAAAACGGATAGTAAAGATCACATTAACAGAAACAAATGGAAATTATTACTCTGTGAAATGACAGAACAGCAAAAAGAGATCAAATATATTGTTCGGAATTAAACTTTAAGTCGGAGACTTGTAGATCGTCTTATTTGTGTTGCCATCAGGGAAAAGTAGTGTTTCTTCCCAATGAAGAAACTTATCCGCGAGAATTAAAAGATTTGTTGTTTGGAGTCCTGCCCCCATAACCACATACACAGTTCAATCATTTCTCCTTTGTGTGAATGCTATTGTCAGACACATTTCTTGTAGAGAGAAAGAAATGATATTCACTCACGGGCAGTTATATGTTGCGTTGTCACGATGTTATTCCAAACATGGAATCAAAATTCAATGAGATGTTGATGAAAAGGTAAAAGCGAAAAGAGATTGAATATATGAACATAGGTGATATGACAGGAGTATGTAGATATTGTTTGGCTTTAAACTTTAACTCAGAGACTTGTAAGATTGTCTAAATCATGATGCAACAAGGGAAAAGTAGTGTTTCTTTCGAAGCAGGGGACAAAGCCCTCTAGTTATATATTAAAATATATTAGTTTTACATGTCAGCTGTCAAGTCTCCTGTGTGTGGATCCCAAGGAGGTGGGGTCAACTAGATGATGCAACTGCAGGACTTCCCCAGCTGTATAAAACAAGAAACTTTCAGGTTTAGGCTTGGAATATTCTTAATAAATATGTAAATATCCATGAATTTTGTCTAATTTTTGTCAGTTCAGTGTTTTTTTTTTATGTCTCCAACCCTTCCGTCTTGGTATTTTCTAACTTTAAAAGCATTTGTCCCATTCTTGGGACTTTGTAGGCTATAAGCCAAACTTTGGACTTTGGGGGTCAGGATACATGAGGTGGTGAGTCCTTCTCTTTGATTTAGACCTGTGCTGAATGAAGATCTATGGGGCGAGGCTACTGTTCTTCCTGCAGGTTGCAGTCCTCAGTTCTGAGAGTGGAAGAGACTGTGTCACACTCAATTGCTTACCCTGTGCTCTCCAAAATGCTTTGCTCCTGTAAGGGCCACGCTATTCTCATGTGTTTGACAATGAATCTTTTTCAGATTTTTGTCCTTGCTTTTAAACTAACCGTTATGAGAACAATTTAAATCAGTTAGGTCTCCATCAATCTATCATTTTCAGATAAGGAATTCCCTTGCAAGTTCTTTGATCTATAGCACTTATCTTCTGTAACGTTAGCCTGAATTGCCTTTATTATCCACGATTCTGCTTTATAGATTTCATTATGTGGTCACCATTCCATCTTGTTTCCCAATATGCTAAGCCTTAAAATGTTCACTACCTCACACCCCTTTCTTTATTGTTTATTTTAGGATTGCCATTTCATGTTTTATGTCTGACTCGTTTTAGGAGCATCATGCTTGGATTTTGGCTCACCTCAGGTACGGACTTGGGGAGAAGAAATGTGTTTTGTTTGCTTCATCATTCCCTAAATACGTGTCAGAAAAGGCTCACAACCCAGCAAGACACTGTAACGGAACACTAAGGTTTGGAAAAATAGCTGGTTTCATCTATTTAAAAAAAGTTTTCCAAAATAGACCATAAAAAAGTTTTGGTCCGAGGATTTGCAAGACTTTTTCTATTTAAAATAAATTTCCATATCTTTCTGCAGAGCAGTGCTTTCTGAATAATACATTGGTGCATTTTGACAGCTACAACAAGGCTGATGAAACAGCTTAGTCCCAGAAGATTCATATGTTGAAACCTCAACATTTTTTCCCATTCCACCTTTGTCATTTTCATTTAATATCAGGTTTGAAAAGACAGGTTCCAATCAGAGCAGATAAACAAAGGAAATGTCATCTTTTTGCAATAATAAATAAAGGGCTATTAGCATTTCAAAGGGGAATTTTTTATTTAAATCTATTTTTAAAACTTCTACTTGTGATGTCTTATTTGATAGTTTATCATGCTTATAATGTTATATTTTGTTAAAGCCATAGCCTATTTTATTGTGGAAAGAATTTTTAAAAATGTCTTCTGATTACTATACCTACTGTATTAATGACTATAAAAAAGTCTGAATTAGTGTAAGCTGCCCTAATTCTGGATGTTTATAAAAATGTAAAAAATTTACTTCATGAGGTAGAAGTACATAGTAAACAAGAATAGTGGCTGTGAGGGTCAAGTTTTATGATGTCTCCAGCGTCTTTAGCACCACCCAGCCCTCCCTGTTAAAGGGCAGCTCAGAGATAGGCAGATGGATGAGCCAGTGGTGTCCTGGATGATGGACTATCTGTCAGGCAGGTCACAGTTTGTGAGACACAAGAACTGTGTGATCAACACTTGAGCACCACAAGGAACAGGCCTGTCTGCTGTTCTCTTCACTCTGTACACCTCCGACTATAAATATAACACCAGATCATGTCTATTGCAGAAATTGTCAGGTGATTCTAGGGTGTGTTGATAAGTGGGATGTTGAGGGAGAGGAGTGGAGTCAGGTGGAGAAGTTTGAGAATTGTCTGTAAATTAACATCAGCAAAACCAAGGAACTGCTTATTGACTTTTGCTGTACACCAATGAACCTTTACGGCTGGTCACTATTCAAGGAGTGAACGCAGTGGTGGTCCACTCCTACAAGTACTTCAGGCGTCCAAATTAATGGCATGTTGGACTGTTCTTGGAACACAGAAGAACTGTATAAAAAAGGGCAGAGCTGGCTCTTCTTCCTTAGAAGACCATGTTCCTTTAATGTAGTAAATGCCATCCTTAACATCTTCTACAACTCTGTATGGCCAGTGAGATTTTCTGCACTGTGGTTTGCTCAACTGGTAACATCACTTCAAGAGAGGCCCACTGAATCATCAGGCTATTTCAAAGATCAGGCTCAGTTATACTGTAGGACAAGAGTACAAGGAGATAAGGCGTAAGGTGAAGAGAGAGGTGGCAAAGGCTAAAGAAAAGGCGTATGATGAGTTGTATGAGAGGTCAGTCACTTCAAGACAGGCCCACCGAGTCAACAGGCTATTTAAAAGAGCAGGCTCAGTTATGGGACACACTCTGGAGTGCCTTGAGGTGGTACAAGAGGACAGAATGAAAACAAAACTGAGTGCAATTATGAACAATACTGCACATCACACTAACACTAAGAACTTTCAGCTAAAGAATCATTCAGCAGAAGAGTGTGAAGAAACGCTACAGGGCCTCCTCTCTACCAACAGCAGTACCCTTGAATAAGGCCTCATTGGGACTCTGGCTGCCAAGTCAGAAGCTTTATTTCTTTTAAATTTTCTTGCTTTATTTTCATTCTGGTGTGTGTTCAAACCATACTGTGTGTGTATTTATGTCTCTCTATTACATAAAAAAAACTTTCGATGCAACAAGACTTTCCGGAAGAGAGATTTTTTCAAGTCCCGTAAGGTGAGACTTTTGCCTTGAGATTTTTTCAAGTCACGCCCTGTTCTCAAACATTTTCAAACTAGACCACGGTCCTCTCTCATTCGTGTGAATGCTTTTGTCAGACACACTTCCTACGCTCTCAGCTCTTGTACATTTTAACTTTAAGTTCCCAATTAAAGAAGAAGTATTATATCCAAATCTTATTAAAGAATTTCATCACAAAGGGTGATCAACGTAAAAAAATTAGTACACGTGCAATCCTAGCACTGAGAAATGAGGAAGTCAAACGAATTAACTCCAAAAATGTTGATATGTTACACAGCAAATTGGTTAAATGCGTATCAGTAGACTCTGCTGAAACAGTTGGTGGTGATGGTGCGTCAGATGAAAACAACAGCTTACAATATCACAAAGAATATCTACAACTGTTAACAATGTCCGGTCTTACAACGCACGAATTACTGTAGAAAGAAGGATGTATCCAAGAAAGGTAATGTAGTACATCTTCCACGGATAATATTAGACAACAGAGGAGATCTTGATATGCCATTCGTATTAAAACACTAACAGTTTCCAGTTAGAATTACTTTTGCAAAGACAATTAACAAATCTCAGAGATAAACATTCGAAAAAAAAGTTGTTTTATTTAATAGAGAGAAAGAAACGAAATTCAATCACAGGCAGTTATATGTTGCGTTGATGCATATGTAAAAAACATTTTTTTCCCATGAAAATAAAAATGTTTAAATTGTACATCGGCATCCCCATATGTGAGCAGCAGAACTGCAAAGAGGCTAGCACATAGCGCAGGCCAGGGGGTTGGTGAGCGAAGCGAGCAGGAGCAAAGCCCCCTAGTATTTGGGGACAAATAAAATTCTATCTATCTATCTATCTATCTATCTATCTATCTATCTATCTATCTATCTATCTATCTGTCTATCTATCTATCTATCTATCTATTATATAGTGCCTTTCATATCAATCTATCTATCAATCTATCTATCTATGTATCTATCATATAGTGCCTTTTATATCTATCTATCTATCTATCTATCTATCTATCTATCTATCTATCTATCTATCTATCTATCATATAGTGCCTTTCATATCTATCTATCTATCTATCTATCTATCTATCTATCTATCTATCTATCTATCTATCTATCTATCTATCTATCTATCTATCTATCTATCTAGGTTCATAGCGGGTTAAATCAATAGTAAAGGATTCAAAATAACATCATATTCACAATCAGTGACTTTGAAATAGTCTCTAATGATCCCCACATGCACATATTTGAATTTTGTCATTTTTAACCTTCTGGGAGTTTCTCTTCAAGGGTGCGGACCACTGGTAAAGAATCAAATATCAAACATACTGTATTATCCTATTCCTGATCAGCAACTTTGAAGTAGCACAAAAGGACTACCCCACCTGTCCCATCAGTGGGTGAACTCCTGGGACTGGTTGATGTGGCCTGCACAACTTCAAGTCCTTCTGATCATTTTTGTTTTTGCCGAAGGCACCTATTGGTTTGCTCTTTATCATAAGGATGTAGTTTCTTACACAAAACATGGTCCAAAAATGGCCTTCGAAGTGAGGATTTTCAGGTCTAGAGGATCAAAAATAGTGGAGAATCCCATAAAGCTAAATGTCCTGCATAACTAGTGTGGATGAGTGAAGAATTTCAAGTCTCAAACAAAAGAATGTTGGGGCGCCATATCGATCATCCCTGTTTACATCTTCAAAATGAAAATGAAAATACAGGCAGTCAGTGGTGCAAAGGTAATAAAATAATAACGGCAAATGAGGTGCAGGTCAGGTCACGTCAAGTTACAGGATCACCATTATGTTCTGCTCACAGAGACATGTCTCCTTCTGCAAGCTCACAATATATCATGGACAAACAGGAAGGGGCGGAGTCAGGTGCCCCCGGGGTATCTTCTCAGTGTTGCTCGAGGAAAAGGAGAGGACATGGTAAACGACAGTGCCCCTTTTTGCCCAGCAAGGAGGATGATCCACAGACACATATGTATGGCACTTGACATCAAGATGAGTTGAACAGTAAATTATAGGGGCGGCCAACTCTAACCCTGGAGAGCCACAGTGGCTGCAGGTTTTTATTCCAAACCAGTTGCTTAATTAGAAGCCAATAACAGATCTTATTTAATTTCATGGCTTGTTAGTGTTTTAACTCTACCATGTCAGTTCACTCTTAAATCATAGATTATTCCCCCTTTCTAATGATACATGTATCATCCAAGTGATTTGAACCCTAAAACAGATGAGTAATTTTCAGTTCTTCACTTTCTCTTCATTTTCCTTCATTTCATTAAATGAAATAGTGAACAACACACGGGTGGAAATGAAGACAAACTACTGCTGGTTACTTTGTCAGTTGCATTTTATTGCTAATCAGGAGCAGTTACAACAACGAGTACAGCTGTTTAAGACTGAAATAAGCAATTCTGGGTTCAAAATCTTAACAAGTGAGACAAAATGAAAAATGCTACTCGAGCAATAAGTGCTTCATCAGCAATGAAGGATTTTTCATGAAGCAACTGAATTGGAACAAAAACCTGAAGCCACTGCGGCCCCTCAGGACTGACGTTTCTGAACCCTGATTTAAAGGGTCTGAGTCTTAAATAGCAAATAAATGAAATGTTAATTAGCAGCAAAAACAGGTCACTAATTAAGAAAATGATTAGAATGAAAACCTGTAGCCACTGTGGCTCTCCAGGATTGGAATGGGCCACCCCTGGTATATCTTACCGTATGAGGGGGTTTTCTTATACATGTGAGTCAGGAGGCACTGAACGAAAAAAAAAAAAAAATTGTTTTCCAAGCAATCAGAAGTAAATCTTATGAACACAATAATTATGTTGGCTCTTGTTCAGAAAGCGGAAGCCACTTGGTTGTTTCTTTTTGATATATTATATGCCATCATCCTTGCTTGCATTTTCCATCCACCTTTGCTGCGGTCGGTCCTGATCTATTATAGTTGGTTGTCTGCCTCGGCAGGTGGCTGGCAACAAAAGGCTTCTCGAAAAGAAGGACAGAGTCAGAGAAGCAGGCTCTACGAGTGAGGAAGCACCAGTGAAAAGAGATTCAGACACACAAATTCAGAGGAAAGGAGCTGAAGGTACACGTAGGGCAAGAGAAATATATATTCATAAAAATGTTGTATTCTACTGTATTACGTGTCTCGACAGACACTGTGGCTGGTTTAATACAGTATGTCATTTAATTCATAGTTCAGCATTGTGAGTTTTGATCATGTACTCTTTATATGATATAGTTCTACAGCCATACATTCTACAACCTGGTTTATCTATTTCTAGACTCCAGGCGGCCAAAGCAAAACCTAGCAGCATCAGGCACAAAGCAGGAGGCAACTGTTGAGCTTCAGCCCCGTTTTGTGAATGAGGAAATTGTTTTTTATGCTAAGCAAATCATGCCTAAATAGCACATTATATTCAAGAATGGGGGTAATAACCTTGAAAGATCTGAAAGGACTATGAAAAGGGAAATTTTAGTTATGCAAAAACAAAAGCAAATAAGTTAGATAAATGAAAAATGTAATGCATCATTATTATGCAGATGAACGTCCCTGAGAGGTTTTTAAATCTGCTTGAGCGACACATTTAAAGCTGGTGACACTGATGCATTATAACTAATTCTAGAAAAAAAAAGAATAAATAAATAAAATGGAAACATTTTATCCCTGTTCAACTCGCATATCCATTTGTTTTTCTTTGCATAATTTAGGAATTCCCTTGTGCATTGTGTTGAAGGCTGGTGGTTGTTCTAAATGTCTGGAAATAAAAAAAAAAAATTCTCTAGACAGAGGTCTCAGTGTTCCATTAATAATTATAGTTTAGGGATAAAAGGCTTTTAGTTCTCTCAGCTTTCGGCTGGAATTATTTTTTCCCTCCCTACAGAAATAAGCTACACATACAGTGTTTCTATCACCTGGATGATGGGATGATGGGCTGAACGACCATGGGGATTAAGGGTCGAGTGTATGGTGACAGTGTAATGAAGCGAGTCCTGTGAGAATTTAAAACTGCCACTAAAATGTCACCAATGGCAAGGACAAATCTCTCGAAAAAAAGAAGAGCCTGGTGACACGGTTGTGCTGATACCTAGGAAACGGCAAAGGAATGATTTTACTCCGCTGAACGTACCAATGAAGACTCCTCAGGGTGTTTGGAGGTCTCGACAATCTGTTTAGCGATGATAAACTATTTGGCTCTTTAACCTCTTATAAAATAATGAAGGTTACATAGTCCAAAAATATTGTTAATAAACAACGTGCTTTAGGATGGAACATATTTGTATAAATAATTTTAAAGAGAATGATAAGAATAAGGCTTAAAGAAAATGTCTGGAATAAGGACATATTTTTCAATTATTTACTCCTCTGCTGTACAGTTTAAAATTACAAATCAAACAATTCAGACACCGTGATTAAAGTGCCTGCGGTGGGTTGGCACCCTGCCCGGGATTGGTTCCAGCCTTGTGTCCTGTGTTGGCTGGGATTGGCTCCAGCAGACCCCCGTGACCCTGCGTTCGGATTCAGCAGGTTGGAAAATGGATGGATGGATGGATGGATGGATGATTAAAGTGCACACTACAGACTTTCATTTAAGGGGATTTGCATACATTTTGGTCACACAAGTGTAGAAATGGCAACACTTTTTCTATGTGGTCCACCCATTTCAGGACACCTTAATGTTTGGACACAGCAAAGGCAGGTCTATTAAAGCCGTCATATCTAGGATTTTTTCGCATATCACTTGAAGTCTGCGATTCACAGACATCAGCAGGTGCTGAGGATCTTCTCTGGTGATGCTCTGCCAAGCCTCTAATGCAGCCATCTTCAGCTCCTGCTTGTTTTCCCTTTAAGTTTTCTCTTCAGCATATGGAAGTCCTGCTCAGTTGGATTTAAATTGGTTGACTGGCCTGGCCATTCAAGAATTTTTTATTTTTTAGCTTTGATAAACTCCTGTGTTGCCTCAGCAATTTGATTGGTTCATTATCTTGTTGGAGGATGAAGCACCATCCCCTGTGTTTGTAGCCCTTTAATGGAACCTGAGCAGATGAGATTGTGAATTTCCCCTTGGGATTAATAAAGTATCTATCTATCTATCTATCTATCTATATCTATCTATCTATCTATCTATCTATCTATCTATCTATCTATCTATCTATCTATCTATCTATGTTTCTCTACACCTCAGAATTCATTGTGCCACTGCCATCAGCAGTTCCATCATTGATAAAGAGATGTGTGCCAGAACCTGATTCAGCCATTCCTGCCCAGCAGTAGAAGCCATAACACCCCCACCACCATGTTGAACAGATAAGGTGGTCTGCTTTGGATTTTGGGCAGTTCCTTTTCATCTCCACATTTTGCTCTGCCATCATTCTGATGAGGTTCATCTTTGTCTCATTTTGTCATTTGTGCCACTGCCACAATACCTTTACCATCATTGATAAAGAGATGTGTGCCAGAACCTGATTCAGCCATTCCTGCCCAAGCCATAACACCCCCACCACCATGTTGAACAGATAAGGTGGTCTGCTTTGGATTTTGGGCAGTTCCTTTTCATCTCCACATTTTGCTCTGCCATCATTCTGATGAGGTTCATCTTTGTCTCATTTGTCCACAATCTTTGAAAGCTCTTTGAAGTAATTTTCACAAACTGTAATCTGGCCATCCTGTTTTTGTGGCTAACTAGTGGTCTAAATCTTGCAGTGTGTCCTCTGTGTTTCTGTTCATGAAGTCTTCTGCTGATGGACGTCTCGGACAAACATGCATTGGCCCCCAGAGGACTGTTTCTGATCTGTCAGACAGGCATTTGGGGCTTTTTCTTGACCGTAATGTGGATTCTTCTGTCATCAGCAGTGGTGGTCTTGCTTGGCCTAGCAGTGCCTATGTGATCTCTGAGCTCACTAGTGTGTTCTTTCTTCTTCATGATATTCAGGACAGTTGATTTTGGTCATAGTTTTATGGATGTCTCTAATGGTTTCATTCTTGTTATTTAGACACATATTGGCTTCTTTGAGTTTCATTGGCACAACTCCTATTGTCATGTTGATTATGAAGCAATGAAACCCACCTAAGGAATCACAAACACCTGTGACACCAATTATCCCAAACATTATGGTGTCCTGAACTGAGGGGACTATGTAGAAAAGGTGTTTTGTGGCTGAAATGTATGCAAATCCCCTTAAATCAAAGTCAGCAATGTGCACTTTAATCGAAGTCTACATTTTTTGATTTGTAATTTTAAACAGTGGAGCAGAGGGGGAAATCAAAGGAAAACAGGTGTCTTTGTCCCAAACATTAAGGAGGACGCTGTGTGTCACTACTGCTCTTAAAGAATCTTCTGTTATGGTATCCTTGGCACATTAACTGTTCAAAGTCCTAACACATTTTATAATAAATTGAGTTGGTAGGGCCACATTTATTTGACTGAAATACATTGCTAGAAGTGAAGAAAGTGAAGAAGAACTACAGGAAATGTTTAATGTGAGAGTAGAAGACAGTGAGAAGAAGGAACTAACATTGAACTGCAAGAAAACAGTATGGTGTTTAGAAAAGACAAAAAAATCCCAAAATGGCAAGTAAGTGCATCACGGTTCTTACCTAGCAGGCATGTTAACACAAGATGGACAATCTGGTCAGGAAATCAGAAGGACTGCTACAGCAAAAAAGGCTTTTATGCAGTTACAGTTTTTTCAATCACTTTGATGCAATTCACAGATCAGGAATGTCATTCCCCCCACTCTTAACACAGTTCTCAAAACAGTTCAGGCATTTCTCTTAAAGCTACTAAAAGAACCTCGGTCAAGTGTGTCAGTCAGTCACTTCAATATTGTCACCAATGAATAAGACCCTTTTACCAGTGCATTAAGACTAAGACTTTTGATAACTTAATCAAAACCTTACTGACTTTAGAAAAAGAGTACTGCAAAAATGTGATGTAGAGTAAAAAAAATGTCCGAAACACAAAAATGAAATGTTAATGATGTATTTGTAAATATCCATGAAATCTTTGCTGCATCTGAGAAAAGCAAAATGATAAACATTGAACTATGCATTTGAAAACAGACAAAGAAAAATATGTAAAATATGACACAGCACCAATTAAAGTACAGTAAATTCATAATATATACATATATATATTATATATATATACTAGCAGAATACCCGCGCTTCGCAGCGGAGAAGTAGTGTGTTAAAGAAGGTACGAAAAAGAAAAGGAACAATTTTAAAAATAACGTAACATGGTTGTTAATGTAATTGTTTTGTCATTGATATGAGTGTTGTTCTCATATCTATCTATATATATATATATATATATCTATGTATCTATATATATAGACTGTATATATGTTGTTCTCATATCTATCTATATATATATATACCCGCGCTTGGCAGCGAAGAAGTAGTGTGTTAAAGAAGAAAAGAGAAAGAAAAGGAAAAAAATTAAAAATAACGTAACATGATTGTCAATGTAATTGTTTTGTCACTGTTATGAGTGTCGCTGTGATATATATATATATATAGCAAAATACCCGCTTCACAGCGATGTCATGTGTTAAAGAAGTTATGAAAAGAAAAGGAAACATTTTAAAAATAATGTAACATGATTGTCAAAGTAATTGTTTTGTGTATTTGGCGGCAGCGTCACAAAGTTGTTTTGGCAGCTGCATCAGAAAATGTACCACAACGTCTGACATGCCTCCTTTTTACTGTTTTCTCACAGCTTGGATTGCTGCTGTCATATACACACACACACACACACACACACACACACACATACATACATACATATACATACATACATACATACATACATATATATATATATATATATATATACATATATACACATACATATCTTCATATCTACATATCTATATACATATCTACATATACACATATATATATATACATACATACCTATCTACATCATATATACACACATACATACATACATACACACAAATTATATATATGTGTGTATGTATGTATATGTATGTGTGTGTGTGTGTGTGTATATATATACACATACATACATATATATATACACATACATATACTTGTGTGTATGTTTGTATGTGTCTATATGTGTGTGTATAGGTTTGGTCACTGAGTGCAAGGGAAAAATAATAAATTATAGTCTATAAGTTATTAAACAGTAAAACATTAACGTTTTAAGAAGTACAGGTACATTGAAATTACATTTTCTATGAGAACGTTCAAATTTGTGCCTCTGGTAATGTGCCTTACCGGCATTTAAAGAAAATTAGTTTTGTGTCCTCTGCCGTGTTAAGAGAGAAAGGCTTTGGTTTGGGATAAAAGGAAAAAAGGTGTAAAGAAAGGAAAGTTGCCTTTTTCTTTTATATAGTATAGAGAGATGTGTTCGCTGACGTTATGATCGCCTTTTGGGGACAGTCGCGTTGGGTCTTGTGTAGACTGGTGAGACGTCCCGCCATTAATCGGCTGTGATGGCACTGTCAGTCCTCCACTCCTGTGCGTGTCTTCATAATCCGAGCTGAGGACCTCATAATCGTATACGTGCAAAAGAAAGTGTGAATCGCCTTAATATTATTTTGCCGTGGTGTAGAAAAGGGGTCCCGTGTTTGCACTTGTCTGGGCTATAGCGCAGGGGGAGGATGAAAAAAATTAAAAGTGCTCACTTTGACTTAAGGCAGAAGCGCAGTCAGCGTCTCAAAGGCCGGCACAGCTATGCGCGCACTGGCTGCTCGACTTTTGCTGGGCAGGAGACCCCAGTTTGCAGACACGTTCATGATATCAAAAGTCTCAGCGCTCTTTGGAGGTCATTCATATATTATATATATAGCAAAATACCCGCGCCTCGCAGCGGAGAAGTAGTGTGCTAAAGAAGTAATGAAAAAGAAAAGGAAACATTTTAATAATAACATAACATGATTGACATTGTCATGAGTGTTGCTGTCATATATATGCCTGCCTAAATAAGTCACCCTCGCTTTGCTCTTACTTTTTTACCGTTCATTTAATCATGGCTAGTGGCGGAAAAATTATAAAATGGAAGGAGGATGGCTTTACCAAAACAATTATTGATGGCGAATCGATTATTCATAAAGCTTGAATTGGTGATCTGTTTTTCTGTGTTAACCTCATATTTTTCATACTTCTTCTCAAACTAAGGTGGTGCGAGGGTAAAGTGAATCGGGATGCGCTGATCAATGTAATCCGTGTACCAGGAAATCAAGCATTGACAAAAGCTCCCCTTTGCTTGTAATGCAAAGTGTGATTAAATGCATTATTTTTTAACGCGTTATGGAGCACATGCATCAAAGCTTCTCGGCTGTGCTTGTGCTAAGAAAAGGAAAGATTTTAAAAATAACGTAACACGATTGTCAATGTGACCTTTTGTAAGTAGTGCCTGGAGGATTCAGTGTGGAGAAACTCTAGAGACAGCGTGTGTATTAACTTGTGGATTTTTCTGTGAGTATTTGGTGGCAGTCTGAAGAAGTTGTTTCGGAAGACATCGTTAGCCGCGGAGCTCAGCTCAGAGCAAAATGAGGTGGGAGGGGAGATGATGACGTGACTCCCCACCGCCTTAACTGTCAATCCCCCACAAACACAGTTTCTCGGAATTTGCATAAGCACACCCTTTCACCTACAATTTTAACTTAGTTACAAAGTGATCAAAACTCTCGTTTATATCCTGCATCCTCTCATTAAACTTGTATCCCGCATTACCTGTGGGTATGTGAAACGCCAGCGGTAGCCTGTCTATGAACTTAATTTAAAGTTTAGGTTTACACCTTGCTTTCTTTCCGAGCTGGCAACACTCATGAATATGGTAGTATATGTCACTCGCTCACTTCTTATTGTTTCGCTGCCTCCTCAATTATAAAATGCATGTTTTCTTGAGCGCTTTTTGGAGGTCTTCCTGGTTTTCTACGCACTGCGTTGACAGTCAGTTCACGTGATTACGTGGGAGGCGTGATGATGTCACACAAAACTCCGCCCCCCCACGTCATTCCAGCTCAATTCCATTACAGTTAATGGAGAAAAATACCTTCCAGTTATGACCATTAGGCGTAGAATTTCGAAATGAAACCTGCCCAACTTTTGTAAGTAAGCTGTAAGGAATGAGCCTGCCAAATTTCAGCCTTCTACCTACACGGGAAGTTGGAGAATTAGTGATGAGTGAGTGAGTGAGTGAGTGAGTGAGTGAGTGAGTGAGTGAGTGAGGGCTTTGCCTTTTATTATATATATATATATATATATATATATATATATAGTGACAGATGGCCGAGGCCCATGCCTGGCCGGGGCGACCCTTCACCACATCTGCCAGGGGGACAAGGGAAGCCCAGTATCTTCCTGTGGATGCTAGATGGCAGCACCCCTTTGTTGCAGCAGTGCCCATGGCTTCATGGGTTTTGGAGTTCTTTGCTGCTCTGTGGTGTGCCGCAGGCGCCGCCAGGGGGTGCTGCAACAGGAGCAGCTGGCCCCTTTTGGGCTCTGGTTTCACTTTACCCGGAAGTGCAGCCGGATGTCAATAATCAACCACCTGGAGCACTTCCAGGTGCCTGATAAAAGGGTGCCAGCAACCACCACTCAGCGGCCAGAATCGGGTGGAGGTGGACAAAGCTTGATGAGGAGGAGTAGTGGTGGAAGACAGGAGGGAAAGAGTGCTTAGTGTACTGTGCTTTATTTGGGAATGTGTTGTGGCTGGAGGGATTACGGGGAAGACGTGCCCTCCAGCTGAAGAAAAATAAAAAGTCTTTTCATTTTATACGAGCTCCCCGTGTCCAATCTGTGTTGGGTCAGGCGCTATATAGCGCCATTATTACAATATATATATTATATATATTATAGATCTATATTAATATATAATATTAATATAATATTATATAATATATATATATATATATATATATATATATATATATAATATATGCATATACCTGTAGTGACCAGTAGAGGGAACTGTAGCCCCCAAACCCCAGACACAACCACACAGACACAAGTGCCAGGTGCAAATGTAAGGTTTATTAAACTAATATTATACAAAGGTGTCCTGCACAATACAATTCTTTTCTTTCTCTCGCTTTCTTCTCCATTATTCCCAGACAAGCTTTGCCTGTCCTCCACACCCCGACTCCAACTTGCCTGGATGAGATAGAGTAGCTTCTTATATCTTGGACTCGGGAGTACTGCCAGTGCTAGGGCATTACCCATTGGAAGCACGTCCAGTTCAAATGGATGTTCCACAAAGTAGGCCGCCACGGAACAAAAACAGGGCCGACCCACAGGACTACAAGTCCCAGCATGCCCTGCAGGTGTCCATGTGAGAATTTTACCCAGGGATGCTGCCCTCTAGCATATCAGAGGAGCCAGTGGTCGGAATAGTTCTTCTCTCTGTCCCTGTATTACACTGGTCTCCCGACGATATAAGAGACATCAACCCATCCCTGCCAGCATGCCAGCATATTCACTTTGAGGTTGCCACCTCCTGGCAACCTCTTGGCATTATTTACCGGCCAGGTAATGAGTTATGCACCATCTCTGTCGTGACAGCAGCACATCCATCACACTATATAAATCAAAAATTACTATAAAGTGGAAAATATGAAATCTCTCAAGGGCCCTCCAGTCTGTCATGTTTAATAGGCCAGATCATTGTATCTACAAAGTTAGGAAGCAGGCACTAGAACAGTGTGTTGCCATACCCCCCCACACAATAAAACACCTCGGGACCCCAGTTGGCAACATCCCCAGACAGGCATGCTGTCCCAGTCCTAACCCCCAGAAAACACCATCTATGTACTGCAGCCAGGTGTTACGTGGACGTCCCCTTGGCCTGGTCCCATCATTCAACAATGAGGATCCCGTGAGCCAGATCACCCTTCGGTGAATTACACCACATGGCCGTAGTGCTGTAACTGACGCTCCCTCACAATGCAGGTCATGTGCCTCATTTGGGTCACTGGATAGCATCCATTTCTCACAGCCATATAGCAAAACAAGGAGCACCAGGACTCTAAAGACATGGACCTTTGTCCTTTTGCAAAAATATTGGGAGAGCCACACACCCCTTTCCAGTGACCTCATGACCCCCACCCCCCACCCAAACTCTCCCAATCCGTCTACTGACTTCATAGAAATAGTCACCAGAGACATGATTGTCACTGCCGAGGTCAGTAAACCTCTCGATGAGGTGGATACTCTCTCCGCAGACAGACACACTGCTGAAGGCTGTGGCCAAGAGGTCATTAAAGGCCTGGCTGTTGGTTTTTATCAGGACACTCACAAGCCCAGACACTCAGACTCCTCACTCAGTTTCTTGAGAGCCCCGATCAGAGCCTTCATGGACTCTACAAAGATCACAGCATCGTCAGCAAAGTCAAGATCAGTGAATCTCTCTTCACCAACAGATGCCCCACAGCTGCTGGATCTCACGACCCTGCCCAACACTCAGTCCATACAAGCATTGAACAGAGTAGGAGCAGAACACACCACTGACGAACCACGAACGTTTAAATAAGACAGGCAAGAGCTTATCTGTAGGTAGAAACTTCTTTCAGCATCTTGCATTTTGCTCTCAGGCTGAACTTGTTGGGGTGGCCTGGTCTGGACAAGTTGGCAGTTGTTTGAAAACTTCTCCACCTGTAGATCATCTTCTGCACAGTGAAAAAGTTGATTTTCAATTGTTTGATGATTTTTTTGAATCCCTTCCCAGGCATCTATAACCTTCTTCCTGACCTCAAATTTTCAAATTTGACATTGTGATAAAACACAACAGTAAAGAGCAAACCAAACTAAATGTCTGTAGCTTTTCATAAGTTGGGTTCCTCAAGATCCTCTCAAAGAATGTTCTAATCATTTACACTTGATCTGGTGTTCCCAATTTTAGGTATCTCTGGTAGGGATAGAGGTAGGGGTGTACTTACTTTGTCCACATGCAAAATTGGCTTCCATATTTATTTAAATTATACAATGGAGAAGAAAATGTAATATGGCATGATGCTTGTTAGATTAAATCACGTTTATCTTTGGATACAAAGCTTGATATGTCCACTGTGAGTGCTGTATTGGACGGACAGACGTCCCAAGGTGGGATGGAGGTTGGTTTCTGGCCAGAAAGGCAGGCCTCAATTGAAGGACAAGAGGTGTCTGCCATCCAAAGTTATATTATCCCCCCCATACACATAGTGGAAATATCCCACTAGTGGGACACCCATAGAAATATCTGCAAAGCAGGTTGGGAATTGTAGTTCCATGGCAGAGCCCTGCTGGGGTTCTTGGGTGCCGCCAGGCAGAGCTGGCCATAGGGGATTATTAAAACCTCTTTAAAAGACTTCCACCAGACCCGGAAGTGCTTCCAGTGTGCAATGTTGTGGGGTCTGACATAAAAGAAGTCAGAGTCGTAAGGAGTCGAGAGGAGTGTGGACGAGGCCTCAAGGGAAGTGTGGAAGGAGGAAAGAGATTTATTATAATATGGCGTCATTGCAGAAGAGGAACTGGAGAAGGGTACAGGTAAAAAAATAAGGAAGATCTTGTATTTGAACCCGGGACTATGTTGTGCAGTTGTGTCTGGATGCTGCTACATCCCCATTGGTCACACCACACATGTTAAATAAGAAAAAACATTTTGTGGGTGTAATTACTTTTTTGCATGACCGTATATACATAAATATATTTGTTCACTACAGTATATAGTTCAAAATTTTTTGGGGTTTTTTGGATATAATTATGTGTTTTAATATGCCTGGCTTGTAACTAGAAGCTCAGTATGAGAGCCTGCCAAACACTTCTCACCCAGATGAGATAACGACTAGATGAATAATACAGCAGCCAATAGAAAAACCTATATTTAATGCAGACATTGCTACTGCACATCCATGAATATATTTCAGTAAATACTTACATTTTTTATTGCTCACAATAACTTTGAATTATTCAGACATACCAGCAATACACCTGTGGCCTTGCAGGTTTGAAGAAACTGCGTCCAAGGAGATTGATTTCAGTGCATTTTAAACCACAAGAAACAGGGACAGTGACATAAAAATAATTTCTTGGATGCGGCAGGCTCAAGCTCCTCTGACATGCTGTGAGTCACTGCAGAATGAGAGTCAGCGAGGGGCAATCAAATAAGGAAGCGGTGTATTCTCATTGGGAGCTGAAATTGGGATATCTGTGGACTTCACAGAATAAATTGTTCGGATTGAAAGGGGATGGAATGGAAGGGCCAGCCGTTATTATCATAAGGAGCAGGCGCACGACACTTAAAGCAGGGTCTGGCCACCGTGAAGAGACAAGTCAGTGGACTTTAAAACATTCTGGAGGTCGAAAATGGAGGAGGAAAAACAAAAAAAAAAAAACAGTAGATGTAGGAGCATTGAAAAAGTCTGTTGGGAAAGATAAAATTGCTTTGCCAATACAGTTAAAGAGGTGATGATAAGATGGAGAATGAGTGTGTCTGCTTATTCCATAGTCACTCTTTCAAGCTGAGTAGCAGACAGATATGACAGCAAAAGAAATGGTTATTTTCCATCCATCCATTTTCTAACCCGCTGAATCCGAATACAGGGTCACGGGGGTCTGCTGGAGCCAATCCCAGCCAACACAGGGCACAAGGCAGGAACCAATCCTGGGCAGGGTGCCAACCCACCGCAGAATGGTTATTTTATAAACGTAATTATATTTTATTTTTTGTTGGAGCAACATGTGTGTGATAAGTAGTGGTTTGTTTGGCCCATGGAGTTTGCACACATATCATAATATGCAAGTTACACTCTGTAGTAAGATATGAAGAGCACAGAGTCATATTGTGCAATGATCATAAACATTTTATATGTAAAACACAGTTTCTTAACCTATGGGTCATTGCCCCCTTCTGGGCTCACCAGTGTATTCAATGGGAAAAGGCCACATAAGATTTTTTAAATTGTCTCGTGATGGGTCGCCAATATTTAATATGTGTCTGTATTACTCAGTCCATCGTGGTTTATGTTCATCAATGTCCCAGTTTCAAGGATGAGTGTGGCCTCTGCTGCCAACCCAGGCGTCACAAGTGCTGTTTGTGTTGAAGCAAAGGGAAGTGGACTTCATGGCACACATCACATGGAAATCTTACTTAGTGCAGCTTTCTTGAACAGTTAAACACTGTAAGCAGTCATCTTTCTATAATTGTGTCTTTAGTATTCGGCATGTTTTGATGTCAAAGGATTATTGTGAGCAATGGAGATAACCAGGAGATGGTAAAATAAAGAAACACCCTGACCTCATTATGAGCAGCATTGAGCAGCCATGTTTTATCTGAGTATTAGAGTGTAAAAGACTCATTTTCAATTTTTCCTTGTTAATGAATCCTTGCTCTTGCTGTTTTGTCTTTGAAATTTTGGTTGTGTTTTGGTTTTGATGAAAGAACCTTTTCTGTCTTTCTGGTTTCTAATCTCTTGTTCTCGGTTCTCACTTCCGATGTTTTGATTACGTTCCCGGTTTGTTTGAATGATAGGATTAACTTTCATTTCCAACCTTACCTTGCTTTTTGACTTCATGCTTCTCCCTGTCCTTACATAACGAATATTACTTTCCACGTGCAAAGCAGTAAAGGAAGAATAAAAGAAATGTGCAGCACTAGATTGTTGCTGCCCAATATGTTTTTACTTTCAGAACAAAATGCATTAGGTAGTCATCCACATTTTGTGCATGAAGATTTTCATCTCATGTGTTCCATCAGACCTGTTGAATAAAGGACATCCATTGGAACCATTACGGATTGATCACAGCTGTTATTCAAAAGGAAATTCCTTGAGTGTTGAAACTTTTATGTGTGAATGCTGTTGACCCGTCACAGTGCCAGGACACCCTGGTATGTGTGCATTAGCAAATCCCAATAAATTCCTCTGAATTTCCAGGTTTTCATGTGATTTATTTCACAGAAAATAAAATCTATAATGACTTAAAGTGCTCTTTCAAAACAAATTTTAAGGGTAATGTGAAAAACATTACATTTTTAAGTTGCTATTATAGTGTGGAGTGGCCATAAGTAGAAAACAGTAAGCTTCAGACTGATATCCAAGTCAGTCCTATCAGCATAAGCGACTTGTATCAGTGTTGAGGACTGAATTTGAACAGTAAGTACACCCCAAGGAATGTTTTTTCTTATTTCTTTATTTTATTTATTTATTTCTCTGCTGTTCTATTTCTGGTTCTCTTTGGGGGCGATCAGCGCAAGCGCCACCTGATCAGGGCACCATACATTGATGGACTGAAGGCCCGAGGTCCACATGACCAGCATCATCAAATTCTTTCACGTGAAGTCTGAAAACCATGAGGACTGATTGAGGTCATTTATGGTAGGTAGGATGACCAGTGGGGGCTGGGTGGTCTCGTGGCCTTGGAACCCCTGCAGATTTTGTATTTTTTTTCTCCAGCCCTCTGGATTTTTTTTGTTGTTTTTTTCTGTCCTCCCGGCCATCAGACCTTACTTTATTCTTTGTTATTTAGCATTATTTTTATATTTCTAGTTTTTATAAACTTTTCTTTCTATTGTAAAGCACTTCATTTGTATGAAAATGTGCTATATAAATAAATGTTATTGTTGTTAATATGTGTGAACCTTTCAAAATCTTGGGGGTATTTTCCGTACGTCACTTAAATCATCCGAGATCAAATGCCTCATCTTGGATGAGTTAATGCCAGTGAAACTCATCCGGCATAAGTCATTTTTCAAATGCAGCGGTCTAGTAGATTAGCCTAGCTGGATCTACTCATCCGAGATGAATGCGCGTGTCCGCGCTGAGTGAAAAGCCCGTATAGATTGAGTCTAGAAAACATGATCAGCAAGTCTTTGATAGGCTGCAACAAAATGACGAAAGAACGGGCGCATTTTTTTCACACAAGCTGTGAGTGTGTGCGTGTGTGCGTGTGTGCGTGTGTGTGTGTTACTCGAAGGATTTCAAGATTTAATATGCACAAGGGGTAACACTGCAAAAACAGCCCAAACCAGAAAAGATGGCTGGCAAAAAGCGGCCGACAAATTAAATGCCTAGTAGTGTGCATTGTACTTACTGAATGCAGCGTTTCATTTCCTATGTGTCAGATTAATTATTATTTAATATTTCATAATTCCAGATCAAACGTGAGCACAAGGAGAACATGGGGACAGGTTAAAGTGAAGTATAAGAATATACTTCAAACTGGTAAATATTGGTATATAACTATTTAAAGAATTGTTGACATAAAGAATCATATATAATATAAAAAACATTCATTTTAAAGCTAATAAGAAGGCAGACAAGCAAAAAACAGGTGGAGGTCCACGCAGTCCAGACCATAACCCCTGCAGAAGAGTTGGCTCTCCAGCAAAATGCCCATCGCCCTGTTTCTGAGGGCATTCCCTCAGAAGCTCCTCCTCAGAACCAGTGGCAGGATGCAGTGGTCACTTCATTTCAGGTAAAGGATGGTCATTGCATATTTGTCCTCAATGTGTGCCATAGGTATGTTCCCTATAGCCCTCTTTTTTGTTGGGTCAGTTGCAGGGAATGTCATATCCCTAGAACTTGTGTCTGACCAACGAGATATTGATGAAGGTCAAATATTTAATGAAGACACTGTGTCTGATTATTCATCAGGAGGAGAGGTACATTTTCCAAATAATGTTTGATCAAACTCCACTCTGATCAGTCCCATGTGCCCCAATCACATTTGGAAATCCTGGGTAATGAGAATGTTAGGCTGATTGTGAGATTCTTTATGGAACTGTGGGTGTTTTTGCTTGTGTACCTGCAATGGCACGAAACGCCTCTTTTTTTGTCTGCACACGCAGGTGTCCAGGAAAACACTATGAAAACCTGACGGAAATATTTCAGAGACAAACAGACTTTACAAATTGCCTGGCAAACTGCACTTTTAGACAGATTTTCTGCATAGCCTACAGTATATAAAAAAGTGCCGCTTGCAAAAAACCTAAAAGCAATGCATACTGTCTGTGTGGTTGTGAGAGCCCGACTTCGCCGAGTTTGACTTCGAATATAAGGTGCTAATAAATTTTTAACGTACAATATTCCCACCCGGCTAAAGCAGGATCTTTCGAAAATAATTTCATTCTGGAACAATAAAGGATCTTGCCGATCGCGCAAAACCCTCTCTATATGAAATTCTCTTCTTATAATTTGCGTACCGATAGCAATTGGTCGCTCATTCATGAACGGCAAAGCTATGACTGAATGAATTCCATGCACGGACACTGATTAAGTGTGTGAACTAATCCTTGTTTACATAGAACAGACCTGCTCCGAGCAGGTTTGGGGATTTGGAGCTGCTTCTAGCAAGAGTTTCGATAAACCGACAAATCAACAATTACATCCGGCTAAACGAGTAATCTATATATATAAAGGAGAGTTGGGATCCAAGAGACTGTGTTTGTGTGTTTGTGGAGGGATTGAAGGCGGGTGGGGGAGTCACGTGATCATTTCCCCTCCCATTCACGTCATTTCATTGACTTCATTTCACTCCGAGCTGAGCTCCGCAGCTGACGCGGTCTTGTCGTTCTTTTTCCTTAGTGTTTAGTCCTTTCTCCTTTACTAATTTCCTGTTTAGTACACACGGTACTTACACAGTCACTCATAAAAGGGGAGAAGACTCCATGCAAGAAAGGGGTATTGAAACTACCTTGGAAGACATGCAATCAACGAGGCCATTAAACGGATCACAAGAGAGGTCTTCTAGGTTGGAAAAAAAGCGCTTGGCTGCCAAACCAGGCGATTAAATGAATCTCAACAAGAAACGACTTCTACGTTAGAAAAAAAAAGATTCGCTGCCAAAATCAGGCAGTTAAACGAACCTAAAGAAGACAGGATTTCAAGATTGGGAAAAGGACGAATGGCTGCCGAAACCAGGCGGTTAAAAGAATCTGAAAAAGACAGGACGTCTAGATTGGAAAAACCAAGATCTGCTGCCGAAACTAGCCGGTTAAACGTGCATCGAAGCGCACCAGGTCTGCTAGTCCACGTATAAAAAATACCCCCCTGATCTTCATTTAAACTGTATCTATAGATAAACATGACATAATATAACAGAAATTATGCAGCATTTCCATTTTCTAGTCCACTGTATAATTTATATAAACATAAAAGCAGAATCGCATGTCAAAAAAGTAAGTAGACCCTTACATTTATCGCTACCTGAGATAATTACAATTAGAACCAGGCGTATCAAATCAAGTGCCAACCATTAGAATATCATTAGAGAGGACCTTATCCTGATCTGTTACCCTCTTATTTAAACCTCAGTTATTTAGTTTGGCTTGCTCTTTGTTGTTGAAGTGTGTTCTATCACATGGCTGAGGTCGAAAGAGTTCTCAGAGGGTTTCAGAAAGAAGGTTATGGATGTTCTGAGTCTATGTATGGATTTAAAAAGATCTGCAAACAATTTTAAATCAACAATTCCACTGTCTGAAAGATCATCTTTTGATTCAAAATAATTCCAACTTGTCCAGGCCAGGCCTCACCAGCAAGTTTTGCCTGAAATCAGAATGGAAGATGCTGAAAGAAGGGCACAGGACATTCAGGTAGATCTTGTCTCTATTGATGTCAAACTGCATGAGTCTACCATAAGAAACAGGCTACATGAATTACATCTAAAGTTTGTTCTCTTAGGCAAAAGACCTGGACTTCTGGAACAAGGTAGTCTGGACAGATGAGGCAGGGATGGAGTTATATGGCCACAGTACCAGAAGACATATATTTGACCAGAAGAATCTGATGCCAACTGTAAAGTATGGTGGTGTAAATTGTCTACTTTGTGGATGCTTTGCTGCATCAGGTCTTGGGCAGCTCACTGTCATAGAATCCACTGTAAATACTATTGTTCCAGAGGGTGCTTGAGGATAATGTGAGACCATCTGGCAGTAGACTGAAGCTCAATCCAAAGTGGACCTTGCAGCTTTGCAATGATATATAGATATAGTAGCAAATTCACCCAAAAATGGCTGAAAAGAAACAAATGGAGATTTCTGCAATGGCCAAGTCAAAGCCCAGGTCTGAACCCATGAAGATGTTGTAGGGTTAGATTCAAAACGGGCTATACATGTGAGACACCCCTGAAACAACAAAAAGATGAAAGAATTCTGCATGAAGGAGTGGGAAAGACATTCTCCTAGTCAATATCGGGGATTGCCATATAGTGATAGGAAAAAATTACTTGAGGGGCCAATACCAGCTATTAGAACTAAGAGTGAACTTACCTTTTTCCAAAGACAGGAATGGCATCTCTGCTCATTTTTTGTTGAATAAATTATTGCAGACTCATATTTTCTATTTTCTATTATCTAAAGATACTACTTCAATAATGAACAAATCTTGATATGTCCACATATGTTAAAAAAGAAAAAGCATTTCATGTGGTGTACTTTTTCACATAAGTGTAGTGTTCTAAAAGGGAAAAAAAAAGTTATTTATTTTTTAATGTCTATTGCTTTGTGATGCATATAAAGTTATAAATATGAAAGTAGAAAAATGATCTACTTTCATTGTTCTTCTTGTTGCCTTTGTCCATCAGATATTCTAGACCTTACATCCATCTTTATTTGTGTTTCTTGCTGCCATTGTTCACACAATCCAGCCGTTATGTCCATCTTTCTTTGTGTGTCTTGTTGTCTTTTTTCATCAGACATTCTAGCCCTTACATCTGTCTTTCTTTGTGTACCCTGTTCATCTGCTTTATCTAAAGATACTGTTTAAATCAATATGAAATATTAATATGTCCATATATGTTAAAAAATAAAAACACATTTCATGGTGTCATGTCATTTTCTACCTGCTTAATCCGAACCATGGCCGCCACTAACACACAGACATACACACACACATGCTAAACACACACTCGGCCAATTTAGCATTGCCAATTCACCTAACCTACATGTGTTTGGGCAGAGAGAGGAAATTGGAGGAAACCCACGCAGACACAGGGAGAACATGCAGACTTCACATAAGGAGTACTCTGGATCCTGATCTCCTAACCTCCAGGCAGCAGTGCTGTCATCACACCACCGGGCCACTCCAATCATTTCATGGGTGTACAGTGAACCCTCGTTTATCACGGTTAATGCGTTCCAGACTCTACCATAATAAATTAATTTTCGCGAAGTAGGATTCTTTATTTATAAATCGAATATTTTCGCAGTTAGAGTATAGAGTATGTTTACGACCTTCTAAATACGTTTTTTAACATTATTAGAGCCCTCTAGACATGAAATAACACCCTTTAGTCACCATTACACTCGTATTACCCAATATATTAGACAAAATAAGAGAAAATAAGACATATTAGACGTTACAAATATCATATTACTAGGCGCACTCGCCTTTTAAGGCGACCGACTTTTATCCTCAATTTTTGTGCGTTCCATGTGTACATCAGGCATGTAAGTGTAGGGAATGAGAACATCAAAGTGCCCATTCATAACATCTCCTGAAAACCTAAGTTTTTTTTTATCCCCTCAAGTGCCTGTCCAAAGTCGTACAATGTCAGCCCGAATCTGTACCGCTAAAGACGGAGTTTCATGCACTAAATAAGCTATAGATGAGAATAAGCAAGCACCATCTCCCCTGATATTTACTACGTGGTGAGGCATTTGTACTCCATCAACATTAATTATTTCCAGAGACTTAATTTTGTCTATTTTTCCAGCGCATTGCGCACAAAAGCAAGGGAACGATGAGAGCACCAGAACTCTGCTTACATTGCGTCGCTTCGTACCTCAAGCCACAAGTAGTAAGTCTGTAATAAGCGGAATACCACTACGCTTTGCACTCACGGGACGGAAGGACAATCCCGAACGCTTTTATATAGTAGATTTATTGTACTGTACATTTAATTGCACACAACCACTAACCTATGAAGGCACAGCCTCAGTAGGAGAGTCTTCAGGTGGTGCAGTATCTTCAGCAGGTGCATCGTTGTCTTCTTCCGCTGATGGAGTACTAGGAGTAGGCAGTGGGTGTCTGGGTGCGCGGCTGAAGAACATCTTGATAGGCAGTTGCTGGCGCTGTCTTTTCATATGCGTGAGGAGACTTTTGTAGGGTATTGCCATCTTTAATCATATCCAAAAGTTTCACCTTCTCCTTGATAGTAAGCATCTTCCGCCGGCGCTTAGTTTTATTGTCAGAAGGCTTAGAAAAAGCAGCACGTTTAGGAGCCATCATAGGGCTTAGATAAAAGTTCTCAGAAAGTGCATGCGTAGTGACGTAAGCATGTATGAGAAAAAAATCGCGATAGAGTGAAGCCGCGAAAGTCGAAGCGTGATATAGCGAGGGATCACTGTACTTGCTTTTCACATCATAGTACTGCATATACCAAAGCTTTTCCATGATGATTACATTACCACTTGTAACCACTAGGGGGTGCCAGAAAGCCCCAAACCCAATGCACAGTAATACACCAGACATGATATGAATAAAGAATTTTGTATTCTTACAAAGCACTTCTTCTTTCCAATTATCTTCCACAATTAAATAATGAACATAATAAACTAACAATTCTGCATCTTTACTACTTCCTGCTGAGTGTTGCCAGCTGCCTCCCAACTCTGACTCAGCTGAAGTAAAGTAGCATACTTTGTTTATGTCAGACCCAGGAATGCTTCTGGTGTCACGCCATGTCTTCCAGGAAACACTTCCGTGCCATAGAAAAAGTATGGAGGTCTTCCCCCGACAACAAAAACAACAACAAGATTTATATCTATAGCACATTTTCATACAAATGATGTAGCTCAAAGTGCTTTACAGGATGAAGAAAGAGAAAAAAGACAAAATATATAAAAAAAATTAAATTAGGCAATATTAAGTAACATAATAAATATAAGGTCCATGGCCAGGGAGGACAGAAAAAACAAAACAAAAAAAAACTCCAGACGGCAGGAGAAAACAATTAAATCTGTAGGGGTTCTGAGGCCACAAGACCACCCTGCCCCCTCTAGGCATTCTATATGACATCAGTGACCTCGATAAGTCCTCATGGTATTCAGGGTTCTCATGGAAGAACTTGATGATGATGGTCATGTGGACTTCTGGCATTTAATCCATCAATGTAGGGTCAGCACAGCGCCCTCTAATGATACCCAGGGATCCCGACAGGGATTCATTTCCAGACTCCAACTCCCAAGCATCCCTGGGTTACCACCTGAGGACCACTGCCACCTGGCGTGTGGGGGATGGAACAACCTCTGACTCTCTGATCCATCTATTATATCATTCCCACTAGGCACAAAGTTATTCCTCCGTCCCACCGGCCAATTTGCTTGTGTTATCATCCTGGCCTCCTGTCTGGGTAACGAATTATTCTCCTTTCTGGCCGGCCCGTTCTCCTCCTACACACTGCTATGACAGAGTAAGGATAATTATCTATTTCTGTGGCTGGTATAATAATAGATCTAAAAACATGCTATAGATCACAGTAAATGAATGATGGGAACTCAAACTAAATACTGTGTGATTTTATATATCTTAGACTGCCATAGAGAATTCCATACAGGATGCCACCTCAAGATGCTTTCAAAGACCAGTGCAATACTATGAATGATTTCACATTGTGAGCACCAGCATGTTAAGTGCCTCACTCAGACGTCTCGGTTTAAGGATTTGTTTAGCCGTCTCCACTCTGTATTATTTGCTGCACCCAACTTATGTCAATGTGACAGCTACATTTGCTTCCACCCACCATGCATCTTGCTGCTAGGTTGATTTTTTTTTGCATGACCACATCAGAAGCCACAAAAATGTAATCTTCTATTTACCAAAAAGGACATTTGTGTTATGCTGACAGGATTTAAAGAAATTGGGACATGTATAGAGTTTTAAGGCACACAACTCCAGAAATGCATTATGGCTCAACTCTTGCTATACATTTTTATAAATTATATAAGAAAGTTGAAAGGACAGCCAAAGATTTTATAACACAGACCCGCAGCGGATACAACATTGCCTACAGTACACCAAGCACTGGGCAGAGTTGAGAAGCAGTAGGCGGATGTCATGCCGTTTTGAAGCAATTCAGGCGGTTACATAAACAAATAAGTAGACGAAAGTCTGAAAAGTGAAAGTTGGAGATGTAAGGCAGTCTTTGAACTCTTGTCTTAGATGGAGAGAATGTGTCATAAAGGAAGGATTCAAGTGCTTCAAAATCTCTGGAGTGCTTTGTAAATGTATGCACATAATATACTTTATTGCCAGTCAACCAAAGGTTTTCTCGCAATATTTTTTAATCAATCAATGAACACTGCAGATGCCAAAGGCAAGAATTGAGAATGTTTGCAAAGGTACTGTAGGTGGACAAAAACAAGAAAGTTGTTTTTTTTTTTTTTATTTTGAAACATATGGCAGCCAAGCAACACCATAATACTCAGTCAAATATGAAAATACATACAGCAGATGATAAAATTCAAATATTCAAGTGCAAAGATTCTGCACAAAAGACAAATAGTGCAATTTCAGTATGTATGCCTGATTAGTGACGTTATACACTAGTTAACCAAAAAAAGGGTGTGGACACCTGACCATGACACCCTTATGAGCTTGTTGGACTTCCCATATCATTAGCATGGACTTGTCCCACAAGTGGCTTGAACAGCAACCATTCTCTTGAAAAGGATTTCCAGAAGATATTGGAGTGCCTCTATGAGAACTGGTGCTCATTCAGTCAAAAGGAGATTTGTGATGTTGAACGAGAAGACTTGGCTTGCCATTGGCATTCCAGTTCATCCTGGGGATGTTCAAAAGGGTTGCGCAGGTCCCTCAAGTTCCTCCATGTCTTAATGAACCTGGTTTTGTGCGCAGGGGCACAACCATGCTGGCGCAGAAAAAGTCCTTCCCCAAACTTTTGCCACAAAATTAGTAGCTCATAATTGCCAAAAATATCTTTCTAGGCAGTAGCATTAACAGTAGAATCAAGGAACCATCACAAAACCCTGAAAAACAGACCCATTCCATTATAAGTCCTCCACCAAACTCTATAGTACTATGCTGTCCCACATGTTGGTGTTCTCCCAGCATCCACTAAACCTAAAATTATCCATCAGACTCCCAGATAGTGAAATGTGATTCATAACTCCTGAGAAATATGCAATGGTGGTGTGTTTTACATCACTCTCGCTGACACTTATTGCACTTTGAGATCTTAGGTTTGGGTGCAGCTGCTTGGCCATGAAAAACCATCTCATGAAGTTCCCTGCCCACAGTTCTTGTAATGATGTTGCTCAGCAGTAGGTCATTTTGTTTGGAGATCATTCTTTATTATGAGCATTGTGATTTCTAAAATTTGTCTTGGTTATTCTCACCTTTTTTTTGCTTTGTAAAAGAATTCTGAGCTAAGGATTGAGTATTGGAAATTGTCTGCTGTAGGTCTGCCGTAGGGCAATACCTTTTACTGCCTCATTTTTTCTCTGTTGAACTTTTTTTGTATTTTGTTATTTTTCATGTTAAATCCTTTTTCATGTATAATAATTCTTAATTTGCTGCTTTTTTTGAAGTCTAGGGTTTTTCGGATATCCTTCTACTTTTTTTTTTGTGATAAAAAAAAAAATTCCACAACTAAGATAAAGAGTTGGGGACTGTCACCATATAATTTCCAATGGACAATAAATGCCAAAAGGCAAAATCGTGATCGAAATACTTTACAGTAGTTGATAATGGAATATGACAAAGTTGGCATTTTATACAGTTGAAAAATCCATCCATCCATCCATTAGCCAACCCGCAATATCCTAACTATAGGGTCACAGGGGTCTGCTGGAGCCAATCACAGCCAACACAGGGCACAAGGCAGAAAACAAACCCCGGGCAGGGCGCCAGCCCACCGCAGGGCACGCACACACACCCACACACCAAGCACACACACTAGGGACAATTTAGGATCGACAGTGCACCGTATCCACAGTCTTTGGACTGTGGGAGGAAACCAGAGCATCCGGAAGAAACCCACACAGACACAGGGAGAACATGCAAACTCCATGCAGGGAGGACCCGGGAAGCGAACCAGGGTCTCATAACTGTGAGGCAGCAGCGCTACCCACTGCAGTTGAAAAATGGCCGACGGAAAACAGTTGGCAGGAAATGACGCCCTAGCTGTCAGAGAGAAGTGACGTCATCACTAGGAGTTGAAAGTGAGGTGATGCCAGAAGTGAAATCATCACGGTGGAGCCGGAAGTGACGTCATGTCAAAGGCGGCTGAAGTGACATCATGGCAAAGGTGCCGGAAGTGACGTCACCTTCGGGAGTCAGAAGCAGAAGTGGTGATTGGAAGTCATCTTGGGAACCCGGAAGTATAAACGAGTTATATTTCTTCTTTTTGTCTGGCGAAAGAGAGAGAGAGGCGTTAGTACCATATGTCAACCAATAAGCGCACATGTGTGACAGCTGATATTGAACATTTTAAGCAGCTTAATCCCTAAAAGATCTGCTGGGCCTGAAGCCGGCCTCTTGAATAGGGATTAAGCGCAAGAAGCTATGAGTTCCTGTGGGGCCAGTGAAAGCTGTGGATATCTATGGATCCAACTCTGGATTAAAACAGATGTTTATTTGATTAATTGGTGTTTCCTTGTGATTCATCCCATAGTTTTCAATCATCCTTCTTTTTTCTTGTTTATATTGAACACTTGTTTGTTGTCGAAAGCCATGCCACATTACTCATCTTTTCTAGAGATTTTCAGTCATAGACTTCATTTATATAACTTTTAGTGAGTTTGGGGCTATCATGGTGCACTCCCGGGAACCTCCAGTTGTGTAGTCTGAAATACCCAGTGAGTCAGTCCAACCAGTCCGGATCTCATCCCGTCAAAATCAAATAGACAGACTCTGTTTTCATGAGAACTGTCAATCAATGAGGTGTCTCTATAGATTGTAAAAATACACAAAGAAACAATAAGATGAGTTGGTGTGTACCCCATTTTATATCCAGTGTCAAAGGACAGCAAAATCAAGAAAAGATGGTGCTTTCCGCTCAGCACGTCATGGAACCAATAGGTTAGTGCAGCGTTTCTCAACCTTTAAGTATTTGCGACCTGACTTTTCATAACAGTTATAATCACGCCACTCCTAACATTTTTTTGAAATGTAGATGCATATTTTATTATACCTACAGTAGAGTCTCGCTTATCCAACCTTCACTTATCCAACATTCTGTATTATCCGACATCCAACCTCAAAAAAAACCAAAAAAACGCATCAATCGGTAACAATAACTGCAAGTTGCGAGCGTGAGCGTAGTCTATTTTTTGTTAAGTTCATTTTTTCAGTTAAAATTTGATGTTGTTTTGTTGTAAAACATGATTACAGTGGATTATGTGGCCAGCCCTCTCTGGCGTGTGTGCGTGTCTCTCTCTCTCTCTCTCACGTGTGTGTGTGTGTGTGTGTGTGTCTCTCTCTCGTGCGCGCTTGTGTGTGTGTGCGTGTCCCTCTCTCACGCGGGCTTGTGTGTGTGCGTGTATGCGTGTCTCCCTCTCGCACGTGCTTGTGTGTTCGTGCGGGTGTGTGGACGCGAGTCTCTCACATGCGGATTTGTGCATGTGTCTCTCTTTTTCTCGCACATGTGTGTGTGTGTGTGCGTGTGTCTCTCTTTCTCTCGCGCGTGTCTTTCACTTGCGCGTGTGTGTGTCTGTCTGTGTCTCTCTCGCACTGCACAGGGAATGCACAGGGAGAAACTGAACACATGCGGAAATCATCGGCGTGCACAAATTGAAAGGGAAACTGGCTTGTTCCTATACCGAGTGTGTGGTCATGAACAGAGGCAAAAGTTTGGCAAACGTTTTTGTCATAACCCGATTTGTACGTGTTCAGAGACGTTCATGAACCAGTACACTGTATTAGGTGCGTAATGTGTAAAATTATAATATAGTTTGACGTTTAATAGACTTTTTCTTAACATCTCCCATTATCCGACATTTTTTGCTTATCCGACATTCTGCCGGCCCCGTTTATGTCGAATAAGCGAGACTCTACTGTACTTAACTTTTATCAACATTTATCTAACTCTATATTTATTGTTCTAGTATCAGAATGTAGTTTAAATTAATTTGTTATGGTTTCAACAGATTTTTTTTCATATTTTTGATTCTTGTTTTCTTTTTTTCACATCTTCGCGCCCCCCTAGGAAGGCCTGCCCCACAGGTTGAGAACCACTGGGTTAGGGAGCTTTCAGTCAAAATGTCTCTGATGAAGGTTCAATCTTTATGGAGTACCAGAAGTGGAAGTGGTGGGACAGCTGTCATCCTTGGCAGAAGTGACATCATCAGTGGTTCTCCTCCATTCTAAGACAAATGGAAACTGAGTTAGTTGAGGTGTCATGTTCAAATCTTTTCCCATAATAGCAGTAAGCCCAACACCCATGAGACACACCCTAAGTTCTCTTGCTTGACAATATAAAAACTAGCTGTGTAAGCCTGTGCTGTAAAAAGCCCGAGGTCCTAGAAACTATTAAAATCGTCAGAATAAAAATTTGAAATTCAGAGATGTCAGGTAATTGAAAGGAACTACTCTGGGCATCTCTCTCCTAGGAGGATTCATTTTGCCGATGTGCTCACATCGCTTGTGCATTAGCGGTGGGAGGAAAAGTGAAAGGGATACTGTTTTGCCGATGTTACCGGCTAAGCGACTTTGTCTTTCTTCTAAAGTTTTGTTTTGCTGACGTGCTGTCCCCACTTGTGTTATTAGTGGCTAAGCGAGTTTTCTATTTCCTCGGAGGTGGAGCTCTTACCCTGACTCCACCTTTCACTTCCGGGCCGGACAGACACACACACTTCCATGCACAGACGATTATATATAAGACAAAATGTTCACCATCTGTCCATGCCCAGATGTAATGTCATCTGGTGTCCACAATAGGGCTGCAATGTCCAATGAACAAAGGCAACAAGAAGCACAAATAAAGGAGGATGTAAGGGTGAGAATGTCCAATGAAGAAAGGCAACAAGAGGTATAAAGTAAGAGGGAAGTAATGGCTGTAATATCTAATGAACAAAGGCAACAAGAAGCACAAAGACATAAAGGCTAGAATGTATAATGAGCAAGATAAACAGGAGTCACAAATTAAGAGGGAAGAAAGGGCTAGAATATCTAATGAACAAAGGCAACAAAAGCACAAAGAAAGAAAGACATAAAGGCTTGAATGTGTGAACAATGCCGGCAAGAAACACAAAGAAAGAGGAATGAAAGGGCTAGAATGTCCGATGAGCAAAGGCAACAAGAAGCACAAAGACATAAGGGCTCTAATGAACAAAGGCAAGACACACAAAGCTTGATGTAAGGGGCTGGCATATCTGATGAACTGAGGTTCCTAAAAGCACAATGTAATTTTAACAGACAGACTTACCATTGTACCATTGTGCCGGTTTTACTCAACAGGCATTTTTCCTTGCTAGAAATGCATATAATGCAGCAATGAGGTATAAAAAATGCAGGTATTTAGGACACTACAAACAGAACAGAGGCTCATGTTTCTGATGTCCTGTTTTTTTATTTTCAAAAGCAGAATGGAAAAAAGAAAAAAGGGGCAGAGCTTGTGACTGAACCCACCTGTAAAACCTTTGCATGTGGATCCAGCAGGGGTGTTAGCTCCCTTGTTGGAATGAGTTCTTTTTGAAATTGCGACGTGATACATTACCCAAAACTCTATCGATATAATATAAAAAGCCAATACTCCTCCCTTAGTGATATGGCGGTAAGAAATCACATAGGAGAAATAACTTTCTTTAATGACGGCTTACCCTGCATAACAGACAAAGGAAGCCAATGGCAAGAACCCAGTTCGGGAGTGGGGGCCCGATGTATAGAGTCTGCCATTTTCGTTGCAGCGTTGGAAGGATTTTCAGGATCGAATGACGTTATCTCCCATCCGTCCGTCACCTTCAAAGGTGTGCCGGGCAATGTTCCACGGCTTTATACTCTTTCTCCATGTGCAGGCCCCACTTAAGTGAATCATGCCATTCCAGACAAGGCAAAAGAGGATACAGTTTCATACTGGCATTGACACACAAAAATAGTATATAAATGGTACTCACTTTGACTGCCCATTTCGCAGTTGTCCCTAACTGTCTTGTCTTGTAATGCTTGCCTAGCAGTTCTTATATGGTGGATCCCTGTGCTAAGTCTGGCTCTGTGTCAACTGTGCACGTGAGTAGAAAAAAGCAGATTTATAAAATACTAGCAAAATACCCGCGCTTCGCAGAGGCAAAGTACTACCTTAAAATTTTTATTAAGAAGAAAATTAAACCTTTTTAAACTGAGGGAAAATATACCAATAATTATTTGTTAAGGATCTCTTTGGATACCACATTGTGAGTTCGGCCCTCCGGTTGTAATATGACGAAGCTGTGCACTGAGCTTACTCTTGAGCATGCAACGTACAGTTGGCCATGTGAAAAGTAATCTTGTCTCAAATCACACAGCTTGGATTGCTGTTGTCATAATCGGTTTGAGTTTCATGGCTTGTTTCAATTATGACAGTATTTGTAGGACATGTGTTGAAGAGACATTCGGCATCTGTCAAGCGTTGTAAGTATACAACCTGTTTCATCGATAACTTCACATCCAGCTTTTGAGAGTTTAAACATTCATAAATATCAAAGTGTCCACTACTGAATTTGTCACCTGTCAGTCTAAGATGTTTAAGAGGCATTGACGGTTGTCAAAAGGTGTAATATATTTGGCCATTCAGTGGCAGCCATCAACTCACATGCAGAACCATAGGTGAAGGGTTTAAGCATTTCACTCTTCTAGTGCTCCTGTGTAGTATAATTATCTCCTGTACCGTCATCAGTCCACACCTTGAACCTGTCCCAGTCATTCAATATATAAGACACAATGTTCCTCCGGATATCAAGAGTGAGCCTGATATGGCCGTGCAATATGTAACAAAGAGAATGGAAAAGGCAGATGCCATCTCCGGGCATGGAAACCACTCGGTAAGTGACAGTTCTTTGATTGATGGTGATCACCTCGATAGACATGTTAATGGGGGTACGGTTGGAATGATAAAGGAAATGGGTACCTGAACAATGTAAAGTAAGTCTAAAATACCTACACAATAACTATAATCGTAATAAATGAACAATAAAACTGTGGAGAAGCCGTGGATTAAACAAAAAGGCTGTAGTTATCAGCAGGGAGACATGAATCCCGTGGCGAAGCAAGGAAGGGAATGTAGAGGCCATATATAGGCAGGCAGCCAACAACGTGGGAGGCGTTGGGATGGGGGACCCAACGCCGCCTCACACGGTGACTAAGCTGCAGACTATGGACGTATATATGTACGTAAATATGATTCAGTTAGCGTTGGCAACCCGCGTACCAAATTTCTTGAAGATGGGCCCATAAGTAACAAAGACTGTTGAAAAGTTCAATATGGCGGCGGACAGTGGCATCATACCCCCGAAATAAGTACCAAATTTCAGCCTTGTACGTACACGGTAAGTTGGCGAATTAGTGACGTTGGAAAGTTCAATATGGTGGCTGACAGTGGCGTCATACCACTGAAATAAGTACGTACATTGGTTTCGGTTAGCGCAGGGAAGCCGCCTACCAAATTTTGTGAAGATGGGGCCATGAATAAGAAAGTTCAACATGGCGGACGTTGTCGACTGTTATGACCATTATGTGTAGAATTTCAAAATGAAACCTGCTTAACTTTTGTAAGTAAGCTGTAAGGAATGAGACTGCCAAATTTCAGCCTTCTACCTACACCGGAAGTTGGAGAATTAGTGATGAGTGAGTCAGTCAGTCAGTTAGTGAGTCAGTGAGGGCTTTGCCTTTTATTAGTATAGATATTTGCAAGAGTATAGATTGTATAGATATTTGACTTATTAAACTTATACACTTATTACAGCCAGCACGTTTATTTTTGATAGAAAAAGGGGTGAGCTTGCGATACTTTGGAGATGTGATACTGTGCTGGGGAGTCTTCACACAGTTGTGATCCTAGTTGTGTAAATTGACATCGAGATCAGCAACTGCAGCCGCCTGCTCTGACTAGAGGCCGTGTAAAGCATCTTGTGGTGGTAATCACACTGATATATTGAAATTCTTATGTACGTTGTATCAAATCATTGTCTAGACTGGACACTTCCAGTTGCAACAGGAGCATGATTAGGCTAATTTTTCGTATTTTTCTTCCTTGCTTAATAGTTGATTGTTCTATTATTACATTATTATTATTATTATTATTATTATTATTATTATTATTATTATTATTATTAAATAAACACAACTTTACTAAAGCATTTACATAACCTGAACATATTTTAAAAGCATATACTGTATAAATCCACTTCATGGTCACCCATTACTGAAATTTTGGCTGTTTAAAGAGGATTCTTGACTGACTACTTCAGAGAACATTCTTACGTATAGCATCTGTGACCTCTTTAAGCCTGCCTGACAGAAAATACACATACAGCCTGAAGTGAAGATCGATCTTTGGCAGTGTTCACACATTTTCCAGCAATCAGTGACCTACTAATCTCTTAACTGAACTGTTTCAGGTTGGGCTTGTCGTTTTATTAACTGCCCTCATGTTTTCATGTCCTTTTCTGACTTTTGTTTCTTCCACTCTTACAGTTCCTAAATTCAGCCCTCCGTTGTTGTTTTCTTCACACACTTCAAGAAAGTCCTGAAGGCATTCAGAATATATTATTTTGTTTAAAGTTATTTTTCAAGAAAATTATCCTCTTCTCAAATTATAAAGCAGCAGCAAACCCTACCATTTTCTCTCTTCCTTTATTTCTTACCACTGACTATCTAAACTATGCAAACAGCGTTTCTAGACATTTAACAGGATAAACTCAAAAGACTGATGACTGCTTCGGAGCACACATTTGATCAATCAGTTCAATATCCTGTTCAAAACTAGCTATTTTTTGGATTTAAAGACAACTATTAATGAAAATCAGCAAAATGTGAATCTGTTGTTAAACTTGCCTCTGACTTTACTTGTATGATACTGAACGATTAAGTGATCTTTTGTCCTTTTGTTGTATTTTCTCAGATGGCCACCTTCAAACACTCTAGCATTGCAAACCTTTCTTTCCCTCTGGTTCTATTCCAAACCCCTGGGGCCTCATGTATAACGCCGTGCGTAGAACTCGCACTATAACATGGCGTAAGCACAAAAGCCGAAATGTACTTACGCACAGAAAAATCCAGATGCAGGAATCTGTGCGTACTCCAACTTCCACGTTCTTCCGCTATATAAATCCCGATCAGCGTGAAAACTAACGCTCGTGCACGCGCATTATGTAACGGCCCAACTCCTCTCAGAATTACGCCTCTTTGAAAATGCAAATCAATATAAATCACCCTTAAGCTCAGCCTTCTGTGAAAAGACAATGGGAAAAGCACGGGGGAAAATATAACGATTTCAGCGAATACCAAGTGGAGGCAAAGGAAAAACATACTATCTGTTTAATTAAACCGTGGTATAATCAACAAAAGGAAGTTGATCGAGTGACATAGCGTGTTGGAGAAACTTGAAAGCTCAGATATCAGTCGCCGTGAAAAGGCGAGTCGTAGCCTACCGTCTGAGTGTCATATGAAAGCTTTTTAGGGTACAGAGAAAAAAAGGCACAGTGGGGAAAAAAAGCACGAAATGTCAACTTCAATCTCGAAATTTCCACTTTAATCACGTAGTTTATTTTGTCATTAAAGTAGAACAATATAAACGTCATCTTAAAATCATTTACTTAACCAGTTTCTCAAATCACATCGGAATTAAAGTAGCACGTTAAATGCTTTGTTTTGTATTTGATCTTCTATGTGCCTATGTGTGTGAATCACTACTTGCTTCTTAAACCGGCTCTCTTCCTCTGACTGTACACAGAATCCATTACATTCGTGATATTACAGCTCTCTGAATAACTAAAATACTGAGATGTATACGTGATATCATTAAGAGTTAAAGCACGTTATTAAACATGGGTTTTACAGCGCAGCGATTGTGCACGATGATGAAATTATTTATTGCAGCAGTATCAGGGGCGGCTCTAGGTTTGTGGTGGCACTGGGCAGAAAAAGAATCGGTGGCTCCTTCGCCCGCCAATGTCAGTGAGGTAGCTTATGCACGGCGGATGGCCACGTCCGTTGCAGACACTAGCCGCCTCGTGCTCATGACACAAGCATTTAACTTTTGTCGAAATTTGCCGCTGCATTTTTAGCTGTGTCGTTATTTTCTCTTTCTGTTTTATATTCAATATGTATTGGCGTGGCCGCCCATGAAGTTCTAGCTTTTCTTTCTCCAAGTAACCGATTGCCACACAATCAGCTCTGTAACAGATGTTAAGCCAATTTTGTTTGCCACTTAGAGCACTGATTCTTTAAAAAGTTTAAGGAACATTGAAATATCTTCATAGTACATGTTTAATTATTCTATCCTTCACGCCAGTCCCAGTGAAGAATATAGATTATTTAAATGAAGTTAAAGTTTTACCTGTATAATATAATAAACATATTTTGCTGCATTTCATCTTAAACGTGATATCGTCATCATATGTAAATACGCGCTTATAAAGTGGCTCAGGTTGTGCAATATTATAACTGTAATACAAGTTTACAGTGAGGTAATTGTACTTATAAGTACAAACAGTTCTACAAGGAGCAGTGATTGAGTGCATTTAAAGTTCTTGGGATGAAACTGTTTCTGAACCTCGAGGTCCGTACAGGAAAGGCTTTAAAACGTTTTGCTGTGGCTGAAACAGCGTGTCCATGAAACTGTATACCGATAATTCTCTTTCCGATCAGCTGCTGCTGTGATTCACACTCAGATACAGTGATATAAATACTCCGAGTGCTGCAGTGAGAGTAATATGGAAAAAGATGATCCGCTGTGGCAACTCCTAACGGGAGCAGCTGAAAGAAGAAGGTGCAGTGAGAGTAACAACGCTAAAGCAGTTATGGTATTTGGAATACTATGGCTATTCCCTGGACCATTATATTGTTACAAGTTAATTACAATCAGATGCGTTACACTAATAAACAATATGCGGTTAGTTTCAGTGTATTTATAAAGCCGCGTCAGGAAAATAATGAGTAACCACACAGGAACAGTAGCACTGCTTTGACGCTGGGTGCCGCCAGTCTGCAAAACCGAGCGGAGAACTTGCGTACGACAAGGTATGAGGTACCGTGGAAAAGTGCGTGGCTTTACGCCAAGTGTAGGTTTTATACATCGCGATTTGAACGTGGAAACGTTCTTACGCAACATTTCTGTGCGTACGCACTGTTTATACATGAGGCCCCTGGTACTTATCCCTAATTTGTTCTTTATTTCACTTCTACACTCACTAATTAAAACGAATAGCTGAAAACGCTTTAAAAATCCAAATTTTTATATTTTTGACTTTTATATTTGTACCATGAAGTGCATCACAAAGTAAGTAAACCTAAAAAATAAAAAAACCTTTTTTTCTTTTACAACACTATAGTCATGTAAAAATTTAAGTGCACCTTTTAAAATGTTTCTTCTTTTTTAACATATGTAGACATGTCAACATTTGATCATCATTGAAATAGATAGATAGATAGATAGATAGATAGATAGATAGATAGATAGATAGATAGATAGATAGATAGATAGATAGATAGATAGATTCACATACTCAAGCAGCAGCATACTGATAAAAAACAATATTATATTAAAGAGTGAAAAAAACAGACAATAACTTTGTATAATGTTAACGTTTACACTCCCAGGTGGAACTGAAGAGTCGCAACTCCACAACCGCCTTTCTGAACTAAGATCCTGGATGGCTAATAATTTTCTTGATCTGAATCAAAATAAACCAGAGGTGCTTATAGTGGGTCCATCAGCTAAACCCCAAATTGGTCTTGGACTTCTCGGCTCTTTTCCAAACCTCAAATCCGCAATCTTGCTGTTACCTTTGACAGTGACCTCTCTTTTGAGAAACAAGTAAATTCTGTAGTCAAGAGTTGCTTTTTCCATCTTCGTCTAATAGGTAAGATCAAGCCTTTTTTATCTTCTAAAGATCTTGAGAAAGCTACTCATGCTTTTATTTTTTTCCCGCCTCGATTACTGCAACTCGCTGTTTTCTGGGATTAACAAATCTCTGATACGTAGGTTACAGTTGGTCCAAAATGCTGCCGCTCGCTTTTTGGTTGGGGCAAGAAAATCTGATTCTGTTTCTCCAATATTAGCTTCTTTACACTGGCTGCCTGTCAGTTTTCGAATTGATTTTAAAATCTTGCTGCTAGTTTTTAAATCTTTACATGGGCTCGCTCCTGCCTATTTATCTGAATTGTGTGCTTTACACCAGCCATCTACAGTGCTAAGATCTTCTGGTCAGTCGTCTCTTGTTGTCCCTCGTACCGAGTGTCAAACTAAGGGGGACAGACAGGACTTGTGCAGCTGCTGCTCCTCACCTGTGGAACTCTTTACCTCGTCACATAAAGGAGTCGTCTACAATTCAAAACGAGATTAAAGACTCATTTCTGTTCACTTGCATTCCATGACCTTCAGTAATACTGATGGTTTCCTCTTTGTGATTATATAACATTATTTCTATTTATTATGTATCTTATTTTATGTTCATATATTTTATTTCTATTTATGTTATTTGTATGTTTTCTTTTATTCTATTATTGTAAAGCACTTTGGCCACAGCATTACTATGTTGTTTTAAATATGCTATATAAATAAATTGACATTGACATAGTGTGGGGTCTCCTCAGTCTGTCAGTGGAGCAGGACGGTGACAGCAGTCTGTTGCTGAAGCTGCTCCTCTGTCTGGAGATGATCTTGTTCAGTGGATGCAGTGGATTCTCCTTGATTGACAGGAGTTTGCTCAGTGCCCGTCGCTCTGCCATGGATGTCAGACAGTCCAGCTTCGTGCCTACAATAGAGCCTGCCTTCCTCACCAGTTTTTCCAGGCGTGAGGCGTCCCTCCACTTTATGCTGCCTCCCCAGCACACCAATGCCTAGAAGGGGCGCTCGCCACAACCGCCTGGTAGAACATCTGCAGCATCTTATTGCAGATGTTGAAGGACGCCATCCTTTTAAGGAAGTATGGTCAGCTCTGTCCTTTCTTACACAGAGCATCAGTGTTGGCAGTCCAGTCCAATTTATCATCCAGCTGCACTCCCAGGTATTTATAGGTGTCTTTAAATAAAGGTTATGTAAAATTACATACGACCGTGTAATAATTAATTACATGAAAAGTGAACAGTGTCACGTGCGTGCACATGAGAGACAGCTTACGGGCTCTGGTGATAGTAATTACTTGCCGAGTCAGGGCTTGGCGCTGTGTGCTGATGCCTTCTCTCTTTCTCCATCTGCAGAATCAAAGATTGACAGCCCTCCCACCACTGATGTCACTTCCTTTATCTGCCTTCTTAGACCTGCCCTTTCATGCCTGGAACCCATATGACCAGAAGTTTGGCCATTTTGAGTTCGGTTCTGAGCTCCAATCTGAAAGGAAGTTATCAGCAACTTGTTACAAGTTTTTCATTGTTGCTTTATTTTAATTATATGGGGTTACCATGGTGGTGCCCCAACAATTTAACATTCTTGTGCCTCCTCTTTACAGCAGATATGCCATTTCTTTCCATGGAAAAAGTAACCTCTCCCCCACCTTGACTCTAATACAGATGTTGACTAATTTGTTGGGACCCCTCAACGAAAAAAGAGTAACCCTCAGTTGTCTCTGAAATAGCTTGAAACTGACAACAGTAATTGGCAGCCATCATTGCTTATTCTGTTTTTAACAAAAATCATATTTTGCTTTTGAGTTTATATTTAACAGAATATTTCAAATCATAACACAAATGAAAATGGCATGGACAAATAATGGGTCCTTAACCTCACATTTTGTTGCACAACCTTAACAGTTGGCAATCACTGCAAACAAGCGATTCCAGGAGCTCCCCATGAGACGTCTGCACCTGTCCACAGGTCGTTCGGCCCACTCGTCCTGAGCAAACTGCTCTAGCTGTGTCTTCTCCAGTCTGTACCTTTCACTTCCTTCCATAGATGTTCAATGGGATTCAAATCAATGCCACTTCAGAATAGTCTGATGTTTTGTTCATAGCCATTCTTGGGGGCTGTTAGCTATGTGTTTTGGCTTCTTATCCTTGTGGAGAATCCATGACCTGTGACTGAGACAGAGCTTTCTGACACCAAGCAGCGTATTTCTCGTCAGAGTGTCTTGATAGTCTTGAGATTTCATTGTTCGCTACACAGACTCAAGAAACTCCATGCCAGACATGGCAAGGCAGCCCCAAAACTTAACTGAGCCTCCTCCATGTTTCACAGTAGGTCTTCTATTCTTTTCTTTGAAAGCTTCATTTTGTCATCTGTGGACACAGAGCTGATGTGCCTTGCCATAAAGCTCCAGCTTTTTCTCATCAGTGCAAAGGACATTTTCCCAGAGGCATTGTGGCTTGTCATTATGAATTTTAGCAAATTCCCATCTGGCTTTTGTACGTTTTCCTTTCAACAGTGGAGTCCTTCATGGTCTGCTTCCATTGTGCCCATTGTCATTCAAAAAGTGATGGATGGTGTGATCAAACACTGATGGACCATGACATTGCACTTTAGCTTGTATCTCTTTGGAAGTTGTCCTCTGCTTTTTGTTTGCCACTCTGACTATCCTCCTGCCCATTCTGGGATCAATGTTCCTCTTGTGGACGCATCCAGGGAGGTTACCTACAGTACCATGGACCTTCAACTTCTTAATAATATTTGTAACTGTTGTTACAGGAACATCAAGCTGCTTGGAGATGATGGTCTTTTAGCCTTTGCCTTTAACATGCTTCTATATAATTTTGTTTCTGATCTCCTCAGTCAACTCTCTCCTGTGCTTTCTCTGGTCCATGTTCAGTGTGGGACACATGATGAAACCAAACAGCAGAGTGATGGCTTTTCTTTAAATCAGTTGAATGACTGTCAACATGTTTGGAGACATTTATGATGCTAATGAAAGAAAACAGCGAGTTTGAAAAATCACTCAAATCCAATTATTTTTGGATCTCTCTAGGGGTACCAACAAATGTGTCCAGCCCATTTTAGAATATCTTTGTGGAATAACTTGATCTCTTGTCACACTTGCTTTGCTTTACTTGATGACATATCAAAGACATGCAGGTAAACAGGGGACAATTGCTTTTCATGTTATCCCTTTTCAGGAGGCATACAGTGCTTTTTTCAATGAGGTGTAAGGGGACCAGTAAATTTGTCCACGTCTGTAGGCTGGTTTTGCCCCCTCAAGATGGTGTTTCCTATATTTGTCTACTGGTCTCTGACATCAACGAGGAGAACGTTTCTCCGACTCCTCCATGCAGAATTCTTCCAGTAGCACAATGTTTGAGTGGTGCCTTACCTGCACAGCCCGGTTTAACTCTCTCCACATCATCTGGGTGGGATTCATATCTGGGCTTTGACTTGGCCATTCCAGAAATCTCCATTTCCTTCTTATCAGCAATTCCTTGGTGGTTTAACTGGTATCTCTAGGGTCATTGTCATGCAGCAAGGTCCGCTTTTGGTTGAGCTTTAGGCTTCTGGCAGGTGGCCAGTGACCCTGTAGTTAGGATATAGCAGGTTGGATAATGGATGGATGGATGGACAATCTATAAAACCTGCCTCTGTCTTTCCTCTTGCACTGAATGACTTCCTCAAGCCCCCTCTGGTACAATGAAGAATTAATGGTGGATTCCATAATGCTGAGCTACCCATACCCTGTTGTAGGAAAGCCACCCCAAGACATATCATTTCCACCACCTTGCTTTACAGTTGCTATCAGGTTCTTCAGGTAAAAAGTCCTGGTTTGTGAGCTTAGGGAGTGTTTTAAGGCTTATGCTGAATGAAAACATGACAGGAAAAGAGTGTGACACCACAATTAACTTTTGTTGCATCTGTTTTTCCCTAGATTGGATTGGAGGAAGAAAAGTCACTGGAGGACTGATGAGATCACTTCCTGTTTCGGCAAAGTCCCATCTCTTCCGGTAGTGACCACTTCACTTAAGCCTTTCCTGAAAGTTGCCATTTAGTAACAGTCCACCTTTGGAGGATTACAGAGCATTTATTTTCACCATGTTTTGCTGATTTAAACTATCACGCTGGTGCTTAAAGTCTTCTTTCATATTTTGGGCAGTTTAGTTAAAAAGGGCACCCATCAGGATTCCAACACTTCATCTTTCGTTTTGTTCAATCATTTTATAGTGCTTTCTAGGGTTTTTGAATTGGAAGCACAAATAACAAGTAACAAATAAGTCAAGAAACTAAAGGCAATTGAAATGTGGGTGGAGAAATGATCTCAATGGAATATTGAAGGAACAAGTAAAACATGAAGATTTCTAACAAAGAGGGAATACAATGCAGTTTATTGTTTGTACTGCGTTCTTCACTGAGTGCAGGTGCAAAGCACTGTGAACAGTTCTCAGTTAAAATGCAAGTATAGATTATACTAATTACTAAATACTGAACTGGTAGACATATAAATGCTGATTTGTTAAAACACATAAAGAACAAGGTTGAAACTGATTAAATATAAATGGAAACCTACAATTTCTGTCCATTACTTAACTGATGAGCTACAGCCAATTGATAATGGATGAGATTAAAATTGTAAAAGAGAAAGTCAAAAATAAAGTCACATTCCTGGAGACCTCTGCCAACTGGCCACCTACCCACTTCTGGGTTTTCTGTAGTGGAGTCTGTACTGGCTGGATAAGAGAATCTTTCAGTCTGATGATTCCAATGCTCCTTTATCTGAAATGACATTTCCGTACACAGGAAAGCAACCTGGTAGTAGAGCAGTGGCACCATGTGCCATATCCAGATACCAAGAAGAGAAACAGAATAGAGAAGAATTTGTAATTGTATTTAGAATATTGTATTACAGGTCAAATTCTGTTACAACGAATATCTTTACAATGAAATTTTCATTACAACAAAGTATTTTTATGGACCCGACAGTTTCCCCATATGACAGAGTCTACAGAAATCTTATTACTACGAAATACATTCAGCAGATACTTTCATTACAATGAAGTGACCTTGAAATGCCTGAATGAATCATCCACAGAGCAGTTAGTTTTGTGGTCGCAGCTCAGTTGTGCACAACGATCCCCAAACAGAAACATTGTACATTTTTTATTTCTTCAAACTTTCTTTGTACTGTTTTTTTGCTGTGTTTATTTTATGTGATTTTCAGTGATACCTTTTGCTTATTGCTCATCAACATTTGAAAAACATCCATTGGAATTTAACTCATTGTCACCCTCCTATAGAAATGGCAGACACGGAAAAATGACAACAGTTCACATTAGAAAGAAAAACTTTCGTTTTGCATCTCTCAATTCCAGCAAAAAGAAAAAAGATGTTGCCAGTGAGTTTGGAATTTCGCCATTGATGCTGTCAACTTTCTTGAAAGATCAAGCAAAAAAAAGAAGAAATCTCGGGTTGCAAACCTTGGGCCTCAGCGCAAACGCAGGCAAACTGCTGCATTTGAAGACATTGAAAAAGCAGTTTTTATTTGGTTCAGTGAAGCAAAGTCACTGTTGTGAAGTTTCTAAACTCTTTTGGGACCTCCCCCAACAGGACAACACGTGAAACAGCGTCCCGAAGTACGATCACCGCGTCTGTGGAAGACTGTTTATCTGTTGCCGGGGCAACAGCAGGCTCACAGCACTGCTGCAGCTCCCTGCTGAAAGCAAACAGAAAAGATCTCGATGGGTAATGCAAGGAATATTGTAAATGCACGGAACAGTATTACTTGGCCACTACCCTGCCTGACTGCTGTGTCTGTGTATAGGAGAGTGGCAGATCCCACTACAATAAATAACCATGCTGTATCTGTTTCAAGCTGAATAAAACTGGTTTTGCTAAAGTACTGAAACTCAGCCTCGTGTTTTGGGCTGCAAGAGAGGGACTTATAGCATGACCACAATCTTTTTGGATTTGGTCTCTGTCGCGCTCCGCTGCAGCGCTGTGAGCCTGTGGTTGCCCTGGCCCAGCAACTGACAAACAACGTTCCACAGATGTGGCAATCTCACTTCGGGATGCACTTCGGCGTGTCTTTCCGTTTTCCCAAAAGAGTTCAGAAACCTCACAATATGAAAAAGAAAAAAAGAATGATTCGGCTTTTGATTGATAACTGTGCTGCCCACAACATGCTTCCACATTTATATAATGTTCGCATTGAATTCCTCCCACCCAACTGCACGACACTGTTTCAGCCATTGGATTTGGGCATCATTCGGACCCTGAAAGTGTATTATCACGAAGAAATACTGAGAAAAACTTATCGTTAGCATAACTTTTAGACAGGAGGAGATGAAAATTAACGTGAAAGAAGCTATTGAAATTATTGCAATTGTCTGGATGCAAGTTAAAGAAAGCACTATAGCAACAAATACACAATCTCATTACTAAAAAATTTTCATTACAACAAAATATTTTTGTTAGGTCCCTGGCACTTTGTTGCAATGGAAGTTGACTTGTACTTACATTTCTGTACAAATGATTAACAAGCAGAGATGCAGTATGCACAGGTAATCAGCAGCTCTAGTCGGGGTATAATGAACTAAAGTTGTGAGTCATTAGCCTGGATTTAAAAGCTGAGACTGAAGGGTGTCTCTTATATTAGCAGACAGTCCAGTCCATAGCTTTGGTGCTCTGTAGCTAAAAGTTCAACCAAACACTGTAATTTTTATTAATCCATGGAACCTTAAGTGGCCTGGCATTTTGAGATTTAAATGTACGCCCTGGTTTGTAAGTAACGAAAAGTTCAGGTAAGTTAGCAGGGTCCTGGCCACTTAAGGCTTTCTAGGATAAAAATAGAACTTTGAAATCTGCCCTAAACTTAACTGGCAGCCAGTGTAAGGATGTGAGAGCTGGGGTTTTGTGTTTGTATTTTCTACTTACTTATCTAGAATGAGGCATAAAAACTGTACCAGACTCCCAGTGTGCAGAAATGTCCTTTTTTGAAACTTTTCGGATGCTCCAGCAGCACAAAAAAAAAAAAAAGATTCAAGAAAAAATGAGAATTAAGATGCTCACCGGGGTTATAAATATATGTGGGTAAACAGAACCGTAGGAAACAAAAAAGTCTGTAAACAATGGAGACTGAATCCTGCTAAAAGGCAGCGAGCCTAAAGGAATGCTGAGATACATAAGTATTATAAAAACAAAAGTTGATTACTTCTGAACAGCAACAAAAGCATACAGTCCAATGATTTGAAGAGTGTTAAAAGGGAATAGCAAAACAGCCCCAGAAGAAATAACACTCCATCAGGCATACAGGTACACATGTTCTGTACAGTTTTTACAAAAGCAAATAAAGTGCTTCTACAGTTAGTGTTTATAAATTCTTTTTCACTTAACTAAGGCCTAACATTATATTTGCACCTAACGTATTGTTAGCTATTAAATGAAATAAAACAATGTCATGAATGTTTTTGTTTTAAAAAACATTTTAATTATGAATTTTGCTCCCAAGGAACCAATATAATTAGCATAAAGTGACATTTTCATATAGTTAACCTTTCCGAGCCAAACTAATTAGCAACTAACTTCAGCTAAATTAGCTGGTGCACAGTGGGGCTCATGAATGTCTACCGGCTGTACATGAAGAAGAAAGAAAAATATGTTAACAAAACCTCAAGGAAATTCAATTGTATCAATAGACCAAAATGTGTAAGCTTTGATTTGTGTCACCCTCTTCCGGTGTTAACTAATATAAATATTCTTTCATCCATGTGCAGTATATTCTACACGTGGCTATCCTCTGCAGGGTTGTAGCAGGCCAGATCTGATATTAATAAAAAAAACAGCGTGGGACACCAGTACATAACACTGGTTAGGCCCCCACCATACACAATGCCTGCTGATTCTGAAGTATTGCAGAGCTAATTACAAAGAATTACTCAGGAGAGGGGATGTGGACCTCCCTCTGTATAGCCCCCCACAGGCCTCCTACAATGCTCAAAAAAATTAAAGGAACACTAAATCGTATATCGGATCTCGATGAATGAAAGTGGAAAATCTTTCCAGAGTAATCCTGTGATGTAAATGATGTAACAACGGTCAATGGAAACCATAATCACCAACCCATTGTGGGCTGATTCAACATCACAACAAAAATCAAAGTTAAAAATTGAAATCCCAGGCTGATCCAACTTGTGTGAATTTCATCACAGGAACTCTTAATGTGACTCAGTAGTGTGTATGGTCCCCACTGACCTTGACAATGTCTGGCCATCTCTTGATGAGACAGTACATGACGTCCTGAGGGATCTCCTCCCACACCTGGGTCAGGGCATCAGTGAGCCTCTGGACAGTCTGTGGAGCTACTTGGTGGCACTGGAGGAACCGATACATAACATTCCAGGGGTTCTTAATTGAATTCATGTCTGGGGATCATGTGGGCCAGTTAATGGCATCAATGCCTTTGTCATCTAGGAACTGTCTACCCACTTTGGCCACATGAAGTCGGGAGTTGTTCTAAACTTGAAGAAACCCGAGGCCCACTGCATTGGCATAAGGTCTGACAATGGCTCTTAGGATTTCATTCCAGTATCTAAAAGCAGTCAGGGTACAATTGCCGAGCAAGTGGTAGTATGTGCAATACTTCAAGGATATACCTCCCCAGACCATCACTGACCTGCCACCAAATGCTGGATGATGTAGCAGGCTGCATAATGTTCACCACGGCGTCTCCAGACTCTTTCACTTCTGTCACATGTGTTTAGTGTAAACCTGCACTCATTTTTGATGAGAACGGGGCACAAGTGGTGGATTTGCCAATTTTAATATTCTATGACAAATGCCAAAAAAGCTGCACGGTGATAAGCTGTGAGCACAGGTCCCACTAGTGTCTGTCCGGCCCTCATGCCACCCACATAGAGTCTGTTTGTTAAAGTTTGGTCAGAAACATGCACACCAGTAGCCAGCTGGAGGTCATTTTGTAGGGCTCTGGTAGTGCTCCTCCTGTTCCTCCTCACACAAAGGAGCAGATACTGGTTCTGCTGTTGGGTTGATACCCTTCTATGGACCTGTGCATCTCTCCTCATGTAAAAGCCTGTCTCCATGCTCTTGAGACTGTGCTGGGAGACACAGGAAACCTTCATACAACAGCATGTATGGATGTGCCATTCTGGAGGAGTTGGGTGCATCCTGAATCTGCTGCATGTACCGTCTCATGCTACCAGAAAGAATCTGGCAGGAAGGATAAGGAGGAAGTAATTGTCTGTGGCCACCATTCCCTTTCTTTTGGGTGTCTTGCTGTTGCCTCTCCAGTGCACCTGTTGTCACTTTCATTTGCACCAAAGCAGGTGAAGTTGATTCACATTCATGTCTACTTCCTAACCGGACAGACTGATATCCCTGAAGCTTAACTGATTTGGTGTTAGACTGGGATGACTATGTGTTCCCTTCATTTGTTTGAGCAATGGAGACAGCTATCTGCATCAGTACCAGAGCATTCAAGTTCCACCTCATCTAATCAGTTGTCACTATCTCAATCACTGTCATTATTATCCAAATATTCATCTTGCAACAAATCTAGCTGTTTGAAAACATCAGCACCTTTATACATTCTCTGCGATGACATAACTACAGACTATTTATAACACTATTTTCCACAAGCCGTTGCGTCTAAAAAAAAAAAAAAATCTATTAGTATCCACTAGATGGCACCTCTACAGTAGATAACAGAGATGTATTAGAAAAACCCGGTGAAGCAAACTGGCTGCATGTATAGAGGCTGCATACTGACATATGAATTATATCATACGTCGCACATTGACAGGCGTCAAAGAGATACGAATTAACTCTTACCTCATGTTCAAAGTGTTAAATATAAGAAAACAGAATCAATCATTCACAATGAAAGTCTTATTTCAGTGGAGACATTATGTTGGAAAAACTTTTTTTTCAGAATATATTGTTGTGGACAAATTTAATTACCTATCCAGTAGAACTGTTACGTTGATTGATAGGGAGAGACCAAAAAAACTTATTTGCTTACCTAGTAAGGCTCTTGTGTTGATTGATACAGAAGTACCAGACATACTTAAACACCTACCTAGTAAAATTGTTGCATTAATATGGAGGGACCAGACATACTTGTTTATTTACCCAGTATAACTCTTCTGTTGATTGATACATAAGTACTGGACATACTTACTACCTACCGTGTACAACACTTGCATTGACTTACATACCCATTAAACTCTAATGTTGAGTCATATACTGGTACCAGACATACTTCTTCACCTACCTAGTAAAACTCATACATTAATTGATAAGGACAAACCAGACTTACCTAGTAAAACTCTTTTGTTGACTAATGCAGAGGTACTCCTACTTTCTCTGCTTTCCTCTTTCAGGTTTTCTGTGGTGGCAATCTGCACCACTACCACCTGGTCATAGCACCATGCAGCCTTTATATTGATGAATTGAAAACCAGGGGCCTCATGTATAAACGGTGCGTACGCACAGAAATGTTGCGCAAGAACTTTTCCACGTTCAAATCGCGATGTATAAAACCTACACTTGGCGTAAAGCCACGCACTTTTCCACTGTACCTCATACCTTGTCGTACGCAGTGTTGCAGTTATTTGCAAATTCAGAAACCGAAAGTAAGAGACAATTCTGTCATATGGCTTTCATAAAGTTACGTGACACTTATTTGAAGCTTGAAATAAATGGCAGTTTGTTTTGTGTGAAACTATTGTAGTGCTTTGCCTTTTGTGTATATTTCTGAGTTGACATGTGTTTTTTTATATTGCAAAGTTTGGCATAAAAATCAGTCTTGCAATACAGGCAGTATGCCCGTGTACTATCTCCAATAAAAGGCTTGAACCCTCCTTTGAATTCAGGATTTGATTCCCACTCCTTTCTGAATTTCTGAGAGTATAGTTTTGACTGAGACATGATGAACTAGCGAGCTATATGTTTATGCTAAAGTCACAGAGAAGCACACACACAGTGGATGAGGTAAGTAATGAGGCTGTTTGAGTCAAATGCAGTGATTTATTCTTGTGCAGCAATTTATTTTAGACAAAGAACATTTTTTAATATGCATCGGAACAGGATATTTTTAATTTACATCCCGTTTACAAGCCAGGGCGGGATCACTTAAAGGCAGATTCACGCATGGGCAATTCATTTGCAGTCGAGCAACACTGGTCGTACGCAAGTTCTCCGCTCGGTTTTGCAGACTTGCGGCACCCAGCGTCAAAACAGTGCTACTGTTCCTGTGTGGTTACTCTTTATTTTTCAGACGCAGCTTTATAAATACACTGAAACTAACCGCATATTGTTTATTAGTGTAATCCATCTGATTGTAATTAACATGTAACAATATATGTTCCAGGGAACAGCCATAGTATTCCAAATACCACAACTGCTTTAGCGTTGTTACTCTCACTGCACCTTCTTGTTCTTTCAGCTGCTCCCGTTAGGAGTTGCCACAGCGGATCATCTTTTTCCATATTACTCTCACTGCACCACTCAGAGTATTTATATCACTGTATCTGAGTGGGGAATCACAGCAGCAGCTGATCGGAAAGAGAATTATCAGTATACAGTTTCATGGACACGCTGTCTCAGCCACTGCAAAACGTTTTAAAGCCTTTCCTGTGTGGACCTCGCGGTTCAGAAACAGTTTCATCCCAAGAACTATAAACGCATTTAATCAATTGCTCCTTGTAGAACTGTTTGTACATATAAGTACAATTACCTCACTGTAAACTTGCACTACAGTTATAATATTACATAACCTGCGCCACTTTATAAAGCGCGTATTTACATATGATGATGATATCATTTTTAAGATGAAATGCAGCAAAATATGTTTATTATATTATATAGATAAAACTTTAACTTCATTTAAATAATCTATATTCTTCACTGGGACTGGCGTGAAGGATAGAATAATTAAACATGTACTACAAAGATATTTCAATGTTCCTTAAACATTTTTAAGAATCGGCGCTCTTACAGATGGCTTAACGTCTATTACAGAGCTGATTGTGTGGCGATCGGTTACTTGGAGAAAGAAAAGCAAGGACTACAGGGGCAGCCACGCCAATATATATTGAATATAAAACAGAAAGAGAATATAATGACACAGCTAAAAAGCCAGTTTAAGAAGCACGTAGTGATTCACACACATAGAGCACATAGAAGATCAAATACAAAACAAAGCATTTAACGTGCTACTTTAATTACGATGCGATTTGAGAAACTGGTTAATTAAACGATTTTAAGATGAAGTTTATGATGTTCTACTTTAATGACAAAATAAACTACATGATTAAAGTGGAAATGTCGAGGATGAAGTTGACATTTCATGCTTTTTCCCCACTGTGTGCCTTTTTTTTTCTCTGTACCCTTATAAGCTTTCATATGACACTCAGACAGTGGGCTACAACTCGGCTTTTCACGGCGACTTTGATATGTGACTTCTTTTTTATTTCTGGCACTGTGCGACTTTGTGAACGTGAGCTTTCAAGTTTCTCTAAAACGCTATGTCACTCGATCACCTTTCTTTTGTTGATTATACCACGGTTTATTTGAACAAATAGTATGTTTTTCCTTTTACCTCCACTTGGTATTCGCTGAAGTTCTTATATTTCACCCGTGCTTTTCCCACTGTCTTTTTACAGAAGGCTGAACTTAAGTGCGATTTATATTGATTTGCATATTCAAATAGGCGTAAATCGGGGAGGAGTTGGGGTGTTACATAAAGCGTGTGCACAAGCATTTCTTTTCACGCTGACCGGGATTTATGTAGCGGAAGAATGTGGAAGTTGGAGTACACACAGATTCCTGCATCTGGATTTTTCTGTGTGTAAGCACATTTCGGCTTTTGTGCTTACGCCATGTTATAGTGTGAGTTCTACGCACGGCGTCATCTTAATTCTTCCAAATGAAGCCTGACAGCCATGAGGACTGATTGAGATAATTTATGTTAGGTAGAATGCCTAGAGGGGACTGGGTGGTCTCGTGGTCCCGGAACCATGTCAGATTTTTTTTTTTCACCAGCACTCTGGAGTTTTTTTTTTTTTTTTTTTTTCTTTCCTCCTGGCCATCGGATCTTATTCTTTGTTTCTCAGTATTGCCTAATCTTAATTTTATATTTTTTACTAGGGGGTTCCCCCCTGCTCGCTTCGCTCGCCAAAGTCCCAGCCTGCGCTTTTCAAGGAAACCCCCTCTTAAACAGTGATACAACAGGAAACAAATACAGTTTATTTTTACCTCCTCGTTGTTCAATCAGCTGCTGGGTTGCTGCTGCTGTGCTGCATGATTTGCATCTTGCATGGCACTTTGAACATTTAAAAGCCTGTACAGCAGCTGTCCTACTCTTTGTCTTTTATTTCTGAGTTCTTGATATTATTTAGTTTATAATTTTAAAAACAGAATAAGAATCTGAATATCTAACAACATCACATTAAAGTTCAATAAATTCTGAAAAGAATGATACCAAACATATATATGTAGATTTTAAAATAAGCCCGAGTTAAAGCTTGACAAAAAACGTGACATAAAATCATTGCACTTTTAGGCTTAGGTTTTTATATATAGAGAGTAGTTTTTTTTTTATTATAAACTTTTCTTTCTTCATCTTGTAAAGCATTTTGAGCTACTTCATTTGTATGAAAATGTGCTATAGAAATAAATGATGTTGTTGTATTGGACATACTTATTTACTTACCCAGTAAAACTCTTATGTTGACTGATGCAGAGGTACTGGACATACTTACCTACCTACCCTGTAAAACTCTTGTATTGGCTGATACTTACCTACTCAACAAACTTCAGCATTGACTGCTACACTAATACCAGACATACTTAGTTACCCACCCAGTAAAACCTTTACATTGATTAATAGGGAGGCACCAGACATACTTATTTACTTACACAGTGAAACTCTTGCATTGACCGATAGAGAAGTACCGGATATACTTATTAAGACTCAGTAAATGTCTTGCATTGACTAATAGGGAGATACCAGACATAATTAGTTACCTATCCAGTAAAACACTTACATTGATTTGTAGAATGAAATCAGGCAAACTTACTAATTTACATAAACTTATATGTCTACATTTTAAATATTTATATATCTATAATTATAATGTAATTAAATGATCTATTTTATTGTCTTCCTTAGTTCCTTTTTTTCGGTCACTCGAAATAGTGGCTGTCCTGATCTGTGATTTTGGAAATCTATCAATCCTGGTAGGTGTGTAAAACCATTTCTAAACCTTTGAGTGCTCCCAGGAGTACAGTGGCCTCAATAATTGTGAAATGGGAGAAGTTTTTAACCACCAGGACTCTTCTACATTTAAACTAAGTAATTAGACAAAAGAGTGTTGGTTAGGGAGATGACCATGAACCAAATGCTAAAATGGGATTACCTATCAGAAACACAACGATCTTCAAAGTGCTCCATCAATCAGATGTTTATGGTAGAGTGGCCAAACTGAAGCCACTCTTGAGTAAAAGGCTTATTACAGTTTAAAGGACTCTGAGACTTTGGTCTGATGAGACAGAGACTGAACTCTTTGGGCAGAACTTCAAACACTATGTCTTATGAACACCAGGCACTGCTCATTACCTGCCTAATACCATTCCTATGGTGAAGCATGGTGGTAGCAACATCATGCAATGGGGGTGCTTCTTAGCAGCAGGGACAAGGAGAATTGCAATTGATGAAAGGATTAATGCAGCCAAATACAGAGAGGTCCTTGAATAAAACCTTCTCCAGACTGCATACCACCTTTCGGCACGACAATTACCTGAAGCATACAGCCAAGACAATGCTGTAGTGGCTTCAAAGCAAGTCTCTGTCTGTCCTTGGGCGCCCCAGCCATAGTCCAGACAAACCCCACAGCACAGCTATGGAGAGACCTGGGGCCTCATGTATAACGCCATGCGTAGAACTCGCACTATAACATGGCGTAAGCACAAAAGCCGAAATGTGCTTACGCACAGAAAAATTTAGATGCAGGAATCTGTGCGTACTCCAACTTCCACGTTCTTCCACTACATAAATCCCGATCAGCGTGATAAGTAACGCTCGTGCACGCGTTATTATGTAACACCCCTACTCCTCCCTGAATAACGCCTCTTTGAATATGCAAATCAATATAAATCGCCCTTAAGTGCAGCCTTCTGTGAAAAGACAATAGGAAAAGCACGGGGGAAAATATAAGAATTTCAGCAAATACCAAGTGGAGGCAAAGGAAAAACATACTATTTGTTCAAATAAACCGTGGTATAATCAACAAAAGGAAGTTGATCGAGTGACATAGCGTGTTGGAGAAACTTGAAAGCTCACATTCACAAAATCGCACGGTGCCGGAAATAAAAAAGAAGTCACATATCAAAGTCGCCGTGAAAAGCCGAGTTGTAGCCCACTGTCTGAGTGTCATATGAAAGCTTATTAGGGTACAGAGAAAAAAGGCACACAGTAGGGAAAAACAACGAAATGTCAACTTCAATCTCGACATTTCCACTTTAATCACGTAGTTTATTTTGTCATTAAAGTAGAACATCATAAACTTCATCTTAAAATCGTTTAATTAACCAGTTTCTCAAATCACATCGTAATTAAAGTAGCACATTAAATGCTTTGTTTTGTATTTGATCTTCTATGTGCTCTGTGTGTGTGAATCACTACTTGCTTCTTAAACCGGCTCTCTTCCTCCAACTGGACACAGAGTTCATTACATTCGTGATATTACAGCTCTCTGAATAACTAAAATACTGAGATGTATACGTAATATAATTTTCATGATGATAGGAGTTAAAGCACGTTATTAAACATGTGTTTCACTTCGATGAAATAATTTATTGCAGCAGTACTCAGGGCGGCTCTAGGCTTGTGGTGGCACTGGGCAGAGGAAGAATCGGTGGCTCCTTCGCCCGCCCGTCAGTAAGGTAGCTTATGCACGGTGGATGGCCACGTCCGTTGCAGACACTGCATAGCCGCCTCATGCCCATGACACAAGCATTTAACTTTTGCCGAAATTTGTCGCTGCGTTTTTAGCTGTGTTGTTATTTTCTCTTTCTGTTTTATATTCAATATATATTGGCGTAGCCGTCACTGCAGTCAGTGTTTTTCTTTCCCCAAGTAACCGATCGCCATAGGCCTACAATCAGCTCTGTAATAGACGTTAAGCCACCTGTAAGCTTAGCGCCGATTCTTCAAAACGTTTAAAGAACATTGAAATATCTTCGTAGTACATGTTTAATTATTCTATCCTTAACGATACTCCCAGTGAAGAATATAGATTATTTAAATGAAGTTAAAGTTTTATCTGTATAATTTAATAAACATTTTTGCTGCATTTTACCTTAAAAATGATATCGTCATCATATGTAAATACGCGCTTTATAAAGTGGCTCAGGTTGTGCGATATTATAACTGTAGTGCAAGTTTACAGTGGGGTGATTGTACTTATAAGTACAAACAGTTCTACAAGGAGCAACTGATTGAGTGCATTTAAAGTTCTTGGGATGAAACTGTTTCTGAACCGCGAGGTCTGTACAAGAAAGGCTTTAAAACGTTTTGCCGTGGCTGAGACAGCGTGTCCATGAAACTGTATACCGATAATTCTCTTTCCGATCAGCTGCTGCTGTGATTCACACTCAGATACAGTGATATAAATACTCTGAGTCGTGCAGTGAGAGTAATATGGAAAAAGATGATCCGCTGTGGCAACTCCTAACTGGAGGAGCTGAAAGAAGAAGAAGAAGAAGAAGAAGAAGAAGAAGAAGGTACAGTGAGAGTAACAACGCTAAAGCAGTTATGGTATTTGGAATACTATGGCTGTTCCCTGGACCATTATATTGTTACAAGTTAATTACAATCAGATGCGTTACACTAATAAACAATATGTGGTTAGTTTCTGTGTATTTATAAAGCCGCATCAGGAAAATAAAAGAGTAACCACACAGGAACAGTAGCACTGCTTTGACGCTGGGTGCCGCCAGTCTGCAAAACCGAGCGGAGAACTTGCGTACGACAAGGTATGAGGCACCGTGGAAAAATGCGTGGCTTTACGCCAAGTGTAGGTTTTATACATCGCGATTTGAACGTGAAAAAGTTCTTACGCAACATTTCTGTGCGTACGCACCGTTTATACATGAGGCCCCTGGAGATAGCAGCTTAGAGAAGCTTCCCACCCAGTCTAACAGAGATGGAGTGGATCTGCCAGAAAATGAAATAAACTGCCAAATCCAAGCACAAAAAGTGTGTAGAGACTTAGCTAAGAAAAGTTGAAGCTAAAATTGCCTAATCCTAACCCTAAGTTGACTTTTGTGATCAGGATAAATGACACTTTTTAAAGTTGGAGCACAGGCAGGCTAAGTGACTCACTTAGGCTCAGGTAATAAGGTAAAGGTAGAAAGTAAACTGGCAGCTTTATGGCCTTATTTGCTATTAACAAATTTCCCCCTGTGGGCAAATAAGGTTTGTTCTATCTATCTATCTATCTATCTATCTATCTATCTATCTATCTATCTATCTATCTATCTATCTATCTATCTATCTATCTATCTATCTATCTATCTATACCATGCTGCCCACTTCAAGACTCCACTGTCCAATACAAGGACTTATAAAAGTGGAGAAGACAAAGATTTGGAGCGACCCATATATTGTAAAGGAAATAAATAAATAAATAAATAAAAAGAATGTATCTAAGATCACGAGTCTCAAAGTAGACTATGCAAAATGGCAAGACTTCCGGTTAAATACAGGCCAAGCCAGAAAGAGGTGGGCCCAGGGGGACAGACACCGGAAGTGATGTCAGAAGTGATGAGGTTGTCAATCATCTGGGTCCTCATGTATAACGCCGTGCGTAGAACTCGCACTATAACATGGCGTAATCACAAAAGCCGAAATGTGCTTACGCACAGAAAAATCCAGATGCAGGAATCTGTGCGTACTCCAACTTCCACGTCCTTCCGCTACATAAATCCCGATCAGCGTGAAAACCTACGCTCGTGCACGCGCATTATGTAACGCCCCAAATCCTCCCAGAATTATGCCTATTTGAATATGCAAATCAATATAAATCGCCCTTAAGCGCAGCCTTCTGTGAAAAGACAATGGGAAAAGCACGGGGAAAATATAAGAATTTCAGCGAATACCAAGTGGAGGCAAAGGAAAAACATACTATTTGTTCAAATAAACCGTGGTATAATCAACAAAAGGAAGTTGATCGAGTGACATAGCGTGTTGGAGAAACTTGAAAGCTCACGTTCACAAAATCGCACAGTGCCGGAAATAAAAAAGAAGTCACATATCAAAGTTGCCATGAAAAGAAGAGTTGTAAGCCCACTGTCTGAGTGTCATATGAAAGTTTATTAGGGTACAGAGAAAAAAGGCACACAGTGGGGAAAAAGCACGAAATGTCAACTTTAATCTCCAATTTTCCACTTTAATCACGTAGTTTATTTTGTCATTTAGTAGAACATTATAAACTTCATCTTAAAATCGTTTAATTAACCAGTTTCTCAAAATTACATCGTAATTAAAGTAGCACGTTAAATGCTTTGTTTTGTATTTGATCTTCTACTCGTATGTGATCTATGTGTGTGAATCACTACTTGCTTCTTAAACTGGCTCTCTTCCTCCAACTGGACACAGAGACCATTACATTTGTGATATTACAGCTCTCTGAATAACTAAAATACTGAGATGTATACGTGATATCATTTTCATGATGATAGGAGCTAAAGCACATTATTAAACATGTGTTTCATGAGCTTCGTGCTCATGACAAGCATTTATCTTTTGTCGAAATTTGTCGCTGCGTTTTTAGCTGTGTCGTTATTTTCTCTTTCTGTTTTATATTCAATATATATTGGCGTAGCCGTCACTGCAGTCAGTGCTTTTCTTTCCCCAAGTAACCGATCGCCATACAATCAGCTCTGTAATAGACGTTAAGCCATCTGTAAGCTTAGCGCCGATTCTTCAAAGCGTTTAAAGAACATTGAAATATCTTCGTAGTACATGTTTAATTATTCTATCCTTCACGACACTCCCAGTGAAGAATATAGATTATTTAAATGAAGTTAAAGTTTTATGTGTATAATTTAACAAACATATTTTGCTGCATTTCACCTTAAAAATGATATTGTCATCATATGTAAATACGCGCTTTATAAAGTGGCCCAGGCTGTGAGATATTATAACTGTAGTGCAAGTTTACAGTGGGCTGAGACAGTGTGTCCTTAAAGCTGTATATCGATAATTCTCTTTCCGATCAGCTGCTGCTGTGATTCACACTCAGATACAGTGATATAAATACTCTGAGTGGTGCAGTGAGAGTAATATGGAAAAAGATGATCCGCTGTGGCAACTCCTAACGGGAGGAGCTGAAAGAAGAAGAAGAAGAAGAAGGAGAAGTGAGAGTAACAACGCTAAAGCAGTTATGGTATTTGGAATACTATGGCTGTTCCCTGAACCATTATATTGTTACAAGTTAATTACAATCAGATGCATTACACTAATAAACAATATGCGGTTAGTTTCTGTGTATTTATAAAGCCGTGTCATGAAAATAATGAGTAATCACACAAGAACAGTACCATTGCTTTGACGCTGGGTGCCGCCAGTTTGCAAAACCGAGCGGAGGACTTGCGTACGACAAGGCATGAGGTACCGTGGAAAAGTGCGTGGCTTTACGCCAAGTGTAGGTTTTATACATCGCGATTTGAACGTGAAAAAGTTCTTACGCAACATTTCTGTGCGTACGCACCGTTTATACATGAGGCCCCTGGTCTGCAAAGGGAAGAAGAGAAGAGGTGTTAGAATAGAGTGCTACCTCTCTATTATATAGAGCCTTTCATAATAAATCAATCTATCTATTTAGCTATCTATTACATAGTGCCTTTCATAATCTATCTCTATATATATAAAATCCAACGTCTGTCTGTCCGCTTTTCACGCATGAACTACTTAATGGATTTAAATTGTTTTTTTTTCTATAATTTGCCTGACCATTCCAGCTGATTTTGCAACTTCTCTCGTTATGCTAAGAATCATAGTTCACTTGCAGGATAGACATATTCGTGCTAATCCAAGACAGCGGCTGCGGGCCGAGGGGAGGGGAAGCAAGATGTCAGGAGTGGGTAGCCGGGCAGGGACCTCCTCACTGTCCTGTCTCACTACTACGTGGGCGGAGCTGTAGGGGATAGCTAGTTATTATATAGTGACTTTCATAATCTATCTATCTATTATATGGTGCCTTTCATATCTATCTATCTATCTATCTATCTATCTATCTATCTATCTATCTATCTATCTATCTATCTATCTCTGTATTAATTCTTTTGATCTGCCAAGAGATGTCAACACTTTGGTCATGGGTTGACTTTCTGATGTACCGTAACAGTATATTTTAACAGTAAATGTAAGCCAGAATGATAAATTACCTCTTTTGGGTAAAAGAATGATAAATGTGTACTCATTACTGTGTCTACTCAGTTGTAAAATCATGTGGTATTAAATCTGTAAAGGTGCAGTGAAGCAAGTTGTTTTTAAGGAACAGTTACAATGTTCATTAAAAATTCCAAAAGACAGCTGGTTAAAAATAAACTGGAAATATTAATTTTACAAAAAGATTCTCTTAATCTATAAAAAGAGTGCTATGGAAAAACACTGAGAAAAAAGCAAAATTTAATAACATTTATAAACCAATGTAATGTAATTCAGGGTCATGGGGGCTGGAGTGACTGGAATGGCGCAGCCCTGGAAAGAAAGTCAGTCCATAACAGAGCACACACTCATAAGATCCATATACTGTATTGCAGGAAACAGGGGCACAAAATAATCTTCCCCAAGACTCTTCTGCAATACATACATTAATACAGAACAAGTGCAAGACAAGAACTATACTGTACTACAAACAGATAAATGATTAAACTAGTTATTGATATGTAAGTGAAAAGATGGTAACAGTTTGAAATACATAGTGATAAATAAACAGTAATACTAACTAATAATAAAAAAAACAACAGTAATAACAAGTGTTACAAATGAACTACAAATATATACCCTACTAGAAGCAGATATGTTATTTGAGTCAGTAAGCAAAAATATTGGATGTGTGATAAATACTTGTTCCTGAATACACCGAAAAAAAGAAATGTAATCGATGGGACCTGGAAAGGTCCTGCACACAGAAAGAGCGCATAGTCCACCATAGGTACGCTAATGTTAACCAAGTAATAGAGGACAAGATGAAGGGTTAGCATTCAGGACGGAATCCTCATTTAATTGCAAGCTTAAGTAACGACAATCCTGGCCTGAGGTTTAGATGGCAACGTGCCAAGAATTTGCTTCTGTGGATACTGAAGCTGCTCCCTCAAATGCAAGTCAGTGAATGAATGCTGACATCTAGTTTGCTTTGTTCTTATTTAGCAATTTGGGCAGAAGGTGCAGAACTTCCAGCTGTAATGCCAGTGGTCCAAAGTAACTGTGTTATATGCAACTTGGTTCCCTGGGCATTTACCTGAGATGAGCCTTCAAAATGAGCCCATATTGCATGTGCATTACAATGTAGATGTATGTATATATACTGTACACTATACATGCAGTATATGATATGTATATACTGTATACTCTATATTGTTACTCATGTGCGAATAGGAGACATCCTCAGTGCTCTGTACAGGTAAATGATACCCCATCCTGAATGAGAGGGGGCATTCTTACTGATGCAGAAACTTTTGTTTTCAATGTTCAGAGGGATGTCAGTCAGACATCAAGAGACCTCACTTCCGCTGTTCCGCGAAAAAGTCTTTTAGCTAGCATGAAAATGTGCATGGCTTTACGGCAAGTTTGGTTTTATAAATCGTGATTTGAACGTGGAAATGGGAGTACGCAACATTTTTGTGTGTACGCACCATTTATACGCGAGGCCCCTGGTCCTTCCTTCGTGATGGCCTCTTGGCCAGGAAAGGGCCCCGACCATCCATCAATATATTGTGGAAGTTGACCCGGACACAGACAGGCAGACACGTTCATATCACCCACAAACACGTTTATTTACAATATATACAACACTAATTGGTAACACAGACCCAGTCACGTGCACATAAACCCCAGACAAAGTCCTGGCCACTCAATGCCTTCTCTTCGGGCCGCCTCCACAGCTCTCCTGAGCTTTGTCCTTCCGCCTCCCGACTCCAGCCCTGAATGAATGGAGACGGCCCCTTTTAAACAGTCCCCGGATGAGCTCCAGGTGTTCCCAGCATGCCTCCTCTGGCCACGCCCAGCGTGGCGGAAGTGCCGGCTGTCCTCCCAGCAGCTCTCCGTGCGCCGTCCTAACTCTTCCCCCCAGCACTTCCTGGTGTGGCGGAAGTGCTGGGGTAACAGGTCCCCAAGGCATTGTGGCGCCTCCTGGTGGTGACCACCGGCCCCTACAGGGTAGGGATTCCATGCCCTGCACCCGTGGCCCCTGGCATCCCTGACAATATATATATATATAGGAAGTAGGAAGTCCCCTACCTTGGACATGCACAGGACTTTGTGGGGATTAGATTTCATTACAGACCTGTTTGGATCCGGGGGCACTGCCAGGGTGTGCTGCAACTATTCCTGAGTCCATGTTGGACTCCTAGAAAGTGTTGCCGGAAGTAGGTCAATTAGCACCTGGAGCCATCTGGGTGACCTATATAAGGGGCCAGCAGACACTATTCGTGGAGCCAGAGTTGGGTGGTAGTGGATGAAGCTTTCCGGGGAGGAATGGTGGAGATAGAGAGAAGAGGACTAAGAATTGTGGTGTGTTTTGTACTTTGGGGACTGTGTTGTGTACTCGTGGGAACAGAGAAGACATTCCACATGAGCGAAGAATAAATAAAGGACATTTGTGTTTTTATCAGTGCCTCACGTGTCTGTCTGTGTTGGGTTAAATGCTGGTATAGCGCCATCTGCTGTCACTATATATATATATATAGTGGACACTAGGGTCGCTGTTGCCCCATTGAACCCACCAGACAGACGTCCCAGACACACTTATAAAACACCAAGAAGATTCTTTTAATATTTTGTTCAATAATAGTGCAGAAAGCACCGCACACTTCACAATTCTTCAATAATAAATCAATACAATAATAATAATCAATAACACAATCCCCCACTCCCAGCAGCTCCGTCCTCTACCACCCAACTCCAGCTCGATCTGCTGGGTTTCCCATCGTCCTTTTTAAAGTCCATGACCCGGAAGTATTCCGTCTCCGGGTCAAATGCCTTCTTCAGGTGTCCCGGAAGTACTGCGGGTTTCCGTCCACGTGACTCCTAAGTACTTCCAGGTTAACATCACCGTAATAGGCCCTGGGTTCTTGGTGAGCCAACAGGGCTGAAGAACCGGACTCCATGTCCCATGCTGCCCTGCAGGAATCCGGGAAACCATTTCCGTCCAGGGGAGCTGCCATCTAGCGGGATGTAGTGCCCTGAAAAGGCTCTTTCTCTTAGTTGAGGGACGTCCCGGCCAGACTGAAATGCCAGCCGTCCATCACATTAAATATATATAGTAACCTGTAGCAGTGCCACAGGTTATGATCATGGAAGCTCAACCCTACTGGGGCCCGTGGCCACCACCAGGGGATGCCTGAACGTTTGCAGGGCCCTATTTGGCAGCACTTCCGCAACACCCAGAAGTGCTGCAGGAAGAAGCTTGTTGGGCACCTGGACTCCTTCTGGATGCCCTATAAAAGGAGCCAGGAAGTAGATGGAACTTATATGGAGGAGTGGAGGTGGAAGGTCTGGCTGAAAGAAGAGACTGTGTTGTAGATTTGTGCTGGACTGTGTAAATAAACCGTGTGCTGTGTGGACTAGAATTAGTGTCCTGCCTGTCTGTGTCTGGGTTTGGGTGGCTGTACGCGCCCTTCGGCATCACAAAATATAGTATATATAAATAACTGATGGTAAAAGCACATTTGCTTTCATGAGGATCACGATATACCATATCTTACATAGCAAAAATTATTAATTTTGTTGAGAATAGAAAGGCAACATGAAAACTGTGTACAATCATTATTATTAGTTCTAATTAATTTACTGAATTAAATTTTAGTAGTTCAACCCACTTAACAGTATTAACTTTGAAAGATGGTGGAGGTAAAACTGAAAAAAACAGACAAATATACAATTGAAAAAAATTAAAAACAAAGTTGTTCTTAAAGTCTGTTTTAAAGCACCATTCCTGCACTTTTAAATGAACAAGGTAGGTTAGGGTGTTTTGATCATCAGGAATCTTTGATATCAACAGACTGCATTTCAAATATCTAATGAGAGGAAATTCAGACGTGCAGTGATGTTAATGTAGTTGGTTAATGGCCTAACGTCTTTAAATGATGGTTAACAGAATGTGACCTATTGTAACTTACATTAGTGGTCTGTAGATTCCAGGCCTGGGTAAAATAGAAATTTATTATACCAAAAGAATTCTGCTATTTGTGTCCTTTTTAATTATTAGGTAAAATATTTCTATTTCTGAGCTATTCTATAGACTTTTGATTAGTTGAAGAAGACCACCTAATTATCACCACTGACTTAATGAGAGCCTGGAAGCAGCACAAAACAGTCAGAATAACTGACAACTGAATGCACTTTCAGTAACATACAAAAGACAGCTCCCTGAAATAAAGTAGAAATAAAAAGAATAACTAATTGATGAGAAGAACAAAGGAGAAAGCTTTGTATTAATGCAGGTGCCTATATTTGAACAGACTCATGATGATTACCCTTCATTATATTCATCAAAATCAGCCTTGGAGATAAGAAGACATCCTTGAGTTTGTTGAGTTTTCTGCAGTACAAAGGCAGTCATTTTTGCATCTTTTGCCCTTAACTGATGAACTGCCTGATTATTTCACTTCTGTTTTTACAGTAGATGAGATTGCACCCATTCAGTGTAGAAACGTTGACTATTAGCACTTGTGCACATATACAGACAAAGCATTATTTTTGCAAACTGGTAAGGCAATTGGAGCTGTGTGGAAATTTAAATTTTCTAACTAATCAATCAAAAAAACACTTCAGTGTAGATAAAATTAATGATTCTTTAATTTAGTTATCAAGTGTAATACCTTCATACTTAGATCAGTAACTTTATGTACATTCTGAAATAATTAGTACAATCCTGCAATTACTGTTAAGCAGTTGAGAGTGGGGGAGACATGGTGGCGCAGTCTTAGCACTGCTGCCTTGTAGTAAGGAGACCAGGGTTCGTGTCTTGGGGCCTCCCTACATGGAGTTTGCATGTTCACCCCATGTCTGCGTGGGTTTCCTTTGGGTGCTCTGGTTTCCTCCCACAGTCCAAAGATATGCAGGTTAGATCAATTGGAGATCCTAAATTGGCAATAATGTGTGCTTGGGGTATGTGTGTGTGCCCTGCAATAGACTGGTACCCTGTCCAGGGTTTGTTCCTTGCCTCGTGCCTTATGTTACATGGGGTATACTCCAGCAGACCACCGCGACCCTGTTCAGGACAAAGTGGGTTAGACAATGGCTGTCTGACAGTATGACGTTAATCTGCATCCAGCCCTACATGTAGGCCCTCCAACCTGCAGAGAAAACCTGGAGTTGGTGGCAGAATTGGCACTCCTGCCACCATAAAAAAACTCACACTGGTACCATTCCATCTGAACTAGTGTGGTGCTGAGGTGTCACCCGTCGCATGGCTGCACTAATCTGGGATCCTGAGTTGGTTTGTCATGTGGTGGGTGTGGCAATGCATGTATCAGCACCCGCTCCTAACTTCTCTGACAGTTTAGAGCGGAGATGAATTTTATCACTTTACACTTAATAAGCATATATTAAATTTGCTAATATATGTGCTGTTAAGCAAAAGTTTGATTGGTTACCATTATGTATAGTTGTCACACGCATGCGCCTTGGGGACAGCGTAAAGGCTCTGGAGGTCGAAATTCCTTGCTGATCTACAGGGTGGCACTCGATTCTAACACCTTTTCACTTCCTCCTTTTGCAGACTGGATGATTGACAACCTCACCACCACTGACGTCACTTTCAGTGTCTGTCCCCCTGGGCTCTTTCTGGCTGGCCTGTATTTAACCCGAAGTCTTGCCATCGTGGATAGTCTACTTTGAAACTCGTGAAACTTAGATACATTTTTATTTATTTATTTATGGAGTCGCTCCAAGACTTTGTCTTCTCCTCTTTTATAAGTCCTTGTATTGGACAGTGTAGTATTGAAGTGGACAGCATGGTATAGATCAAGTGTTCCCAAAGTGGTCGATATCGACCCTCTGGGGTCTATTTGAACTTTCTAGGGGTCGATAGTTTCAATAAAAAAATTTGGAGGTCAACGAAAGCAGAAATAGACCCCCTTACTACTGCTATTTGTTTGTTATTTCAAAATATATATGATTCCAATTAGGTACCTAATTAAGAAGTAAAATAATTCAAGAAAACACTTTTTTGATAAAAACACATTACATACCAAACTTGCAAACGAAAAAGTAAAATGTGTCATTAAAAGAGACACACGTAAGAATGCAAGAAGTACATGTAACACAAACATGTCTATGGATTGTCTTAGCGAACGTATCAAAGCAAGTGCGGACATGTGACTAGGGGGTCAACGGTTTTAAAAGTTTTTGGTAAAGGGGTCTGCAGCCGAAAAAAGTTTTGGAACTCTTGGGATAGATAGATAGATAGATAGATAGATAGATAGATAGATAGATATGAAAGGCACTATATAATAGATAGATAGATAGATAGATAGATAGATAGATAGATAGATAGATAGATAGATAGATAGATAGATAGATAGATAGATAGATACTTTATTAATCCCAAGGGGAAATTCACATACTCCAGCAGCAGCATACTGATAAAAAACAATATTAAATTAAACAGTGATAACAATGAAGGTATAACAGACAGACAATAACTTTGTATAATATTAACGTTTACCCCCCCAGGTGGAATTGAAGAGTCACATAGTGTGGGGTCTCCTCAGTCTGTCAGTGGAGCAGGACGGTGACAGCAGTATGATGCTGAAGCTGTTCCTCTGTCTGGAGATGATCCTGTTCAGTGGATTCTCCATGATTGACAGGAGTCTGCTCAGCGCCCATCGCTCTGCCATAGATGTCAAACTGTCCAGCTCCGTGCCTACAACAGAGCCTGCCTTCCTAACAAGTTTGTCCAGGTGTGAGGCGTCCCTCTTCTTTATGCTGCCGTCTCCCCAGCACACCACTGCGTAGAAGAGGCGCCGCCACAACCGTCTAATAGAAAATCTGCAGCATCTTATTGCATATGTTGAAGGACGCCAGCCTTCTAAGGAAGTCTATTCAGCTCTGTCCTTTCTTACATATTGCTTACATGTACATATTCATGCTATCAGTGATATTTCTCCACATCATTTACTTTTCCTTAGCAGTTTCTACTGCAGTGTTGCTTCTGTTTTGTCAGATATGCCGATAATCTTCATGAACTGCCACCAACACCTCTTGCTCTGTTGGCACGCAGGCTGTTCCCTCTGTTTCTCTGACATGTAATCCGCGTTTGATTAACTGTTTAGTGCTTGACTCAAATGGGCTTATAAATTTTGCTGTGAATGCGTGTTAATCGGGATCAAACTATCCAGAACTGCGTAAGCGGATTTAAGTCTAGTGTTTTGGAATCAGCTAATCTGGTGGTGCAAAATCGCGCTATAACAAGCTGGAATGCATTTTGAGATCCGGAATTATCTGTCTAACCTGTTTTTCTGGAATATACCCCTGACCAGTAGAAAGAATTCTGGTTCAGTCAAGGTAGTAAGCCTTAAAACAATAGTTAGTAGATAGAACAAACTAACCTTATTTGCCTACAGGGGGAAATTTGTTCATAGCAAGTAATTCAGAAAACTGCCAGCTTACTTTCTACCTTTACCTTATTATGTTAGCCCGACTGAGTCACTTAGCCCGCCTGTGCTCCAACTGTAAAAAGTGTCATTTATCCTGATCACAGAGGTCATCTTAGGGTTAGGATTAGGTATGTTTAGTTTTGGACAAAAGCTGTCACTTGAAATTCACTCCTTAGATATGTACCCCTTGTACCCACTCATAATGCCCCCACTCTCCACCCTGTATTTATTTCTCAGTTGGTTTAGGGTGTCAGCCAAATATATGTTAATAGTAATCAAAATATTTTTGACAACAGTCCTGATTAGTTCTATATTTAGTTGTTACAGCAGCGAGCACATCACACCCATCCTGCTCCGTCTTCACTGGCTCCCTGTGTCTTACAGAATCGAATATAAAATCCCACTAATAACCTTCAAAGCCTTAAATAACCTCACGCCAAACTACATCAGTGACCTTCTCCATCACTATGTGCCTGCCCGCCCACTAAGGTCCTCTGACTCTGGCAATCTTGCTGTGCCTCACACTAATCTACACTCCATGGGTGACAGCAGGGCCTTCAGCAGTATAGCGAGTGCCCAGACTCTGGAATGACCTACCGAAATTAATCAGGTCAGCTGACTCTTTTAAATAAACAACTCAAAACTCATCTGCTCAGGAAGGCTTTTAGCTCTACTTGACTTTATTACCCTTCTCTCAGTTTACCTCTCTGTCAAGATGCTCATGTAACCTGTGTGTGTGTGCTAGATCATCAATTATGTTGTCTGTTAGGCTTTTCTCTGAATTCATTGTCGTAATCTTCTTTATTTATTTATTTGGTTTGGACAATGCTATATACTGTATACCCTGCTGTTCTTTCTTATATTCTGTAAGTGCCTTGACCATGGGAAAGGTGCTATATAGATAAAATGTATTACTGTATTATTATTATTATTTAATTTAGTTCTATTTTTAGTGAGCGGTATTATCTACCCTTGCATTTTACCTTGATAGTTGTCGTGTCGCTCTGCCCCAGCAGTTTGTGAAGAGGGTTATGCAAGAGCAAAGTTGTTTGTACTGTTGTGTTATACGTCTGAGGAGCCATGATAGATTAGCCACCTAGCTCTGTGAAGACGATCACTTGTGTTCTGTTTACCCCAATGTTTAACACTCATTGCACATCCAACCTATCTGAAAGGGGGTCTCTCTCTTGAATTGCCCGTCTCAAGATTTCTTCCCTTTTTGCTTTCTCGTATACAAAGTATAGGGAAAGTAATGTAATCGTTTAAAAATTCAACCTGAACATTTTGATGAATCTCAACGTTTTAGACTTCCCTGAGTCCGATTTACTTTCTCATAGAGAAAGTATTGTAATCGTCCAAAAATTCGATTTTGATGAAATCTTGACGTTTTAGATCTCCGTGTCCAAAAAATACCATTTTTGGAATTATGTGTGTGTGTGTGTAAACACGATAACTTGACAACGCTTTTTAGGTTAACCAAATTCTGCATGCAAAACGTAGATTTCTATCAACTTTTGGGCTATTCTTGCTAACCGGAAGTGATATTTTTTATTCTTGCAGGTGCAGAGTCCAATTTATTCTTTACTTTTATAGTAATTGTTCAATATATTATTCATTTGATTTGATTTGTTGTTGATGCTTCTTTAATGTACATAATATAAAATATAATCATTGTCTTGCGGTTTACTCCTCAAATCTCCATTCTCATATCTGAGTATACAAGAAAGTCGAGGGAAGACCACTCCCGATTTTTTTATCTACAGGGTTTTTTTCTTGTCTTCTTTGAGAGCCAAAGCTGACAGGCTGTCAATTTTAAAGTCAATTGAGGCATTCCTTGTGTGATTTTGGACTATAGAAGAAATAAATTGTTGTTGTTATAGCTGACATTACTGCATTCTTATTACCCTGAACAAGACAGCGCTGGCCTGATAAAAAATAGCTGAAATTCAAAATGTTAAATAGGCTTCTACTTTTATTTATATGAAAATCAGCAAATAAACAGTAAGTGAAAGCTAACACATATATTCCCAGTTTAAATTATTCATGTTGGCACATACAGCAATATGCAATTTAAATATGGATATTTTAAGACATCTGTGCTAAACTCTTGACATTTTGAGAACAGAACAGTTTAAAGGACGCAAACAGGAAGAAATGTTGGGGACAAAGTCATAATCACGGCACCCATAATGTAGAACATTTTTTTTCTTTAATCTTTATGGAGTTTTAGTTGTAATATTAACCACTTGAGGCTGATTTAAAACATTTTTTTTGCAGTCAGTGGTGGAATTTCTTAACGCAGCAGGTTATTTTTCACTAAGGATAATTAAAAGACTTTATCTGTTGTGTTTTTATAGACAATCTGCTCCCTGTTGAATGAATATCAAACAGAGATATAGCTACCCAGTAGCACTGATTTAATATAAATCCAATTACTTTACTCACTGATTCACGGTATTTCTAATATTATTTTAATAATACCTTCGCAAGCCATTTACAGGATTAATTATGATTGTGTTACTTAGTGTAAATTTTTATATCCTTCATTTATTTTGAACTACTTTAAATAATGTTAGGCAGCACATATTATTTTATATTCCATTGTCTGACCAAATCCAGGTGTGCAATGCTTCTAAACAGTTACCCAAGAAGACTAAAAGCTGCCGAAATTAAAACTGTGGATACGTACGTGAATAAGAGATTGCAGATTTTGATTTGAAATAAATTTGCAAACCCTTCTAAAAACATGTGTTCACTTTGTTCACTACAGGTTATTGATTTCAAGTTAAATCTACAACACAACAAATTGTGCAGATTGTAAAGGGGTCTGAATAATTTCTGAGTCCACTGTAAATCTATATTGTCGTATCTTATCAGATGATGACGATGTCAGAGGGCATCACAATGGTCTGATGCTGACTGTGAGGAAATACTTTTAGGGTAACATATCAATCATCTTAAGAAATAAATGTCAAGAACCTGATCAAACATATCAGGAAACCATATAAAGATCAAGTGAACAACAAAGACAAGGATGTACCAGGAGAAGGTTGTGGTCGTACACCAAATCTACTAAAAGATGACTAAGATCAGCAGATGTCCTGTAAATGACAAGACTGGGCAGTTGTCACAAACCTATGATAGAATAGACTTTTATTTACTAAGTTGTCTGGGTGTGTAAGCCAACAAACCAATCAGAGTAAATCTCAGGTGATGTGTATGCGTTGATCAGCACTGTTATGTAAATTTAGTTGTTTATAAAATAGGCCTCTGCACTTATTACTTTGACCATTCTGTTCATTCTGTAACAGACTGCTGTGATGAATGCTACCTTCTTCAATATTTGCTAAAGAGATCATTAAAGATGCAATGGATAAGCTTTCTCCTGCCTGATTTCGGGGTCGAACAGGTTTTATCAAGCTTGACCTACTACAGGATAAGTTTCTTTCTTAAATTGGCACAAGCAATCCCATTCTCTGATTGATTGTGATGTGGAAGGCGCATGAGATTCCATGTTTCTCTAGTAATTAAAAAAAGGAAAAGATATGATTAGTTAAGAAAATTAACGTTAATGTTAGAGATGAATGCACAAATATGGAAAATTTCAGTTATGGCTCCAACAGAATGTTCAAGCCAAAAATGGCACTGGCATTAAAAGAGTAGTCCACCTAATAACGATATTTTGCTTACGTTACCTACTCCATTATGTGCTTCATAGTGATGGCCAAGAAAAATTTTTAATCTCATATTTTAGGATTGAACAGTTGCAGTAGGGGACCAGCAAACAAAAATTTGCATAATTCACATGCAAAGTCACCCAGTCGCTTGCTCACAATATCCAAAACATGTGTTTCATATTAGGAAGGCTAGGGGGCTGTCATAAAACAGGGCCTATTAAAGACCATGGCTGCATTACAAGAAATACATTGTTGTTGTATTTTCACTAAAATATTTTTGAAGAAACTGCTTCTTGGGACCACGCTCATCAACATGCGCATGTACATGCAAACGAGTAATTGACCAGAAGACCCTCCTGCCCCCCTCTTTAATTGGTCAAGAATCTGTCTTTAATGCAAACAGATAGCAATGTGGGAATTACGCCTTACTTGTTGACATTCAAATGCAGAGCTTTCAAGAAGTAACTGTTGATGATATTTTAGCACAAAAAGCACACAATTGCACATTTTGGACATCCAAATGAATGTCAGATTGGTGGATTATGTAACATTTTTCATGGACATTTGATGGAATTTTTGATATTGTTAGCTTGTTGTACTGCATTGGTTTCACTACCTCGATCGTTGAATCATAAACCTTCTTACCTCCTTTCTGCATGAAAACGTGAGATTAAAAATTTTTCTCAGTACTGTAAAGCATGCTGGGTAAGTAACATTTACGCAAAAGATTGTTTTTGCATGGAGTTCTCTTTTAATTGTGGTTATTGCTGTGACAAATTCTTACAAAATGTGATCTATAAATGTATTTGATTGTAAAGAAAGCATTTTCCAAAGCTGATTGGTTAATTCCATCATTAAGGTTTTGGCAAAGTTTTATAGCCGGATGCTCATCCTGACACTAACTCTCTCTATTTATTCAGGCTTGGGACCGGCACTGAGAGGTGGTGGCTGGATAAAAGATCAATCCCCCTGGCGCAGGCTTCTTGCTGATGGCATTGTGTTGTGTAGCACCAGCAAAGAGGAAGTTGGAAGTATTGAAGAAGGGCTTTGGAAGTGTAAAAGGATTCAAACGGACACAGAAAGATATTTAGGGGCAGATGCCTGTATACTTGAAATTGGCTGCCAAAAGCGAAGGTTGTGGTTCAGAGTTTTACAGACTTCAGTCCAGAACAAGAACAAACATTCAGGCAAACATGGCAGTTTTAAAGTCATGGAGGGGAAGAGATGTCTTCGAGGGCCAGAACCGGAAGTGACATCGTTAAATCCAGGTGAAATTTCCCATGGTCATTCTGCCGATAAAAAAGAGAAGGAATCGGTGCACTCTGCCATCCCCTGGTCTGTCATAGAATTCTCTTCATTTGAGCCCTTTATCTACCTCCCATGTGCACGTGTGTGACAGAAAATACAGGATTGAAGATAAATAGGACGAAGAAGACAGAATATATGAGGTTTAATGGTGATCAGGATTAGAAGATAGCCTGCAGAAGAGCTACTGAAAAGAGTGGATACATTTAAATATCTAAGATCAACCTCCGGGCACTCCGGTTTCCTCCCACAATCCAAAGACATGCAGGTTAGGTGGATTGGCGATTCTAAATTGGCCCTAGTGTGTGCTTGGTGTGTGGGTGTATTTGTGTGTGTCCTGCGGTGGGTTGGCACCCTGCTCAGGATTGGTTCCTGCCTTGTGCCCTGTGTTGGCTGGGATTGGCTCCGGAAGATCCCCGTGACCCTGTGTTCGGATTCAGCGGGTTAGAAAATGGATGGATGGATGGTAGACCAAAATGGAAAATTAGATCTAAATAGATTAGATAACCCATAGAGTGCAATGTGGATGGAACATTTGGCAAAAAGGTATGAGGAATATTGTGTGATCAAAGAATTAGGGTGAACTTTAAAGTTCAGGTTTTAAAGACAGTGGTATGTCCAGCAATGATGTATGGAACTAAGACATGGTATTAAAGGCAGTGCAAGAGAAGAAATTAAATATGGCAGAAATGAGAAGGCTTAGATGAATGTAGGACAGAATAAGAAATGAGACAATCAGAGGTAGAACAAAAGTGGGCGAGAGATATTAGAATATTAGAACAATCTCGACAAGAAGAGGACATTCAGCCCAGTAAAGCTCATCAGTCCTGTCCACTTAATTCTTCTAAAATAACATATTATATTATTACTTAGAACAAATAAGTTGAGTTTTGAATGTGCCTAAAGTTCTACTGTCTACCATGCTACTTGGTCACTTATTCCAAGTTTCTGTGGTGCTTTGTCCAAAGAAAAACTTCCTGATGTTTGTGAGAAATTTACCCTTAATGAGATTCCAACTGTGTCCCCATGTTCTTGATTAATTCATTTTAAAGTCACCATCTCGATCCACAGGACTAATTCCTTTCATAATTTTAAACACTTCAGTCATGTCACCT